>NC_064628.1:456734019-457056903 GCF_023864275.1 Schistocerca cancellata | reverse complement strand
ATTCAAATATTTGGTTTTTCGTGAAATGTAATGTAATCAGCTCATTATAATGTTTTCAGCATATTTCTGCCACTATTTGGCAGTGGCTTTACCCACTTTGAATAATATAAAGATTAAGGTCCTACTTGTGGCAACAGGCAACAATGACACACACACAGTAGGCCTACAGAACGATAAACGAGCTGTCGATCGCTTTTGGATGTAGAGGTACATGTCTGTGCTTCTTACATGTGAATCTGTGTTTATATTCTTTTGATATCAACGTGGTAAGCTGCAATTCTGTCCAATGTCACAAGTGTTTCTTCACGAATGTGTTGTAGCTTGCCACTCTATTCATGGTTTTTGTCCATACTTGCGCTTATTTTAGAATCATTAATAGAAACATATATGCCTTCCGATACTAAACAAACTCTTGGAGGCAAGAAAATAACTCGAATAATTCGGAAATTACGTAGGAAATGGATGTAAACAAACATTATGCTTACAACGCGTCTGACGTTCACCTTACCTGCCGCTTTGAGCGCTAGTGTCTCTCCATCTGTCAAACGGCAACAACTTTTACAGCAGTGAGTGTCGCGACTATAATGTTAGACTGTGGTCTATACCATCACGTTACTAAATTGTATGGTCAAGATTCGCTTGCAAACTATATGTATAACGATGATTAATGTTTCGTTTTAGGAGCATAAAACGTCTAGAGAATAGCAGACGAGAGGATCTTATGAAAAAGACCTTATTTAATTTGATAATAATGTTAAGTTTTGTTCGCTACAGGTCGAAGAAAGCCAGTTCATGAATGCAGAAATAATAAACTCATGTGGAATGCAGTAACCACACTGTTTGACATCCCAAATAAGCCACCTTAACTGACGATGAATTGGAAACTGCCATAAAAGTTCGACAATCTAAAGCTGTAAAACACTCCTATGGCACAGTGGCAGCCAGCTCAACTCCGCACATATCAGTGCCAGATTCATCTGAATCGTCAACACAGACCTGCTTTGATGATGAAGTGGAAGAATTAAGTACAGTTATTCGTGTCTAGAAAAAGCGAGTGGAGTATCGGAATATGCAGATCGCTATACCTCGTGCAAAACTATTACGGGACAAGAAAAGTATCTTTCAGTCTAAGTATAGATAGCAATAGAAACTGTATCAGAAGGATCAAGTGAAGAAGCACAAAAAAAATTTGAAGACTATAGGACCTCGGCATTTAAAAAAAGATGCCCTTGACTTGTTAAGCCAGATTAAGGTGCCATCTGCGAGATGGAAAGAAGAAAATAAGCTGTTTGCGCTAAGTGATAAATGACAATATGTTCCACCTTTTAAAGCAGAAGGTACAGCACTTCTCACAGTGTTATTGGCTTTGAGGACTAGGGGATTACACTCACAGCATATTTCTCCCACTGTTTGGCAGTTGCTTGTCTGACTTTGAATAATAAAAGGTGAAGGTCGTACTTGTGGCGACAAGCAACAATGGCTAAAAGACAGTAGGCCTACGGAATGACAAACGGTGCGTCGATTCCTTTTGCACATGGAGGTAAATGTCTGTGCTTCTTACGTGTGAATATATGTGTTTATAATCCGTTGATATCAACTTGGTGAGCTGTAGTTCTATCCAACGTCACAAGTGTTTCTTCAAGAACGTGTCTTAATTTGCCACTGGATTCATGATTTTTATCCCTACTTGTGCTCATTTTAGAGTCATGTTTAAAAACATCTACGTCTTCTGATATTACGCAAACTCTTGGAGGCAAAAAAATAATCCAAATATTTCGTATATGACGTGGGAAAGAGATGCAACATTATGATTACGATGCATCTGGCGTTCTCCTTTCTTGCCACTTGGAGCGCTAGTGTCGCTCCTGCTGTCAAATGGTAACAACTATTACAGCAGTGAGTGTCGCAACTGTTATGTTAGACTGTGATATAGTCCTATTTCCAAAGGCAATGAAAATTTCTATATACTTGTACCACAGTCTTCAAACACTACCAGATGGTAGAAAATATCCAAGACGTGGCACTCAGAAAACTGTTACAGACATTTAACCCTCACAGGGAAACGTTTTTAAATATTATAAAAGCCTACAATCTTTGTCTGACTGTTAGCTCCCCAACACATGTAACAAAAACTAGTTTCCCTCTCCCTGATCAGGTATGTGTAAACACGGACAAGTGTACATCAGACAACTTTGATACCAGCTATAGTGACCACCTTTCGCAATTACTGACCATATGTGTAAATCACATTTCGACCAGTATAGAAAACGTCATCCATAACAGAATTTATAGTAGGAAAAATATTGAATACTTCCAGTACCTAATCAGCGAAAAAATCTTGGAGAGAAGTATATGATACCTCTAGTACCAACGAAAAGATGGAAAATTTTTTGAACATTTTCAAGCATAACTTTGACATAACCTTTCCACAAAAGAAAGTGATTTCCAAAAGCACAGACAGATTCAAAAACTGGATTACATCAGGCATTAGAGTATCTCGTAAGAGGAAGCGGTAACTTTTTCTGTAGTCAAAAACTCACAGCAATCCAGAATTTATTAATTATTTCAAAAAATACAAGTTAGTTTTGAAGGGGGTTATAAAAGAGGCAAAAACTAAGAAAAATGACGAATATAATATGAAGTCACCCAATAAAAGTAAGTCCATGTGGAACACTGTGCAGGATCTTATGGGGAAGAAGACAACTGACAAAAATATCACATGATGGCAAGAATGTCATTGACCCTAGAGCAGTTGCAAATAGTTTCAATTCTTATTATGCAACTTTAATCTATCAAAATAAATAATATATCCATCTTCCTCAGTCCAGTAAGCCCAACAGAGCTCCTAAATACCATTAATTCACTGAAGAGTAAGTATTCAACTGGTATTGATGATATTCCAGATTATATTATAAAAATAACAGCAAGACAAATGCTTTCGCCTTTATTGGACATATGCAATTCATCCTTATCATGCAGTGTCTTCTCTCAGCAACTGAAAATGTCAAAAGTAATACCCCTATATAAAAAAGGTGATCATCAATGTATGGGTAACTATACGCCTGTTTCTCTATTGTCTGCGTTTTCGAAAATTAATGAAAAAGTGTTCCTTTCAAAACTAATTACACTCTTCGACAAGAATAATATTATTTCTGGATGTCAACATGGCTTCAGACCACAGTGATCAATTGAAACAGCCACTTTCAATCTGATAAACCATGTCTTAAATGCAGTGGACAACCACAGAAATATCTCAGGTTCATTCTTGGACCTAACAAAAGCGTTTGATGTGATTGATCATTCTATACCCCTGAGGAAGCTTGAATGGTATGGTGTAAGAGGTATGCCAAATCAGTGGATTGAATCATATTTGGAATATCGCTCTCAGGTAACTGAAATTAAGTACATGGAAGGAAATGAACTCCAGGTACACCTTTCAGAACCATGTGGACTAAGTCATAGTGTTCCACAGGGCTCCATTTTAGGTCCCTTCCTTTTTTTGGCCTACATTAATGATTTCCCATCACACCTTAGGGATTCTGAACCAGTACTGTTTGCAGATGACACCAGTCTATTGATTGAAGGGAATAAAGAAGAAAATCTTACTGTATCTGCAACATATTTTACAAAAAGAGTGTCTGAATGTTTTACCAGAAACAGGCTGAGTTAGTCCCCAAAAAACGGTACTCATGAATTTGCACACTGAAATGAAATGAAATGTCGTGTGACGAGGGCCTCCCATCAGGTAGACCGTTCGCCTGGTGCAAGTCTTTCGATTTGACGCCACTTCGGCAACTTGCGCATCGATGGGGATGAAATGATGATGATTAGGACGACACAACACCCTAAAAATCCGGCGCTACCTGTAATATTTATAGATAACCAAAACATTAGTGCTGTCAATGAAACTAAATTTCTTGGGATTCATATCCAGGAGAATCTGAAATGGAACACTCATGTCACATTCCTAAACACAAAACTAGCAAAAATGTGGTATGTAGTAAGAATTATCTGCAACAATACTAGTGTAGAAACAGTTAGGGCTGTATACTTTGCTCGTGTACATTCAATACTGAAGTACGGTATTATTTTCTGGGGAAATGTACACCAGGCCATAACAGTTTTCAGGAAACAAAAGGCTATTATAAGAATAATGAAACGAGTGAGCAGCAGAAAACCATGCAAACCTTTCTTTAAAGATCTAAAGATCCTACCCCTTCCCTGCATTTATATACTGGAAGTAGTCATGCATTTCAAAAAACGCATACTGAAGAAGGAAAACCTTTTTCCTCAAAACAAAAGTGTCCATGATTACAGTACCAGGTCAGATAGTGACATACATGTTAATCATTGTAACACAACATTATGCCAAAAAGGTGTATATCATGCAGAAACAAAAATTTACAACAGATTATCAGGACATATAAAATCTCTTCCTGAACTACAAAGCTTTAAAAAATCTGTGACAGCCTATCTTCTGAAAAACTGCTACTGTTCAATCTCACAGTATCTTATGCAAGAAAAAATGTAATTTGCATCTTTAATTGTAGAAATAAGTTATAAATATACAGTGTTTCAGAATTTTGTAATTATTAACTGTATAGATCCAATTTGTCATAAAAAATTAAATAATGTATGTTTGACATTTGAAAAACCATTAGCTAAAAAGGTTTTCTGTCCAAGATCCTGTGTACAATATACGTACTGAAAAAGAGATTTATATGGACAAATAAATAAATAAATAAATATGGATGAACAACACACTAACAGAAGATTGGGCAACTCAAAGTAGTGGAACCTACACCAAAACTGCATAAAGATGAAGAGCAGGTCGACCCATCTAGACCTATTGCTCTATCTTCCCATATTGGCAAAACCTTAGAGCACCTGTTAAACAGTCGTCTTGGAATGGTGGTTAGAATCAAATCAGGTACCGTCATCGAATTAATATAAGTTTAGAAAAGGCAAGGGAACAATAGATAATTTTAATTTCGTAACCCCACATATTTATGACGCAACAACAAGAAAAGAGAATGTAACCACTATCTTTCTGGATATAGCTGGAGCGTATGATAATGTTCATGTACCTGTGTTGTTATGGAATTGGAATCCATTGGAATTCCACCACAAAGGGTTTATAGAATCAGCACCTTCCTTGCTGAAAGGCACTTTCCGAAATAAAGTAATTGGACCATGTTGTCTTAAAAAGGTCTTCCACAAGGAGCTGTCCTCAGCTGCTTACTCTGTTCACTATATACTAAGGAGCTGAAGAGAATTATCCCTTCTCCAGTTAAACCCCTCCAGTATGCAAATGATATTTTTTGTATGTGTCATCCCGTGGGATGAATCAGGCTGTATGTGAGCTATTAAAGGGGTGGGCGCACTGGATCAAACATGATATACATGTGGGTTACATATTTCACGAGAAAAATCGGTAGTTGTCCCTTTCACAAACCAAGCTATACCAAGAGGTTTGAACCATGCAAGGCTACCTGGACATAAAATACCACTAAACTCTCAGACAAGGATTATTAGTGTTCTCTTCGATTCCAGAGTGAGTTGGGTCCCTCATATTAAAAGTATCGTCAGTATGTGCAAAAAAGCATTGAATCTTATCAAATCGGTGACAAGAGTATGGTGGGGAGCTCACTCCAGCACTCTGCTCACTCTATATCACATCTTGATTTATTCCTGTATAGACTATGGATGCACAGTCTATCACATTGCTTCTACCAAGTACCTAGCGTTGCTGGATAAACTACAGTACAGAAGCTTAAGCCTCTGTCTTGGAGCTATGCATTCTTCTCCCACAAATGACCTTCTCCAGGAAGCATCAGAAATGCCTTTACGTATTCGCGGAACAATCCTGTGTGATCGTTATATATTACAGCGAACTGAGGACACTAGACATTCACTGATAAAGGTTGGAAAACGCTCTCCCAAATAGGGAGTAACAAAACATGAGGAAACAGCAGTTTTATTTCTATGATCAGTACGAACACAGGAAATACCTACAAATAAAATAGACCTAAGTGAGGGTCTCCTAACGTTCCTATACAGTTACCTGTAACATACGTCGACTGTTCCACCAAAGAAAAAGGATATGGGCAGTTTTCACCCACTTCATACCTGGCAAAACAATGGGCAGGATATCTTCAATTCTATACAGATGGCACAAAAATGATGATGGAAAATCATATTGGATGCGTCTTCTTCTCCCCAAAATCTACAGAAGGAAGAAAGTTTCAATTACCAGGAGACAATTCCATATTTCTAACTGAAACCTTCACTATTATAGAGGCAATCAAATATGCAAGGTCTCTCAAAGCACCCAAAGCAGTAATAATTACCGATTCTCAAAGCGTTCTGAAAGCAATTAGTTACAAGAACTGGGAAAAAAGAACTAATAAATCCATTCTCGACATAGTGGATCATTACCACAAAGTTAAGAAGACTGATCAAATTACAGGATATTTATGGGTCAAATCACATTCTGGGATTCGATACAATGATAAATCCGATCAACTAGCGAATGATGCTATTAGCAGCGGAACACCTATGAATATTAAATTCCCATACACCGAATACTGCCTGTAATAAGAGCACAAGAGCTTCTCTCATAGCAGGAAGAATGGAATGAAAGTCAACAAAAAAGAGGTAAAACCCGTGCACATATACAGACTCTCACAACAAGACAGCCATGGTTTGCGAAATTCAAACATTCAAGGAAAATTATAACACCCAGTGTGAGAATGCATCTCGATCATGGATTTTTCCCTACCCATATATATAAAATCAGCGTATCGGAGACAACCTAGCCATCAGTGTGAAGAAGAAACAATTAGTGATATAAACCGCATCTTATTCAGCGTAGAAGCTATGAGAAAGGCAGAGTTAACTTTTTAAAGGAACACTTAGAACTTGGTCTCTGGCAGTCACTTTGTACGGTTACAGTTCCCAGAGATACAGCCAGGAGAACCTACGACGCGATATCCAGATTTATAGCTAAAAAAGACAAAAATTTAAACGGAATTGTGACTACTGAACTTAAATAAAGGACTGAATTAATCACTAAGTGGTTAGCTATCAGCTGTGTCTTTGTGATATAAGTAGAACAATTTCGATTTGAAGACAAATGTTAGCTTGCCATGTGTTTGTGTACCAATATATTTAAATTGTGATGGATAAAAAGTTTATATGCTAGAAACTAATAAAAAAGTGAAAAAAAACAAAAGCAAAAAAAGACATAAGAGTAGTGACACTCTGTATTGGTCTTGTTACCTACAACAATAACAGTGCTCCAAGTAGCAAGCAAGCAGCACTTCTAATAAAATAGCAGATGAGTGCGAATACTAAAGATTTATATTGATTTGTAACATAGTTTTTACAATAGGTAGTCTATTTACTGCTATAAAAATCGACAGTAACTACACAATGACTCCACATTTGTCATTCTTTAGTTTCTTAAGGACCCTGGAAAGTACATTATAGAAAAGTTTTTTTTATTCTCTTGTAACGTATAGATATTTCGTGAATAATGTCGTTTTGCTTTCAAAACAAAAAATTGCTGATAAGCACTGGAAGAGATGATCTTTTGCAGGATGACATAGCCTATCTACCAAACAAAGTGGAGTTTTGTTCATTACACTTTCAGCCAACATCAATGGATTTGGGGTGATAGCAGACCTACAGAGAATGTAATACATTATTTAATGTACAAACTAAGCCACCACATCTGTAGCTTAAGAGAAAACAACACAGACATGATAATAAACCGTCAAAAGCAAAAAACTTTCCCAAGACAGATAAACCAATTCCACAATTGTTGCTAAATTTGAGCTATTTTCAAAACATTCATTTCTAAATCAAAAGATAATTACATTTACAAATGATAATAACTACAGACAACAATAGAAATATAGGTTTCACATGCATGAAATATAAACATATATTCTCTTGCTTTCAGTGGAGTAAGCTGCAAACATACACATATGCGAAAGCAGCTTTTCATGATTAAGCTGTATCTTATGTCATTGAATCTATCTGATTCGGGTGGTTTTACATGTATTTCACAGTAATTCAGTTCTCTTGGCAATTTACTAACTTTAGGAACACACATTTCATTAATTAAATAGAAAATAATTGAAAAACAAACATTATCCTTTCCATGTATGTAACTATCTGTCTTGTCACCACTTGGTGTGCTAGTGCCCCTCCAGCTGTCAAATGGTAAAAACTTTCGCACCAGGCAGTGTAATGACTTCATTTATTGAACTATGCTTGTACTTTCATCCCTACCACTGCTCCTGCCGGTCAAGTGGCCAGTGGAAACACATGATGTTTTACTGTCATGTCAGCTGCCCTGACAGTCAGAAAGGTTAAAAAGCCATTTAACTTAAAGTACACAATGATTTGTCTGAGAAAATGTCATCCCACATCACATCTGTGCAAACAAACCATAGCGTGTGCACCAGAAATTTATGAAAATGTGAATTGTGTGCACATGTGTCAGTAGGAACTGTAGGTTTTAGTGGAATTGCTCAAATCTTTGGGTGCAAATCACATCTACACAAACCAATCGCATCATGTGGACTGCAATGGACTGCAAATCTGTATGTAAATTGAATGGGATCACTGCCGTCAGCTGAAGTGGGACATTAAGCCGTATCAGTGGCGTCGACTGAATATGTGCACTGGACTGGGCTTCGAACCCTGGATGTCCTGTTTACTAGGCAGGTGCGGTAACCACTGGGACATCCAGGACACAGCATCATCACAACTGTATGGACTATCTCGGTACAACTCAAGGGCAATCCACACTCCCACCAAGCGCCACCTCAGCAGTCCCTGCTCTTATACTCCCATTCACTCCTCAGATATTCCCACAGGAGGCCGGACGTCTTTCATGCATTTGCACTGAAGAAACTGGATCGGTCGCTCAGCCAGGATTGTTAGCTATATGAATACGTGATGTCTGTTCCTTTGAAGGAAAAGACACCATGCAGATCCCACAGCTTTGAAATACTATATGTAAATGGAAGAGGGATGACTGCTGTCAGCTGCAGCAGGACATTAAACAGAATCAGGGACATCGAGCGAAAATGTTTACCGAACCAGGATTCTAGCTCTGAATCTCCTGCTTACGACTCAGTAAAAAAAAAAAACATTCGTTATGGATTGTTTACTACAAAAAATTAATCAAAGCAATGTAATACATTCGATGAGGTACCAGGAACAACCAGACAAATAAGCCAAATAACGAACAGGTAAAAAACCATCTCACTTCCACAGTCGTTTATTACAAATATGACTGATTTCAACTTCAAGTGGTAGGCTGTCTTCAGGTAATGCACCATCCAGCTGACAACGATCATGCTTGCAACAGCTGTGCTGATGCAACTCACAACTCTTGGCTGATTTTCCTATTTCTCATATAATTGCTTTTCCTTATTCAAATTTTCTAACAATTACTGTTGTTTTATGTTCCTATTTTGATTACCTTATTTCTAAGTTTGATTTTTTGTAGGATTAATTTTCCTTGAAAATACTACATTTTGTTAGATTTGCTGATTCCATATGATCTACACCTTTTCTTTCAACTAAGTTTGTTAGATATTTTCCTTTAAAGATGGGTTATCTTTCATAAAGTCTTTTGATTATGGCTGGGGAGAGTTATTTGGTGGTCAGGGTTTATGTAGTTAATTCATGTAATTTTTTATATTTTTAACTTTTATTTTTTTAACATCTATTTTAGCTACATTTTATTTTAATAATGTCTTAAGGAAATATTTTTATTTTTAGGTAGTGCTCATAAATATAAATGTATTATTTTTACAGTGAAAATGTTATGTTTTATTTAAACTACATAATTGTCAGAGATGTTAAATTGATTTAACCAGTAATGTGAAAAATTAATAGCTTTCATATTGACTTTATATTTCCTTAACTAGGACTTAATAGTTCAATTACATTATTAACAGTAATACAACTCTTTTTGCCTTCAATCAAAATAGAATAATTGTAATATTTTACCAAACTTCTAGATCGAAGCTGACTGCAATAATTCGCTTCTTAATCTACAGGGTGGTCCATTGATCGTGACGGGGCCAAATATCTCATGAAATAAGCATCAAACGAAAAAACTACAAAGAATGAAACTTGTCTAGTGTGAAGGGGGAAACCAGCTGGCGCTATGGTTGGCCTGCTAGATGGCGCTGCCATAGGCCAAACGGATATCAACTACGTTTTTTAAAACAGGAACCCCCATTTTTTATTACATATTCGTGTAGTATGTAAAGAAATATGAGTGTTTTAGTTGGACCACTTTCTTTGCTTTGTGATAGATGGCGCTGTAATAGTCACAAACATATGGCTCTCAATTTTACACAAACAGTTGGTAGCAGGCAGGTTTTTTAAATTAAAATACAGAATATCGGTACGTTGGAACATTTTATTTCGGTTGTTCCAATGTGATATATGTACTTTAGTGAACTTATCATGTCTGAGAACGCATGCTGTTACAGCGTGATTACCTGTAAATACCACATTAATGCAATAAATGCTCAAAATTATGTCTGTCAACCTCAATGCATTTGGCAATACCTGTAACGACATTCCTCTTTAACAGCGAGTAGTTCGCCTTCCATTATGTTCGCACAAGCATTGACAATGCGATGATGTGTGTCGTCAGGCGTTGTCGGTGGATCACGATAGCAAATATCCTACAACTTTCCCCACAGAAAGAAATCCTGGGACGTCAGATCCGGTGAACGTGCGGGCAGTGGTACGGTGCTTCGACGACCAATCCACCAATCATGAAATATGCTATTCAATACCGCTTCAACTGCACGTGAGCTATGTGCCGGACATCTATCATGTTGGAAGTACATTGCCATTCTGTCATCTTGGAGAAACATCGGTAGAACATTACGTAGGAAATCAGCATACATTGCACTATTTGGATTTCCATCGATAAAATGGGGGCCAATTATCCTTCCTCCCATAATGCTGCACCATACATTAACCCGCCAAGGTCGCTGATGTTCCGCTTGTCGCAGCCATCGTGGATTTTCCGTTGCCCAATAGTGCATATTATGCCGGTTTATGTTACCACTGTTGATGAATGACGCTTCGTCGCTAAATAGAATGCATGCAAAAAATCTGTCTTCATCCCATAATTTCTTTTGTGCCCAGTGGGAGAACTGCACATGACGTTGAAAGTCGTTGCCATGCAATTCCTGGTGCATAGAAATATGGTACAGGTGCAATCGATGTTGATGTAGCATTCTCAACACCAACGTTTTTGAGATTCCTGATTCTCGCACAATTGTCTGCTACTGATGTGCGGATTAGCCGCGACAGCAGCTAAAACACCTACTTGGGCATCATCATTTGTTGCAGGTCGTGGTCGCCATTGCACATGTGGCTGAACACTTCCTGTTTCCTTAAAAAAACGTAACTATCCGGCGAACGGTCCGGACACTTGGATGATGTCGTCCAGGATACCGAGCAGCACACATAGTACACGCCCATTCGGCATTTTGATCACAATAACCATACATCAACACGATATCGACCTTTTCCGCAATTGATATACAGTCTATTTTAACATGGGTAATGTATCACGAAGCAAATACCGTCCACACTGGCGGAATGTTACGTGATACCACATACTTATACGTTTGTGACTATTACAGTGCCATCAAAGTGAAAAAAGTGGTCCAACTAAAACATTCATATTTCTTTACGTACTACACGAATATGTAATGAAAAATGGGGGTTCCTATTTAAAAAAAACTAAGTTGATATCCGTTTGACCTATGGCAGCGCCATCTAGCGGGCCAACCATAGCGCCATCTGGTTCCCCCCTTCAAGGTAGATGAGTTTCATTCTTTGTAGTTTTTTCGTTTGATACTTATTTCGTGTGATATTTGGCCCAGTCACTATCAATGGACCACCCTGTATATGAGGTCGGTCGACTAATATCTACTTTTTGAATGCAACTCAAATGTTACACTTAACTATAACTCTTTCATATAATCCTCCTAGAAGAACTAAAAAAGATGATAGTATTGATACTGTTCAGATTATAATTTTTGACTATTTTGTAATGATTATGATTGATAAAATTAATGCAGTTTCTTTATCAAAGGTCAAGAAGATTATGGCAGTGAAAAGAATCGAAGATCGAAAGGTATTTGTGCTGATCTTTTTGGGTCAAACCTGCAGTCAAATGGTGACCTTTTTCATGAGCCATTAATTAATTTTTGAAAGAATTTCTGCAAGAATTATAACAATTATTGGAACAATAACACAATATATAAGGCAATGACACAGTAGATAAGACTCGAATTGTATTACTTGATTGATAATCAATGTTTTTGATTGGGAGTCCAATGTACTATTTACACAAGGAAAACAATTATTAACTCATCAGTAATTTGAGATATATAGAAACAATCAAGTTACATTTACAAAATGTCATTATCATGCTGCAATTTCAAATCCAAAGTGATGTCTTAAATAAAAGCTCAGAAGAATGATACAAAGAAGAAAACTTCTGATGCAATAATTAAAAATAAAATTATTCCTCAATGTAATCCAATTGAAATTAATTTTGTACCTTTTCAGACAACATATTAGTATCATTGAATTATTTTAAGTAATGCAGTTCCAGTTCCAATAATGAATAGATTAATATTAAATAAGTGAATATATTTTACTAATATGGATACCAGAACTATTACACCAATTGCTCCTGTTTATGGTCATGATCTATAATGTACTAAGTGAAAAAGATGGTTTGAGTAGCTGTTAATGTAAGTTTAATATAATCCTCTAAAATATAGGATTCTCAGATCTGAGAAGACATAAACTTGGATTATTGGAATTGTTTATTCTAAAACTAATAATAGCATTTGTCCAATAATTAGTAGAGGATCCTATATTTCACAATAATGTTAGAAATAAGTGTTCAGTAGGTATATTTATGGCTAATCATACTGCTAATGTTCCTGGTTTGATGACATTTCTAATTGTTTAAATTAGAACTATAAATGATTTTAGTGCAGGAGGTGCATCTTGGGGAACTATGTGCATGATATGTCATTGATGTGATTAATTCATCCAAATCTTATAAATCTTAATCGTATAGGATTGTGAATGTTAATGCAAGGTGTCCAGTTCTAGTAAAAGTATATCCAAATAATCCTATGAAGTTGTTAAATAGTATTAAAATAAAAACTGAGATGAAGATGAATGTTATTTCATTAACTGCCTTTGCCTAATGGACCTTTAAATTCATTGTGAAAGGTTAAATTTAATTTTTTCAGATAATATTAATCCATGACACTGTAACTCAAAATAGTGAAGGGATTCTAGTTTAGCTTGATGATAAATTAAAGGTGGCAGCTGATGGATCAAATGTTGAGAATAAGTTTGTTATTGTTTCCAGATTAAGTTCTTTATTTCAGTTGTTCCTTTTTCTGCTCTTTTAGTAAGGTTTGTTGTCCTGGAGGAGCACTTTGGGGAGCGCATTCTGGCTCTGCGGTACCCAAATTTCGCTGGCATGGCCGAAATTGGCCGCCATATTCTCCGGATCTGAACATATGCGACTCGTTTTTGTGGGGCTATATTAAAAACAAGGTGTACTCAATAATCCTCAAGCCATTGCTGAGATGAAAACAGTCATTCAGGAGGTCACCGACAGCATCGATGTTCCGAAACTTCAGCAGGTCAAGCAGAATTTCGCTATTCCTTTGC
Source organism: Schistocerca cancellata (assembly GCF_023864275.1). Taxonomy (NCBI): domain Eukaryota; kingdom Metazoa; phylum Arthropoda; class Insecta; order Orthoptera; family Acrididae; genus Schistocerca; species Schistocerca cancellata. Next base: position 457,043,142 of record NC_064628.1, on the reverse strand, counting down.
GCCACATCACCGCCGACGATGGCAGGCATATCGAACATATCATAACCAAAATCCGAATATTTGTAGTGACGTTTGCATGTTGAGTAAAGTGTGTGGATGCCGTAATTTGTAACTAGTTTACTTTTTTTTCATGTAGTTATTGTCGCCCTGTACAAACGAAACCTAGCGATCCTCCTGTATAAGAATTTACAAGTGAGAAGGAAGGAGAAAGACTGATGGTAGCAATACACGCTGGTATACTTTCCTCACAGGTAATATTGGAACTTTTTGAAAGCCCATATTAGTGCGAGAGCTTCCAACACGGTCACAGAATATGATCGTTCAGCTTCAGATAGGATCCTACTAACAAAATTAAGCTCCACATTTGTGTCAGTGGTTTGGAATAACCAAGCACTGAGTCCTTGCGAAGATGCGTCTCCTACACAGACAAAAATCCTGGGTCATGTAAGGATGATGTAAGATGTTCATTCAAAAGAGCTTCTTTAATGTTGTCAAAATGAGTTTGGCATTGCTTGGTTCATAACCAAGGGTGGGTCTTCTGTAGAAGATTCAATAGAGCATCACTGTTTAAAAGCTGCTGTGGTATAAATTTTCTGAAGAAAGTTACTAATCCAGGATATCCCTTCAATTGTTTCTTATTTTGAGGCACAGGGCAGCGTCTGTGAACATCGAATGTCTAAGGATCTGGAAGTATGTGTTGAGGTGATATTATGTGTGCAAGCAATGTAACCCTTTTTTTACCGAAATGTGACTTCATTAGGTTGGCTGTGACTCCGTATTCTGAAAACCTACACTAGACTTGAGCCAAGAGCCTTGAGTGTTGTGATCCCATGGCGCTAGCAGAAAGTAAATCATCAACATACACATTGACTCTTCTTAAAAAATTAAGTTCTTAAGACTCGATATAAAGCAGGAATAAATGCGCCTGCACTGACATTTAAACCAAAAGGGAGAACTCAGAACTCATAGCATCTGTACTGACATGCAAAGGCTGTTTAGTTACAGCTATCTTCATGTAGTGCAATTTGTCAGTATGAGGCTCGGAGATCTTTTATGGCGAGGTACTTAACGTTATGGAATTTCGTAAGTTGTTCTCCCAGGTTGTCAGGCTGCATCTTGGCAGGAACAATAATTTTGTTTATTCCTCGGGCGTTGAGCACGAGGCAGACACTGCCATCTGATTTGCTAATGACCAAAATGGAGCTACATAGTGGAGATAAGGATGACTGAATTATTTCCCCGTTTAACATTCTATTGACCTTTCTCCTAACAGCCTCTTTCTTGGACCATGAAATATAGCAAGACGAAAAGCAAAAGGGTTCATATGGGTACACTTCCAGTTTTTTATTTGGATCCTTTGATTATGCCAGGGCGCTGTTCAAAAATATGAGCATAACATATTAAAAGCTCCTGCAGTTCTTCCTTTTGTTCTTCTATAAGACAAGCTGACACATTTACCTTGGCGCATACGATCTCAGGGCCAATTTCCTCTTCCTGTGATTGCTAAAATCCTCGTGTGTTTACAAACAAGACGTAGGATAGAAGAATTGTATTCGAACATCAGCAGTGCGTTTTGGTTTGGTTTCTCTGGCATTTGACTTGACTAGGTCTACTAAATATTGTTGACTGTCCACAACGAAAGGACACTTCCCATTACCAATGTCAATTTGTGCTTGATACATCATAATGGTGTCCATGCCGATAAGGCAGTACACTGTTAGCCTTTCAGGCACAAGAAAAATGCATTGTAAATAGAGGCTATCAATATGAATAGGAACCCATGCCTGCAATTTTATGCCTTTAGACTTACCACCTACACCTGTTTGAATTTTATAATTTTGGACTGGAAGCGTCGGATTGTGTCCTCGTTTCTGTAATTGGTCAAACAGTCCCTGTGAAATTATATTCGTGGTAGCTCAAGTGTCTAATACTATGGATACCATTAAACCAGGTTTTTGTGCACTAATTACTGCTTGTACTGACTCTTCATTTTCATCTACACAGTTACAATATCTTCCTGACAAAGATTATCTTTGATATAAAAAAAATGGTTCAAATGGCTCTGAGCACAATGAGACTTAACATTTGAAGTCATCAGTCCCTTAGAACTTAGAACTACTTAAACCTAATTAACCTAAGGACATCACACACATCCATGCCTGAGGCAGGATTCGAACCTGCGACTGTAGCAGTCACGCGGTTCTGGACTGAAGCGCCTAGAACCGCTCGGCCACCGCGGTCGGCTTTTATATCACCGCAGCTGTACCTAAGAAAACATTTTTAATTACATCCACCCCTAATACTGGTCATGACTGGGGACCTATCGAGTCTGATTCGAGTTTTGCGAATTACCTTGAGCACAGACCTCCTCAACTATGTACACATTGTGTGTCTGGTTTCGCCAGTTAGTATCTCGCACGGTTCTCGATTCGAAATTTTGTTGTACCTGGCCGCTATTCTAAACGTAGTTTTGATTGTACTGATTATGGCCAGGCGGCGGCGGATTGTTTTGTCGCTCGTTTGCGTTCTGCGCTTGCGCTTGCCAGTCGCCAGTCGCCGGCGGCGCATCGTACTTTTCTGACTATTGCTCTCTGGCCATTAAATCCTGACCGATTGAAATTCTGTCCTTGGTTATTGTTTTTGAAGGCTTTCTTGAATTTATTTGGCTATTTTTGTTCCCTCGATAGAATTTTGTACCTTTCCTTCATCAAATTTGCTCCTGTTGGTATTGCTGTTAGGGGGATGTGGCTGCCAACCATTAAGTAGCAGGGGAACAAGGACGTCACCTCACGTTGCATTATTGTCAAATTTATTCAAGATAGCGGATTCCAGATGGGGGCTACAGATGTGGCAATGTTGCAATCACATTTGAAAATCTTTGGTGTGACGTCATAAGCGAGTGACTGCGTGTGAGATCGCTCTCTAAGTTTTCATATATGATTAGGTTTCAGATACATATTTTAACGGTTGTTGTGATAATATTTACTATATAAGTGACGTATTAGTGGTTTCTTCATTCATCTCTGCCTTTCTTGTGTTGTGACCTGATATTTGTGAGTGTTTCGTATCGAGCAACTTAACCTCTTGCCTGTGTTTACATTCCGCGCTGACCAGTTGCAGCTGTAGCGGCGCATCGAAAGCTAAGTACTATTTAATTGTTTGTGTATAGTGGTTTATTTAGGAACTTTAGTAGTCTTCAACCGGTGTTCTTGGTGTTTTCTGGTGAAATAATTTCAGAAGAACCTTTTGGGAACTGTTTACAGCTTCGTTACTGTGTCATTAGACGTTTGATTCTCTTTCTGTATTAGTCTTTTGTTATATTCACATTTGTTGTTTATTAATACTGTTAATAATAGTGGTTACTTCCCTTGTGGAGTAAGTTTGTGATTATTGTAGTCAGGTTTTTAACATCTTCTTATTGTAGTAGTGGAACTTAGCAAAAGTAAAATTTTACCATGAGTGAGAAGTGTGGGCTTTGCCGTAGGTTCGTGAGTAGTGGATTGCGGTGTGAGACTTGTTCGAAGTATTTTCACTGGGGGGAATGCAGTGGGGAAGCCAGTGGGCATTCTGGTGAGATCCTCTCCTGGAACTGCAGGTTATGTAGCAAGAGTAAGTTGATAGAGGACCAGGAGCGTAAGATCTGTGCCCTTCAGGTGCAGCTGAAAAACGCACAGGAGGAGCTAGATAGGATGAGGAGGGAGAAGGGGGTTGGGAAATGGGAGCTGGCTGTTGGCAAGAGATCTGCTAGCAGAAGAAGATTTTCAGATAGTTTTACTATTGGTGTTTACAATAGATATGACCAACTGTCAGAGTCTAATGGAGAGGAATCTCTAGTAGCTGTAGATGTAGGAAGTATGCAGCAGACCTCAGTAGTTACTGTGCCTAGAACAGTTGCAAAGTCGAAAAGGAAGAAGAAGGTTCTGCTGTTAGGTAGTTCTCATGGCAGAGGTGTAGGCCAGCAGTTGCAGGAAGTGCTGGGGAGTGAGTACCAGGTCACCAGCATTGTGAAGCCTAATGCAGGGTTGGCTCAGGTGACTGTTAACATAGGGGGGTTATGTAGGGATTTTACTAAAGAGGATCAGGTAGTGATTGTGGCTGGTAATAGTATTGATAGGGATGGGGAGTATAACATAGATGGTGACCTGGAAAAGATAGCCACTCAGACTGGCAACACGAATGTGCATTTCGTGGAACTGTTTCAGCATCATGATCGACCTCATCTTAATACAGCCATCAGGCGTAATAACATGAGACTTGGGGGTGCGCTGATGACAGAAAGCATGGGTCACATTTCAGTGGTGTCGGTGGAGTCTATCAGCAGGACGGGTTTCAATAGACACGGCCTGCACCTCAACAGGTATGGGAGGGGAGGTTGGCAAAGCTTATAGGTGACAGCATAGGTGGGGTTGGTGGGATCACTCATGGGAAAATTCCTGCAGTAGAGGGTGTTAGAGCAGCACCTTTTTTAGATTGAAGTCAGCTGATAGGTATTCCTGCTTAAGGGAAGTCTCTCTAACAAGGGAATCACTTTTGACAAAGCTTAGGTATCCGAGTAATGAGGGAATTAGTATATTTCATCAAAATATACAAGGTATTAGAGATAAAGTTAGTGAACTGCTTATAGATGTTGACTCTGAATTTATTGGTATATCTGAACACTTCTTAAATAAGGAGATAATTCAGAGGCTTCCTTTACCAGGATACAGGTTGGCTGGCTGCTTTTCGAGGAGCTCTTTGCGGTGTGGGGGAGTAGCCATGTATGTGAAAAACGGCATCGCATTTGAGTCAATTGATGTTTCAAAGTGCTGCACTGAAAAGGTGTTTGAATGTTGTGCAGGTGTGGTTAAATTTAACGGAGCTAAACTTGTAACTGTTGTTATTTATAGATCCCCAGACTCCGATTTCACAACATTTTTGCTAAAGCTAGAGGAGGTTCTTGGTTCACTTTATAGGAAATACAAAAAGTTAGTTATATGTGGTGAGCCGGCCGAAGTGGCCATGCGGTTAAAGGCGCTGCAGTCTGGAACCGCAAGACCGCTACGGTCGCAGGTTCGAATCCTGCCTTGGGCATGGATGTTTGTGATGTCTTTAGGTTAGTTAGGTTTAAGTAGTTCTAAGTTCTAGGGGACTAATGACCTCAGCAGTTGAGTCCCATAGTGCTCAGAGCCACTTGATTTTATATGTGGTGACTTCAATATTAATTGTATAAGTGATTGTGCAAGGAAGAGGATGCTGGTAGACTTCTTTAATTCATATAATCTTATGCAAACCGTATTCTTTCCAAAGAGAGTGCAAGGAAACAGTAGAACAACCATAGACAACATTTTTGTTCATTCCTCATTACTAGAACGACATTCTGTTAGCAAAAAGGTGAATGGCCTTTCAGATCATGATGCGCAAATTTTAACTTTAAAAGATTTTTATGCTGCAACACGTGTTAAATATAGTCATCAGCTGTTCAGGAAAGCTGATCCAGTTGCTGTAGAGACCTTTGTAAACCTTATAAAGGAACAAGAGTGGCAAGATGTTTATAGCGCTGATACAGTAGACGATAAATATAATGCTTTTCTCAAGACTTTTCTCATGCTCTTTGAAAGTTGCTTTCCGTTAGAACGTTTAAAACAGGGTACTAGCACAAACAGGCAGCCTGGGTGGCTGACTAGAGGGATAAGAATATCTTGTAGAACAAAGTGGCAATTATATCAAAACGTTAGAAACAGTCAAAATCTAAATGCAGCAGCCCATTACAAACAGTATTGTATGGTGCTTAAAAATGTTATTAGGAAGGCAAAAAGTATGTGGTATGCAGATAGAATAGCTAAGTCTCAGGATAAAATTAAAACCATATGGTCAGTTGTAAAGGAAGTGGCTGGTCTGCAGAGACAGGTCGAGGATATAGAATCAGTGGGTAGTGGGAATGTCCGTGTTACTGATAAGTCGCATATATGTACAGTATTTAATAATCACTTTCTGAATATAGCAGGTGAACTAAATAGAAACCTAGTCCCAACAGGGAATCATATAGCGCTCTTAGAAAAAAGTGTTCCGAGACTGTTACCTGAAATGCTCCTCCATGATACTGACAAGAGGGCGATTGAGTTAATAATTAAATCACTAAAGACCAAGAACTCTCATGGATATGACGGGGTATCTAGCAGAATACTGAAGTATTGTTCTATGTATGTTAGCCCACTTCTGAGCCATATCTGTAACTTTTCCTTTAGGAGTGGTCGGTTTCCTGACCGATTAAAGTACTCGGTAGTGAAGCCACTTTATAAAAAGGGAGACATTGATAATGTTGACAATTTTAGACCTATTTCTATGCCATCGGTGTTTGCTAAAGTTATCGAGAAGGTTGTATATACAAGGTTACTGGAGCATTTAAATTCGCATAATTTGCTGTCAAATGTTCAGTTTGGTTTTAGAAATGGTTTAACAACTGAAAATGCTATATTCTCTTTTCTCTGTGAGGTTTTGGACGGATTAAATAAAAGGTTCCGAACGCTAGGTGTTTTCTTTGATTTAACGAAGGCTTTTGACTGTGTTGACCACAAAATATTACTGCAGAAGTTGGACCATTATGGAGTAAGCAGAGTAGCTTACAATTGGTTCGCCTCTTACTTTAAGAACAGAAAGCAGAGGGTAATTCTCCGCAATATTGAGAGTGGTAGTGATGTTCAGTCCCAATGGGGCACTGTTAAGTGGGGCATTCCCCAAGGGTCGGTGCTGGGGCCACTGCTGTTTCGTATTTATATAAATGATATGCCTTCTAGTATTACAGGTGATTCAAAAATATTTCTGTTTGCTGATGACACCAGCTTGATAGTGAAGGATCTTGTGTGTAATATTGAAACAGTAACAAATAATGTAGTTCATGAAATAAGTTCATGGCTTGTGGAAAATAATTTGATGCTAAATCACAGTAAGACTCAGTTTTTACAGTTTCTAACTCACAATTCAACAAGAACCGATATTTTGATCAGACAGAAGGGGCATATTATAAGCGAGACGGAACAGTTCAAATTCCTAGGCGTTCGGATAGATAGTAAGCTGTTGTGGAAAGCCCATGTCCAGGATCTTGTTCAGAAGCTAAATGCTGCTTTATTTACCATTAGAACAGTATCTGAAATAAGTGACACTTCAACACGAAAGGTAGTCTACTTCGCATATTTTCATACGCTTATGTCGTATGGTATTATTATTTGGGGTAATTCTTCTGATTCAAAAAGGGTATTTTTGGCTCAAAAACGGGCTGTTCGAGCTATATGTGGTGTAAGTTCGAGAACCTCTTGTCGACCCCTATTCAAAAATCTGGGAATTCTGACATTGCCCTCACAGTATATATTTTCTTTAATGTCGTTTGTTGCTAGCAATATTAGCCTATTCCCAAGAGTTAGCAGCTTTCACTCAGTTAATACTAGGCAGAAATCAAATTTGCATGTAGAATGCACTTCCTTGACTCTTGTGCAGAAAGGAGTGCAGTATTCTGCTGTATCCATTTTCAATAAGCTACCACAAGAACTCAAAAATCTTAGCAGTAGCCCAAACACTTTTAGGTCTAAGCTGAAAAGTTTCCTTATGGCTTACTCCTATTCTGTCGAGGAGCTCCTGGAAGAGCTAAAAAATTAAGCAAATTCCAGTGTTACATTGTTGATTGTCTTCATTTAAACTTACGACTTGTCACCTGAATATGTTTTTTTTTTATATTTCATTTTATCTGTTTCTAATATCGTGTTATAATTTCATGTGTTGACTCGTTCCATGACCATGGAGACTTCTCCTTAATTTGGTCTCACGGAACAATAAATAAATAAATAAATAAATAAACATCATATCGGGAAGTTCCAATTTTGGCGGGAAAATAGGTCAATTGGGCTATGTCCACCAACCTAACCACCTCCCCTCCACCCATTACCCACCACTCCCTCCCCACTACCAAACCCTCCCATTCCTTCCCCTCCTCTCCACACCTCGCTTCCCTCTCTTTGGTGGGAAAAGGCCTCAATCTGTGCTGAGTTGCCAGATAGGATGAATGTAAGTCTTTATTTTGTATGCATTGCTCCCCTCCCCAATCTCGAAATAGGCGGGAAAAGGACTCAGTCTGTGCTGGGCTGCTGGGTAGGAAGGATGTAAGTCATTATTTTGCATGCATTGTTTATTGAAATGTTTTGAGTTGTTCTAGAAAGCAGTTCAATCCAAGGTGTTCACCATGAGATCCAGAGTCCAACTGACTTAGTTCACAACCCCACTACCTGAGGGTGCTGCCGTCTCTCCCCCTCTCTCCTCCTGTGACATAATCCAAGATGGCGGTCTGTGGAGGGATTGACGGGAAAAGGACTCAGTGTGTGTCTAGCTGCCGGACTGGGTGGACGGACGACTCTGTTCAACAGACAAGACATCTGTGCTGGAGAAGGAGGAGTATATTAGCTTCTGAGGATTGTGTCGATAGCATTGATATTTAGTGAAGAAGACTATGGGCTAAGTTACGCTTCGCAGTTGATATTGTTAAATGCGTGTGCTATCAATGTAGATCATTCGATAAAAGTCTAGTAGCATTGACATTTGGTGATGACGAATATGGGCTAAGTTATGCTTCGCAACTCATATTGATAAATGTGTGCGCTGTAAAAATGTAGATCATTCGATAAAAGTCCAGCCGAAACCCAAGATGCAAGACGTTCACCCCAGAGTTTCTGCACCCTGCTGCAAGAGAGGCAACGTGCCTGCGTCCCTGCCCCAAGTCTCCGTGCAGGCTCACGCTGCGGCCAGGGAGCGTGCCAGCTAATGGCATGGTCACGCAGTAGCTGTTAAGCACTTTCTGTCGCGTTGTTATTCCCGAGGCCTTCCTCCTCGTCCTCATCACTGGCGCACGGATACCCTTTGTCAGTGAACACGAACTGCTTCAGGAGTTATTGCATCTGGTGTTGAGGAATATTGTCGTATACATTACTTGAAGACATCACATGAACTGAAAGTGTCACTGCACAGAGAGAGAGAGAAAGAGAGGGAGCACTTTGCAGATGACGCGAGAATATTTAAACAATTACGCGTTTTATTCTGAGGAATAACGCCACTCTTGAACACGGACTCTAAAAGAAAAAGATAGCTACACAGTTGTGAAACCATCCCAGAGACCTTCGCTCGCTTTTGTAGGAAGTACACTTTTCTTTGAGCAACAACTGCTTCAGGAATTACTAAGTCCAACTGAATACGTCTGTAAATACGCTTCAAAAAGATCGATGCACAGTACTTTACCTCAATTTTGTGATGCATGCCGCAAAACTCGCAATTGAACTCTAGAAACATATCGCGACACGCTTGTGAAACCGTTCCTTATACGCTTCCCGCAATTTTTGTGCTTTGAGCACGAACTGCTTCAGGAGTTACTATATCAAACTGAAAATGTCTCTAAAAGCACCTTCAAAAAGATCCATGTACAGTAGGTTTCTTCCATTTTGCGATGTATACCGCCACATTCGATAGTGGACTCTAAAACTATCGCAAAACACTTGTGAGACCTCCCTGAGACACTTCACACGCTTTTGTGGGAAACTGATCCAGAAACCGATATCAGCTGCAATATCTGATTTTACACGTCAAAACTTAAAGTCGAAATAAATATTTCTGTAACTCTACAAACAGGACACTCGCCACTTTTCGAGTTTTAGCAGTTCATTTGAAGACACTGCCAGAGAGAGAGAGAGAGAGAGAGAGAGAGAGAGAGAGAGAGAGAAAGCAGAAAGTGTTCATCACTTTCCTGAAACGGTGAATGGGCTTCGTTTACATTTGCTACTGCTGGAGACTCTGCTGACCGTCCCCAGATGACCCTCCACCAGATTGTTTCTCCATCTCAAACAAGTGATGTCAGTCATTATGTGGTAATCAACATCGTACCAGTGGATGGGTGGGATGGAAAATACACCATCGATGTATAATATGACGTCAATCAGCACATCATCTACTACTACTGTTTGTGATCCTTCTCAATCAGTCATCACCTATAGCTCAGTGGATATATCGCCATAACTCTGATATGGTATCGAGACAGAAATTGTTACAAGTACTATAGAAATATTTAACTGGGGCAGCGTGGGGAAGTCGCAAATACCTCTTACATACCATGTTCCGTAGCTGAATCACTTTCAAAATTCAGCGATTTTATTAGGAGGTTGCACCGTAGGCGAGGTGTAATTGGAGTGCTGGTCTGTTACTATATACTCCTGCGATCGCTGTCATGGTATTTGTCCGGACAAAAATCCACCTTATTCAGAGGTAATGTCGTACCTCGATTTATAATGCCAGTATAGCTTTTAACATGGATACTTGTGTTCACCTGTAGAACCATGACCTCTTGTGACAGTAACACACTGTAATTGTTGCAATCGAGTTTTTTTTAACATATGGTGGTTAAACCTCTCTTTCTAGGACACGGTGGTGGCATTCACAAGAAAACGTATGAGACATGTCCACTCATGGCTGATTTTCTCTCAGTATTATTTTGTATCGTAGGTAATCAGTTATTGACGAAGTACTATACTTAGTAGTAGGGGTAGCATGATATGTTCGCATTTGAGCTTCAGCCTTATAAAGTATGTGTTTGTGTTCTGACATGTGTAAAGGAAATGACTATGTCCAGTCGTAAGGAAGGTATGGGTTTGACGTGGAGTACTGTGATGGCATGGGAATAGTATGTCAAGTCATAAGAATGGTACTGGTATTTCCAAAGCCACAGCTGTCAACAGAGCGTATTTCCGATACTTCGCTCATTGTCGAATGTCGTTCAGCTGAGACTGCGATCATAACATTTAGTTGTATGTACAGGGATAAAATATATATGTGACCGATTTCTTAGGATAAACATTCTACTCCTGCCTCGGACATGGATGTGTGTGATGTGCTTAGGTTAGTTAGGTTTAAGTAGTTCTAAGTTCTAGGGGACTGATGACCTAAGATGTTGAGTCCCATAGTGCTCAGAGCCATTTAAACATTCTACCTGTACGTGCTAGGCCTGCAGCACTGGTGAACTGTGCTGGGATGATTCATGTTTCCCATTAACGGTAGGAGCTGTCTCACTGGAGATGCCTGTTGGTGTGTAGGAATGTATATGAATTAACCGTGTTGTCCTCTAGACGACCAAATAGCAAACTAATAGTTAATATGTGTTGGAAAGCTTTCGTGAACGCATGGAAATTTGAGAATGAATATGGAGGTGCATTTGTGCTATATCATTATTCCCACCCATTTAATTTGTTTGGTTGATTGCTTCTGCACATTTCACGCCTTTATTTAGCTGAGAGAACATCGATTGTGGTGCCTTCATCTAGCATGTGGAAGACATATTTGCCAGTTCTCTAGTCTTGAGAAACACTTTAGTAGACCTTGTATATTATAGGAATGATTTGGAATCTACTACATCACTGACATCGGTATTCGAGAGTGGAAATATCAGTTTCCTCTTTTTGTTTCGAGTTGGCAAGTAAAGGTCTTCACTGACGGGATAAGTTTCTAGTGCCTGCCGGAGTGGCCGTGCAGTTCTAGGTGCTACAGTCTTGAACCGAGCGACCGCTATGCTTGCAGGTTCGAATCCTGCCTCAGGCATGAATGTGTGTGATGTCCTTAGGTTAGTTAGGTTTAATTAGTTCTAAGTTCTAGGCGACTGATGACCTCAGAAGTTAAGTCACATAGTGCTCAGAGCCATTTGAACCATAAGTTTCTAGTTACTGAATGGTCTAGAGCATACTCCACGTAGCTAAAGTTTTGGGTTTGTAGCGAAATAATTCCCAACCTGCATCTTCAGAATTATGTTGTTTGAGCAATCGGTAGGATACTGCTGTGTACAAACCATACGAAAAAATATTTGTTCTTGTAATCCCAGAGTCTGGAGATGGATGTAGAAAAAAGCGAGCAGGGAAGCAGGACCAGACCAGAAACAGTAAAATGTTTGTGTCTAGGGGGAAATGGGCTAATCTTTTCACAACAGTTCTGAGAGTGACTTCGATCCACTGGCGGCTGTCTGATGTAAAAGGAATGATTTTGTATGGCGAAAGATATGAATTGTATGTTTACTACATCGACATGGTACACGGTTGCTGGGTTGGAGATCGGTTTCACGCTCTAATATTCAAGCTCCTGTCTTCAGTGGGAGAGCAGTGTAAGCTGGCTGGTGTGGTTGAGAAGTTCTAGGCACTTCAGTCTGGAACCGCGTGATCACTATGGTCGCAGGTTCGAATCCTGTCTCGGGTATGGATGTGTGCGATGTCCTTAGGTTAGTTAGGTTTAAATAGTTCTAAGTTCTAGGGGACTTACGACCTCAGATGTTAAGTCCTATAGTGCTCAGAGCCATTTGAACCAATTTGGAGAGAAGTGTAATTGAGTATGAGTCTTTCTGCATTTGATGATATGTATGGCACTTTGCGAGGTTTAGTTGTCAATGCTGCTGAAAGTCACATCTGTAGAAAGAAAACAAAAGGTGGATGGTGCTTCCCAAGGACTGAGGAGAATCGTGACATATAGCCGGTGTGTGTGGGTAGGCATACCATAATTATTTCAGGTGCTGTACAGATATGGAAGATAACTGCACTATCTGTGTAAAATGTGTATATATTTCAGTTTGAAGTTGCTGTGGCTTATGTTGTTTAAAATGTGTATATATTGCATTGTGAAGTTACTGTGGTTTATGTTGTGGCATGACAAGAGAAGATGACTGTGTGTGCTATTGTGAGGGACGTACAGAGTCAGCACAGCGACAACTGCTAGGGTATTAGAGAGATTTTTTACGTGTAAAATTATGTGGGCTATAGATACTGAGATTCGTTCCACAAGCACAGCCATCATGAGGAGACATTAACTGTACATCGATCTGTGTCAGACTGTAGCAGCAATCGTAATATTTAATTGTATTTACACTGGTAAATATGTTCCTGGCTTCCAATATTATTGTGAGTCTAGTATATATTTGATGATCTGTAGATTTAACTCTCAATGCAATTTAACGATCTGTGAAAAATAATTTTTCCCGCTGGAAGTCTCATCTGCAGAAAGAAAGAAAAGATGGATGGTGCTTCGATACTGGCAGCATCAGTAATTCGATGGGTAAATTCGATAAGAGCCAACCATAATGTTCGATACATTCATAAGACATCCTTTGTTCTGGGATATAGGAGTCTCTATATAGTGGTGAGAATGTTTGTGTATGTTGAGAGCAGGAAGGGTATCGCATTAGGACCAGTGGGAAGAGTGCATTCGATGTTATTCTGTGCTATTTTCGTTAACAGGTTCTGTTAGGGAAAGAATTTTTGTGCATACAAGGTGAGCCATCTCGAAAACTCCTGCAAAAGCGCACGTTAAGTATTTTTGGGACACTATGCAGTTTACTAGAATTTGACTTGATTATTATTTTAGATAGCCATGAGGCTTCGTATGACATTGAGAACATTGCTAGATGCACTTGCCATGGTGTGTAGCTACGCGCGGTGATGCGTCAGCCACACGTCACACATGGTCCATTACAATCACTAGAGAGAAAGCACCTTTTGCTATTCTGGAACGGATTTCTGCAGCGTCGCTTGGCAATAAGCTCTCCGCCGGACTGCCGGTAGAGGGAGGGTTCATGCCAGCAGCAGTGAATACGCATGTGCAGCCTACCTTGGAGTGTCTGCGCTTTATATAGGGTCTTCACTCCAGTCTGGTCATGTCATCAACGATGCCTAGGTGAACACATATTTAGAGAGGAATTTCTCAGGTGTTGAGTATGAAAGTGATGCCACCACCTTATGCATGTGGGACTGGAACAGGCGCCTGTGTGTGGTCTGACAGCTGACAGCCATCTCACATTGTGGGGCTATCGGTGCATCCCGACTTCTGGGAGCATGTGTGGTCCAATGGACAGTAGGCGGTGGGCCGTGTCTGCGTGTGTCTGTTGCATTATTTTTCGAGTGGTCTGTAGGCTGTGCTATGCGCTATTTGGACAGTTTACGAGTACTGAGTGTGTCTACACATCACTGTGCTACGTTATATAGGAGCAGTTTGCAGGTCTGTACTGAAATTATTTCGGTAAGTTAGGAGTTGTTTGCATGTATGCAGAGCATTATTTAGGAGTAGTTTACAGGTCTGCAGACTGTACATTGTGACCCCAAGCATGTGTTTTGTACCAGTGTGATAAATATACTCCATCTCTAAATAAATTGTTCCAAAACAAATAAAGTGGAGTGCTTCCTTACTCTCTCCAGCAGCCCAGCACAGGCTGAGTCATTTTCACGCCATTTTCCCCCTCCACACCACTATCTTGGATTACATCACAGGAGGGATGACAGCAACTACTGGTGGCAGTACTGTGTACTAGCTCGGTTGGACTCTAGACCTCGTGGTGGAGACACTACCTGCAAAATGAAGACTCATGTCCAGCACAGGCTGCATCCTTTTCCCCCACCTCATACCGCCATCTTGGGTTACATCATGGAACAGACGACAGCGCCCTCTGGTGGCAGTACTGTGTACTACGTCAGTTGGACTCTAGATCTCTTGGTGGAAACACTGTATGTCACCATTTTCAACCACCAGCTTGGATTACATCACAGATGACATTGCCCTCTGGTGGCAGTACTGTGTACTAGGTCAGTTGGACTCTAGATCTCTTGGTGGAGACACTATCTGTCGTCATTTTTCTCCGCCATCTTGGATTACGTTACAGGTGAGATCACCCACTGGTGGTTCAGTTGGAGTCCGGACCTCGTGGTGAACACACTGGATGGCTGTGCTGCATGAAATTGTTTGAATAAAGACTGGTGCATGCAAAATAAAGACTTATGTCCAGTACTGGTCGAGTCCTTTTTTCCATGAAACTCTAGGAGGAGGTGGAGGTCGGGTGACTTAGGTTAGTCCAGGAAGCCCAAGTGATCATTCTTTCCCATCATTTTCTTAGGTGTGATGTATTATCCTGTTGGAATTTGAACTTCCCGCCATTTTTCTGGGGGAGGGAAGGGAAGGGCTGATGGCTCTCTCCAGCCAAAAGCTGCCATATTGGAAGACGTCACGGCTGCCATTTTGTATGACCCTATCGCCGCCATCTAGGATGGCGTCATCGCTGTCATCTTGGATAATGGAACTTTGGCGTAGAATGCACGTTGCCCCAATAGTACAACAAGGTGCGAATGGCAATAACAGCCAACACAGTAGAGGTAGTGCAATGAGGACGCCACCCCACATTGCACTGTTACCAAATTTATTCAACATGGCGAATCCAAGATGGCGGCCAAGTTGTAGCATCGTCATAATGACATGGTGAGAAGTTCAAATTTTGGTGGGAAAATAGATCAATTGGGCTACCTCCACTAACCTAACCTCCTCCCCTTCACCCCTAACTCATCTACTATCCCCTCCCCTCCACTCGTCCCCACCTCTCCCTCCCCCATCTGGAAATTGGCGGGCAAAGGAATCGGTTAGTGCTGAGCTGCTGGATAGGATGGATGTAAGTCTTTATTTTGTCATATTGCTCCCCTCCCCAATCTCGAAATAGGTGGAAAAAGGACTCAGTCTGTTCTGGGCTGCTGGATAGAATGGATGTAAGTCATTATTTTTCATGCATTGTTTATTTAAACATTTTGAGTTTTCCTAGAAAGTAGCTCCATCCAGTGTGTCCACCATGAGGTCCAGAGTCCAACTGATTTAGTTCACAACACCACCACCCAAGGGTGCTGTCGTCCCTCTCCCTTCCTCTGATATATTCCAAGATGGCGATCTGTGGAGGGATTGGCGGGAAAAGGACTGGGAGGATGGACGACTGCGTTCAACAGACGAGATGTCTCTGCTGGAGAAGTATATTGGCTTCTGAGGATTGTGTCAGTAGCATTGATATTTAGTGAAGAAGAACATGGGCTATGTTACACTTCGCAACTCATACTGATATAAATGTGTGTGCTGTAAATGTAGATTATTCGATAAAAGTCCAGCCGAAATGCAAGAGGTAAGACGTCCACTCCAGAGTCCCTGCACCCTGCTGCAAGAGAGACAACGTGCCTGGCTCCCTGCCTCAATTCTGCACGCCGGCTCCCACTATGGCGAGGAAGCACGCCGGCTTATGGCACAGTCATGCAGTAGCCGTTAAGCATTTCCTGTCACGTTGGCATTCCCATGGCCTTCCTCCTGATCCCCATGACCGGTGCACAGATACCCTTTGTCATTGAACACAAACTGCTTCAGGAGTTATTACATCTGATGTTGCGGAATACTGTCACATACATTACTTGAAGACATCACATGAACTGAATGTACCCCTGCACAGAGCAAGAAAGAGAGAGAGAGAGAGAGAGAGAGAGAGAGAGAGAGAGAGAGAGCACTTCGCAGATGACGCCAGAATATTTAAACAAATACACTTTTTATTCCGATGAATACCGTCACACTAGAAAATGGACTCTAAAAGAAACCATCCCAGAGACACTTCTTGCGCTTTTTTGGGAAGCACACTTGTCTTTGGTCTTTGAGCACATACTGCTTCAGGAATTAGTAAGTCCAACTGAATACATCTGGGGCAAAAAATTTTCAACATATATATATATATATATATATATATATATATATATATATATATATATATATATATATATGGTGAAAATTTTATAATAGCAGGAATTTTATATATATATATATATATATCCAGATTTTATGTTTCTGAATCGTATTCTGCCAATAAATTCTTTTCTTACCACAAATAATTGTTTAAGCGCTTAAAAACACTGCTCATGCAGTGAACGCAGTTGGATTTAAATTAACAGTCTGGAAAGAAAACGGTTCACTACACTCAACTGTGTAAACCTGGTCAAATTCACTTACATTACCGTGAAAGCTTCTTTTATGCACTTAACAATAGTGTTCTGCAGCTGCGTAGTGTACTAACTAAGAACGATTCTTTCATGTGATACAGCTCTATTTTGGAATAGACCTACGTATTCTAATATGCTTACTGAATTACTATTGTTCTCTGAAGAGCATTTGTCGTTTCATGGTAAGCCAGATGTTTTCCCCTTATATGCTATTTAGAAATACTGATGCACTTTTAGTACCATGCCAGAGTTATGAACATAAAAAACTAACATTATAACTATAGTAAATACTGTTTTTACATTAGGAGACTGTATATTTTGCCGCCATTTTCGTTTGGTCCTGTCCTAAGCTTTTTCTCTCTGAACTACTTGTTTTCCTGCTATTAAAAATCGACATTCGGAAGTAACTGAAGGATATCTTGTCATCCTTCCCTTCAAACAACGTTTAGAAGGCTCCATCCTCCCCTCTTCTTAAATTAATTGGATGATGATCCCAAATTATTCGGTTTTCCCTTCTCCTTTTCATTAGTCGACACAATAACAATACTTAGATTTTATTGTCTGTTCATTTCAAACAAAACTGTATGTTTAAAAACAATGAATAATTTATGTAACACATTAAAATTAAATGAAGGGGTTTGATGATGAAAGTACATTGCCTTTAATCTGCTGACTCGTGCGGTGGCGATGGTGATTTTACCGCCTTGTGTGTAAACACTGGGCTTCTGACAATGGCGACGGTCAATTGACCTAGCGGAAAATATCCACTGTGAATGCAACCGGCCTTAAAAACCTTGTCAGAAAGAGCGCGGCCTGGCGGTCTGATCTGTGACCTTGAACAGCAACGGCAACGGCCAGGCCACATCATTGTTGTATATGGGTGTTGGTCACACAGAGCGCGACTCTGGCCGGTTCGCCGCACTGGCTGACGTCGAGTTTCAACACAGACAAGTTCACTGCAGGCCGGAGCGGCTGTTTGCATTTGCTGGCGCATTTGACAGCAACAGCGCCAGGCAGATCTTTGATAACACGCTACACATGCAGGCTGCTATGTGATGAGGTTCCGTCCGTTTCCAAGGTGTGACAGCTGATGCAGCAGCAACTGCATTTGCCTCTGCGGCTTTCTTTGCCCCAGTCATCTGCCGTGCCTGTCCCGCACAGGCAGACTCTGGCGTTGTGTCTGACCAGGCCTTCAAGATGCAGAAAATCAGTTTTTATCTTTCCTGTATGTTTGGAAACTGGCACATCCAGGCTATATTATAGGAACGAAGCCTAGAAACACAGGTGGCCCTTGTGACTCCTAAGGAATTGAGACCACTCATTTCTAAGTAATTATCAAACTATCACAAACAAGCCATCATTGTCTCATTAATCATCAGTCACTTATTAGTTACCATCTCTCTACAATATGCCATATCGATCAAATGCCTGGATGGTTAATGGCGTACCCTTGCTTGCAATACTGAAGTAAATGGCAACTGGCAAATGTTTCAAACTTGGTCCCAGTGTGGCGACTCCACATGGTCATAGAGAGAAGACAAATAAAACTGGAAACGCATTTCCGAATAAAATTTGGCAGCTCTGCAAAGTTTAGATTCGTGTGCTATGCTGTATTCTTACAGGCAGACGCCCTAGTGTCAGCCACGTCGGTTTTAGATGAATTCGCTGTTTCTCACACATTTGCTGTTAAGGTGTCTCATTTTAAGAGTTAATATTGTGGGAATATTCTGAATTGCTCTTGTAAAAGCACATTTTGAGGCACAACACCATGTCAGTAAGTGCACCACTGCTGAGAGATGTTAATAGATGATTAAAATAAATAATAACAATTTCAGATTGTTAAATAGATAAAAATCAATTATTTTCTCTTTTTAAGTAAGAATAAATCGTTCATTTTCGCCTGCCTTAATACATTTTCTTGCTATTTACACTTTTCTCTGTTATTCCCCTGGAAAGTGAAAAAAACAGGGCTTTACTTTCTATTTTGTAAAGTAAAAACTAAGTGTACACAATAATTTCTACAACAGATTCATGTCTTAACATATTTTGTGACCTTTGGTTATAAGGTTGATGTGACTGTTTTATTGTTACAAACATATTAATGTAGTTTGAAATACTGTTGTGAATTTAATATTAAGAACAAAAGAAGGCATATGATTGTGGAAATCGGTTCTGTTACTAATAATGTGCAAAACTTGACTACTCACATACCTGCATTACTTAAACAGAAATTGAATTTGCCTCGGGTCCTTCCCATAACTATCTACCACTTTTTCGATAAAGGAATCCTCCTCTGATTTTATCTTTTCACGATGATCTGACACCATACACAAGCAACTGAGTCGATTATCTGCCGAGGTAGTTCTTAGCCACGTTTTCATGTGCCTGAGAGTGCTGCAAACAAACATGACGTAGGCCTATACTAATTCATACAGTGTAACCTTCTTCAATTACTCTATTGTGATAATATTTCAAACAAGATTTAAAAATAATTAGAAGAAATGTTTCATCTGACTTAAGATATTGTTTCAAAGTCTTTCTAATTAAGTAATTACAATCAGAAAAATGTTACTGTGGTAATTAAGTACCTGAACAATCTTTCCGCAGAGCAGGTGGTTGCCGATAAGCTAAGGGCTATCTTCAAGGCTGAAGCTACGGCGGGCAAGACTTTGGCTTTGTCCAGTAGATCAGTCAGGCTTAATTCAGCAATATCTCGTTCAGATACTTTATCGCATTTACACATACTGATCCATGTTCGTGCTTCTTCAGTGAAGTTATCTAAAAGATCGGCATAAAATCTTTTGATATTTTCAATTATCCTTTTCATATCTAGGTCGCTTTGGGATTTCATTACCTTTGGGTGCAAGCAGAAAATCGCAAAAGATGCCTTGTTTTCTTCTGAAAACCTTCTTGCAAGGACTGGAGTAGGGAATCCAAATATGGAATAAAGAGAGCTTTTCTGTAGTACTCAGTGACAGAAACTGATGGATGATTTGAACGATGCATTTGTCATGCAACAACTCGTGGTTGTCGACTGCCGTGACATCTATTCCAAGTGCACTATAGTTGCTTTCAGCACTTTTCATTGTCATTTCAAATTCGGCTTCCGCATTTTCTCTGTCATTCAATAACATTTTTACAATTGTAACTAACCTGTTTCTACGGGTTATTACGTTATTATTGGGAATGTAAATACTTATTGCTCAGGAAGTTAACGTGAGAAGATTAGGGTCGCCACCGACTCTAACCATACAACTAATCGAATGTTTGGTCGAGTCGGAAAATAAATTAATTTGATCACAGACCAAAAACACACAAAAATGGATACGTTGTGATGTCGCTCATAGCGGATACAATGTAATTAATAGTATTGCCCATGCACTGATCACGACAATCAAACATTTAAAATAAAATAGAACATGCATGAACACTGCATAAGATCAGCTCACAGCAACACACCAGAAAATAAGACTTAATCTAAAACACTTGTTTTAAAATAAAAGAGGAAACTAATCACTGGACCTGTGTGTAAGGAAACGTGTTGGATGTGCCAACGGGAAAGCTATGAGGTGAGTGGCTTAGGTGCAAAAACGTATCCTCGGAACACAAGAGAAAATTGTGGATAAAATCATTTATTCCTAAGACATTAAGGAAAAGCATCGATATATTCACCGTTATAATCTACTCCTAAAATCATTGGTGTGAATCATTCATACCACTGATATTGCCTGATCGCAATAACTCGTGAAGCGGTACACGTTTCACAGTACACCCGCGTGCCCACGTGGTTTGTGGAGACGCACTTCGTAGGTATCGTGTCCAATTTGCAACAATATCACATCACACAATCATGAGCGGTTAAAGTTCTTTAAAACAAGCATGAGACCGGACAGTTAGTGATGACGGTAGCCCAACAAAACTTTAATATTCAACCATGTGGTCAGCTCCCCACGGATGAAAGATACATTAAGCAAAGCAAATTTACGAGAAGGCAAAGCTATTAATATTTAGAAAAATGAAAGCTTATGCAGGCACAGCTGAAGGCAAACAGACATTCATACAGAAGCGAGTGCTCACTGCTTATCGACACCTTTGTGTGGCGCTCTTCCGGTGGATCCAAGTCTGCTATAGAAATTTACTAAGTGAAACATCTGCCAAAGTTTTGCATTCCTTGCTGCGACAAGGCAAAGCAATATTTCAGAGTTGAAAAGCGAGACCAAAAGCTAACAGCTCTCCCCTCGCCAGGTAACAACGCGCCACGCGGGCAGTCTAACTCACCCTTCTTCGACTGGAGCACAGCTGTGGACGCTTCCCGTACCGGCGGCAGACTGCCTCCCGCTTCTCCAGCCTCTTCCACGCTCCGCGTGGCCCGGAAAACCCAAAGATGCCATTTCCGCCACCAACCTAATGCAGGTGGATTTCTCACAAGTAGCGAAAACCTCTTTGCCGACTTGACCACTACGAGAGTTGGCTATTCTGTACCACTGCTGCTGAATCTGTACGACTATCGCAGACTTTCTGCAGCAGACTACGCCACCGTCTAGCAACGTGACACACAACCACATTCATTCAATCACACCACTATGAGAGTAAAGAGAAAAGAGAAACAAGGAAAAGAAAGAGAAATGGTAATGAAAATGGGCTACGGGACTAATGAAAGGTGGCTACAGGACCCTTTCACAATTCCTTGAATGTGTTCTGAAACTTCTAACAAGTTCATGTTTACTGATTGTAGGATATTGGTGACAGGTTCTAGATTGGCTGAATATTTTGCTATGACTTTTAATGTAACAATAAATGTTGGAGAAGTAAGTGTGCAGTGAAGTTGCCAGGATTTCTGCTTAGTTTCATGATCTCCTTCTTTATGTAAAATTGCTAATGCTTCAACAATTTCTAAAAACTTATCATTAAATTTCCTTATAGACTTATGCTTCTCAGACCAGCATGTCTCACACAGTTTTTGAAGGTTCCCAACTAGGACTTTCCCCCGGAAAAAAGAAATTCCTTCTTTGATAGTACCAATGGCATTTCTAACCTCTGGTAAGGTGTTCTAATAATTCACAACTAAATTAAGTCTATGGCTAGCACAATGATAGAAGAGACCCTTGGGCTATTTCTCAGCAATTATCTGCTGTACTCCGCCAATTTTACCGGCCATCGTACTGCACCCGACATAGCCGTGTCCTACCATTTTATCTAGATTTAAACCCCAAGCAGATAAAGTAGATATTATTGTGTTGGAGATATGTTTTGCATCTAACCTTGCTAATGGTGTAAATCCAAGTCTTCTCTGACAACATTAGTTGCAAGGTGAAAATAACATGCAGAAAGAGAAAATTGTTCTGTGCCTGCAATATCCATTGTTTCGTCTGCCAAAACTGAAAATGATTCGCTGTTATTGATTGTATTAATCAAATCATTTCATAGTACTTCGGCGCATACATCAATTAAATCATTTTGGGTTCTATGAGAAACATAGGTAGCATTTTTAGGCGCACCCTCAAAATGTTTCCGCAATGTTTCGTCACCTGACTGTACTCTAAATTGTAACAAATCATCAAATACAGCATTTGAATTTTTTTTTCCTCTTATAGGTAAGTCATGTAATGCACAAAACAATACACAAGAAACAATTGATTTTAACTTTGCACGATTAGTTTGTACTAATTTCGCAAGATTCTCGTTGGCGAGTTCTTCCACATTTTTAGTTTTATTTGTCACAACACCAATGAAATTATTTGACTTTTCTATTGCATCTTTATGCACTTTTGCACATTCATGGAACTTTTTGAAATTTGTGACTGGGCGGCTTATGAATGTGCCATGATGACTACCTTGTGTTATGTGTGGGCGGAAAAGCACACAAAACTTCCAGAGGGCACCTTTACCTGCTTTAGAATAGACCAGCCACGGATGTAATGACAGCCAGTCTGGTCGAGATGTTTTTTTGTGATGTATATGTCATTCTTAAAATTATAACTTTTTTCTGGTTGCCATGGATTCAATAAAATCTTATACTTTAGGCAATTGTCAATATCCTTTTTTTCAATGTAATTTCCGACATCGGGAATACTGACCAGGATACTACCATCCTTTTCATCAACGCACTTGAAGCCAGCAGAGGTACTGGCTTCGTCTTTATTTTCTCCATCAGCACAACTACTGGAATTTTTAATTGCGATGGTTGCGTTTGACTCACCCTTTTCCTGTGATACCTCATCATAGACAGTATCTTCTTCGACACCTACACTTTCATTTGTAGCTTTCATTCGCTTATGAGGTACAAAAAACTTACGTATACCGGTCATTTTGCCACTGTATACACTGCGCTTTTACATTCACAATGCACAAACGTCCATGCAAACCACAATCATGCACCACTGTCCACTTACAACTAACAATGAATTTACACAACCCTTAACGCGATGCGATGCCGAATCGAGTTGAGCGATGACTAAAGAACAGAAGCTGAAATCGTATCACAGTGGCGGGAGGGAGGGAGGGGTTTTGGTTGAACAGTGAAACAACGCGGTGTCCATTACACCGCAAGCCAGCGACTTCGAGTTTCGCGCGATCGTATGGAGCGGTTTCTTGCGATGGATGTGGAAGTATTTATGCGATATGTTCCTATTAGAACATAGTAAGACTCATCTAGAACGTTCCGGAAATGAAGGTGGCTCACGCCACACCCTGCTAGATCACGTTCGTTGACAGTAGTTCCAATGACGAATATTGCCTACTGCCTACGTCTACAGACAAGTAGCGATATTAGTGGCCACAGAGTACCCTCGAACACTTCTTCAGCAAACGAAAAGGAACATAATACAATAGGCTAATTTAAATTAGCGTCTGACAATTGTTAACCATTATTTGAAATTTGAAAGAATAAAATTTTGCCGAGTGTGTTTTGTTGTGCAACAGTATTGTGTTGCCAGTTGAGGTTTATGAAGAGGTTTGTACCTAGTGAGGTGGGAACAGAGAGGGTGACGTTTTAGTACATTTTCGAGATGGAACTCTCACCATGGGCACCATTCTTAATGGGACCACGTACGCATGTAGTAGTTTGTCGATCGGTAGTTTCGCTATATTTTATTATAGCTTATTAGTAATGTTCAGAGTTTGTTAAAATGTAAACGGTATTTCCTTATCAGATATGCATTGTTTACAGTCACTAAAATCTCGAATATGGAGCATTCTGATTTGCTATTAGTGAATTTACCCGCCAAACTGCTGCTGTTGCCAGTGTGGGAGCAGTGCCCACAATTTTTTTTTCTCCAGACGGGAAAGAAAACTATTTTGCACAGGAAACATACAGCAGCCACATTGCACTGACATTTAAACCCTGCAAAAGTGATCTACAGATCATGAAATATTGGAAGACACTTTCTCAATTACACTGCTCTGCTACTGCCGAGTAAGCACACAATTCGTATCCCGTGCCATTCATAATCATGACTTCTGCGTCCTGCATATAGCTATCGGCCACCAGACACTCGTACGCTGTGAAGACAGAGAGATTCCAAAAAAGAATATAAGCACATGCTCTGTATATATTCCTCGCAGCACTAGATATTTCCCGCGAGGTCAGGCGGTCATCCACCACAGCCATCGGTCACGAGGAAACTACCCTCGCACACATGCTGGCCAGACGCGCGACCAGAGCGCCCTGCACGGACAGCAGTCGCTCTCTGAACTGTTGAACAAAGGCTGGTCCGGTTCCTCTCGGCACAAGACGTAACCGTTTCTGGTCCCGACCTACTCGTTTGTCGTAATAAGCCTTATTCGCGTGCAAAGCAGAAAGAAATGAGCACCTGACTCGTTGGGGTTCAAGTGTTAACAGACGTTCGGATTATCTGTCCTGTCTGTTGACACCTGATAGCTTGCAGTTGAATGTTCCCGTTCTTTTTCGATGTTACTAACGATGATAGTCTGCGGTTTTTTCCTCCATTGCTTCCAATCTCTGATCTATTTCATCTCTTAGTTCTGCTTCCTGTATCTTCATTGCTTCAGCGATCACTTCTACACAACCTTTCTGTTCGTGGACTAACTTGTGCACCAGGGTACTACACTCCTGGAAATTGAAATAAGAACACCGTGAATTCATTGTCCCAGGAAGGGGAAACTTTATTGACACATTCCTGGGGTCAGATACATCACATGATCACACTGACAGAACCACAGGCACATAGACACAGGCAACAGAGCATGCACAATGTCGGCACTAGTACAGTGTATATCCACCTTTCGCAGCAATGCAGGCTGCTATTCTCCCATGGAGACGATCGTAGAGATGCTGGATGTAGTCCTGTGGAACGGCTTGCCATGCCATTTCCACCTGGCGCCTCAGTTGGACCAGCGTTCGTGCTGGACGTGCAGACCGCGTGAGACGACGCTTCATCCAGTCCCAAACATGCTCAATGGGGGACAGATCCGGAGATCTTGCTGGCCAGGGTAGTTGACTTACACCTTCTAGAGCACGTTGGGTGGCACGGGATACATGCGGACGTGCATTGTCCTGTTGGAACAGCAAGTTCCCTTGCCGGTCTAGGAATGGTAGAACGATGGGCTCGATGACGGTTTGGATGTACCGTGCACTATTCAGTGTCCCCTCGACGATCACCAATGGTGTACGGCCAGTGTAGGAGATCGCTCCCCACACCATGATGCTGGGTGTTGGCCCTGTGTGCCTCGGTCGTACGCAGTCCTGATTGTGGCGCTCACCTGCACGGCGCCAAACACGCATACGACCATCATTGGCACCAAGGCAGAAGCGACTCTCATCGCTGAAGACGACACGTCTCCATTCGTCCCTCCATTCACGCCTGTCGCGACACCACTGGAGGAGGGCTGCACGATGTTGGGGCGTGAGCGGAAGACGGCCTAACGGTGTGCGGGACCGTAGCCCAGCTTCATGGAGACGGTTGCGAATGGTCCTCGCCGATACCCCAGGAGCAACAGTGTCCCTAATTTGCTGGGAAGTGGCGGTGCGGTCCCCTACGGCACTGCGTAGGATCCTACGGTCTTGGCGTGCATCCGTGCGTCGCTGCGGTCCGGTCCCAGGTCGACGGGCACGTGCACCTTCCGCCGACCACTGGCGACAACATCGATGTACTGTGGAGACCTCACGCCCCACGTGTTGAGCAATTCGGCGGTACGTCCACCCGGCCTCCCGCATGCCCACTATACGCCCTCGCTCAAAGTCCGTCAACTGCACATACGGTTCACGTCCATGCTGTCGCGGCATGCTACCAGTGTTAAAGACTGCGATGGAGCTCCGTATGCCACGGCAAACTGGCTGACACTGACGGCGGCGGTGCACAAATGCTGCGCAGCTAGCGCCATTCGACGGCCAACACCGCGGTTCCTGGTGTGTCCGCTGTGCCGTGCGTGTGATCATTGCTTGTACAGCCCTCTCGCAGTGTCCGGAGCAAGTATGGTGGGTCTGACACACCGGTGTCAATGTGTTCTTTTTTCCATTTCCAGGAGTGTATTTTGGTCTCTGATACCAGCCTTGGCTCTACCCTTTGTTTCCTTAGTGTCATTCTTACTCCTTTCTCATGAACTGAGTATTTAAACTTATGCTACTTAATTGCAATAATTGATTTTGCACATATTCAGGTTGACCTTGGTGTGCTGTTTGCAACCCATCATCGGTACCTGTGAGTGTATTTATGTTCTGACATAATTGTGACTGCTCCTGCTGCATTTTTGTCTGATCCTCAGATACCTCCTTCACCTTTTCCGCTAACTGTTCTTGTGTCTTGCCTTCTGATGACACTTTTTGGCTTAGGTTATCTATATCATGTGACAAATGAGTTGTGTTTTGGTCTTTCCCCATACTTACAAGTTTATTCAATAATTCATTTGAAAGATCAGCATGCAAATCTTTTGCCAAGTCATTGAACTGTTGCGTTATGTCGGTTTTAAAAGCATCAAGAGTTCACTTTCGCTGTTCAAGCAGTTCCCTTTGTGTATCTGTCTTTTGTTTTCTAAACTCATTAAATTTTTCGTGAATATTTTGTTTCTGTGTTTGTTGTCGCTCTTGCTTAAACTTGTTCTTAAAATCACTGAAGCTTTGTTTAAATATCTGTTGCAACATTTGCACCGTGATTCGGGTTTCCGGTGTGCACAATGCACTGTGTTCAATCACGATTGCATTGGGCGTTAAGTGTGACAGGCAAAGAATATTTGAAAAGTCCGAGCTGTTGCTATTTACATTTTCACCAGGGGTAAATTGTGACTCTGTCTCATCTGCTGTCATCATTGCATCACTTGGAATGGTAATGTTACTATCATCTGTGGCCATGTTAATTGAAAAATGTAATTGGTCGTCTTCACTGCTACCGACATTTTCAGTTTCGCAACAATGTGCCTATGGTGTGTACTCATTTTGTGATACTTTTACAAAATGACAAAATAAATGAATACTTTTGAAAATGAAATACTGTGTATGTAATAGGATACCACTACAAAACCTATTCAGTGATGCTTCACTAACACGTATCAAAATACTTTGTCGGCGTAACTCGATTGTACATAGACATTTCTCTCTCTAAAATTAATTTTCTGTTCAAATGTCTACATATTTTGTGAGAATGCTTCAATTTGGGAATTGGATTAGGAAAGGAACTATGATTATTATTGGCGGAGACGCTACTAAGCACAGTCATGGATGCAATGAATTGTGAATTTTTACCTTTTCGTTGGCTTTCTCTCTCTCCTTTCGGAATTAATTCTCCAATTGATTATGTATAATATTTTGCATATCGTGTGATTTCCATCCTCGTTGCCATAACATAGTGAAGCAGAGAAAGACAGTAATTAGCATAGTATAAAATTTACAGAATTATATGAGTACTTTAAATTATTACAAGTGTGCTAACTCTCTCTCCTGATGGCGACGTCCTACTGTAGTTGGCCAGATATAGTGGTTGGGGAGGGAAATAATGTAGCTTGTTCAGATCTGCAGTAATTATCGTCTAGCCGTACCAGAAATTGTCTGCCCAGAAACGCGCGCAGACATAGATGAGTTCGTGAACATTGTGACAGTTCTAGAACATTGAATAAGTGTCAATTCCTTTCCGTTTTGGTGTGTGGCTTAGTAATTTACCTTTTGTCCCCAATGATGTGCGATAATACCGACGTGGCTGAGGCGGCTATTCTATCTTCGTGTTGACTTCGTCTCCAATGAGATCCATCGGGAGCATCGGTAGAAGCAAATTAGGACTTAGCTCGGTAGTAGAATGATAACTTGTGACTTCCTCATGTTGTAACTTTTACTTGAAACAATACTACGACAAAGCAATTACATACTTCTCTCTGGCACAAGTTCAAAATACCGACAGACACCGAGATCGGTGATAAAGAAACAAATGAGGTACATAAGAAAAATGATTCTTTTGTTCTTCAAATTTCTGTTAACTTTCTGAGATAATCATACCTCCCTACGGTATCACTGACATACGGGGACGGCACATATATTTATTTATATTTGTAGGCTATTAAAAGAACCTATACCCGGGCTGCTGAAACAAGTCACTTGACAGCTAGCATGTGGCTGGCTACACTGCGATTGCAAGGTTGTAATAGCTACCATCGCGCACACCCACAACTCCGAAGTACGTTTTGTAAATTAAGATACAATCAACGTTCATACGTAAGTGCAACAAAGTACATTATTCTAACAATGGACAGAACAATGACGGAGACTAAGCGTAGTATGTGAAATTGGGAAATAAAAACATCCGAAGTTAATGACAATATCTGTGAAAAATCGTTGCAAATTGTTACAGTAGTAGCTGCATGTAAAACGTCGCATAACAACGTAAATCTAAGCATACCAAATAACACGCTATCCACACGCATAGAAAGAAATAAAGCAAAATGTGCATAGCCTACCCGATTGCAGAGAGAAAAAGAATTAATTCTGTATACATTTACACTCACCAATTTACGATGTCAATGGCGCAATTCCATCCAGTTCCGCTTCACTATCATCGGAATCAGCACCAAAACCGTTGTCTTCATCATCGTCATCATAAAGAGAAATCATTAATTGTTCGTTTTCATTTATAATGCCATCTATAGTCTGTGCTTCTCTTATCAGTTTAGCAAAATGGTCTACTTTTTTCCTCCGTGAGATAGCGTCTACAGGAGCAAGACCTTCATGTGGCCATCTTTCCACTTCCGGGTATAGTAAAAGTCTTGTTTTACTTCTAATGTACGCCTTGACTTCAGTCCAAACCAATTCAATTGGATTAAAATGGCAGTGATAAGGTGGTAGCCTAATTAGCAAGTAACCCTGTTCGCTTGCAATTTCATCTACGACGTATTTAGGTGTCACAGGCTAATTTTGTTTCACGAGCGAGTATAACAGCAGCTTTGTCATGCTCATGTCAGCAGCAATGTCTCTCGCCTGCAACCACTTTACGGTCACTAGTGGTGGGAGTTTTATCTAAAATCACGGAATGGTACAGTGCATTGTCCATGACGAAAACTGTCGGAACACTAAACTGGAGCAACAAATTGTTAAACCACTGTAGAAACCGTGGGTGGTCCATATTGTCATGATAGTCATCTGTTTCTTTCGATCGAAAAACTAGAAGTCCTTCAGGCACAAAGCCGTTTGAAGATCCTGCATGGGCCACAATTAATCGGGATCCTCTTCCTGTTGGTTGAAGACCGCTGCTATTCGGAGTATCATCTGTTCAGCATTTCTCAACTGTTTCTCCAGCGTTGACCCAGGTTTCGTCTAACCATATGATTGGGTGTATGTGCTTTCCTACAATTTTGTGTAAGAAGATGGTACGAGCTGCAACGACACGAGCTTTTTCTGGCAACAGTTTTCGTCCATCTAAGTTTTTAAAACGGAAGCCCATACTTTTTAATATCATCGTAAGTGACGTTTTCCCCCCTGAGGAAGGTTCACTTTCTTTTAAAGAAATTAGCAACTTTGCTGTTGAAGGGTATTCTTTCCTTTTATAATATTAGTATATGTGCCGGCGATTTGCATCGGATTGGAAAGAATCAATATCTGTAACAAGACGAGGCTGCTTTTTTCTTGCCTGGAGTACTTAAAAACACACTGTTTCTTCCACAGGGGCTTTCTTCCACACTGTTTACTTCACTGTCTTGTAAGTCTTGAAGTAACATCCATTTCCTTGTAACTGTTCTTTCACTGAGTCCCAGAGTTTTCGAGGTACGCTCTAAGACTTTACCAGCAGGAATCTACGCGTGCTCATGAACAGAAACAAATTCTTTTTCTTGCTCGTAAAACTCACGCATCCTCCGTAGCAATTCCAAAACCTGACTATTTAATGTCACTCTACGGCGCAACAGATTGTCGCTCGGTGAACGCCATCATTTTGGTGACATTGCTTAACAAACAAAAACTGTAGTCGATGCGGTAACACAACAGCATACAATGTTTACACGAAAGCCGGCTACGTGGTAGCCTCGACGCCGGAACCGGCTTTTGTTCGGTGCTGTTATTGGTTCAGAAGATGTGGCCCCTCACTTGTTTGTTAGTTATACTACCAACTCTAAGGCACTTGGGGATTGACCTTGAAGTGACATGTTTCAGCGGCCCGGGTATACACAGTAAGTTGATCTCTAGTCCTGTTCCAACTCCAAATCACATGTTTCATGAGATGGACAAGATCGTTCCTGCCATTGATGTCGATAGGAAGAAAAGTTTTGTAGAGTTATTATTCATTAAAAAGAATTGGTACCTCTATAAATGGGGTATGAACCCATTGTCTGAGTCAGCTTACCTATTTTATTGCATTAAGGCGTATGATGCACATAATTTTTAACACTAAATGTAGTTTAATTCTGTCTTATATAATATCAATTGAGGTAATATTATTTACTTAATTTACACTATCAAAAAACCTTTTAATCAGACACTTCATTTCTGTTATTTAACATAGAAACTGAAAGTTTTTCTTAACCTGCATTTGTTTGGTTTTTTGAGCACTGTTTTGCAAGTGGGGTCCAAGTGTCACCATCGTCAGCTGGATGGTGCATCATCTGATGTGACCTAGTACTAGAGGCCTAAACTGGTCATATTTTTCATCGATGACTGTGCAACTGAGACTGTTTTTTACTAATTTTACTTAACTGACAGATCAGTTTCTCAACAATGTTATCTAGAATTATCGAATAAATCAAAATTGTGGTATTTCAACCTCTTGTGCTTTGTGATCAATCAGGAAAAACGAAGACCCAGCAACAATACGGTTGAGGCCGAAAGGGGAGAGACAGTGTCTGGGAAAGACGAATAAGAGGAATAATGAGCATTGATTTGATATTTAATTGTCTTCGTGTCCATTTGCAGACAATTTTGTCAGTCGTCATGTTCACCCTGTAGCTCATGAAGTAAATTAGCGTTCAAAAACTGTTAACACTTAGGGGGTCAATGTCTTGACCATTTAAATCGTTCTGGCTCTATATTCACTTTTTTGTTCGTTTGTTGGAAGACTTGCTTCGACAATAAACGAATTGCCTAAATTATGGGACACTAAAACATCATCTGCGAGAGTGTAACCACTGGTAAGTAAAATTTATTTCCTCGACCGACAGACTGAGGCCAGCAGTAGACTGAAACTGTGTCGCGCTTATGCACAGGCATCTGCACAGATACGAAAATGGATTCTGCTGTCATTATTTCGGAAGCACAGGACTTCAGTCGTTTGTTTGTGTCCATGAATGTTTAGAGTCATGCAATAAAATATTCTTTGTTTTCAACTAAGTAAATAAACTGTTTATAAGGGGCAGAATTTTTCTATAAGAATCTCATCCTAGGTTCAACAATTTCTTATGATCTTTCCTTTTTAATAAAGCAACACAGTTTCTTTTGAAGTAATGCTAAATATTAAATAAGTATTGTAACTGACAGTATGGACTTGCTAAGGTTAATATAACTGTAGAATAGTCACTACCGGAATTGTAAATACATTTTAATTCCACTGTAATGATGTAGGTTTTGCTTTAATGATTGAGTGAAAATATTACAGTGAAGTGGAAATGGAAAATTTATTTGTGTTTTAGAGATGTAAAGCTCATCATCATAAGCACTGTACATGTTGCTGAGTGTCGTGACCCTATGTACCAAGTGTTGTCATCCTGGACACTACCTTCTCTTAGCACTTGCTGAAGAGGTACACTGGAGTTCTTAATGTAGTCACTTCCCATGCTCACTTTCCTCCACTCTGTCTTATGTCCTGAGCTTCTTCATAGTCACTTGCCTTAGCATGATCTACCTTCTTATCTCATCTTCACAGCTTCCCATGACACAGATGATTATTTAAGACAGATGAAAGAGTGCTCAACTTCCAGTTTCTTTAATGGACCAATGAATTGGACTTGTGCTCCTCAGTCAATTATCATGAGTTTGGACTTTCTGAAATTAATGTTTAATCCATATGAGACACTAAAGTCCTTTATATGAGTCAGCACCTCAACAAGTTTGTCCTAGCTGTTGGCTAAAAGCATGGTGTCATAGGCAGATTGGAAGTTGTTAATAGTTCTTCCATCGATTGATATGCCTCCAGTCCTGCCATCAACAGTTTTCCTAATTACATTTTCGTTATTAATATTTTGTAGTTGTAAAGATAATCTTGACTTAATTAGATTCCAGTGCAAATACAACAGAGTTCTCGTTTTTGCAATCACTGAATAATGAATGGTTTAGCACAGTAGTACAGAGTTTTGGTTACAAAATTAAGTCAAGGAAAAGTTATACTTACAGCACCTGTGACATACTGGAAGCTTTACTAACCCTAAAAATAAAAAGAAAACAAAACAGATTTGTTTATTATTATCCAAATTACTTTCTAGGTATCCTAAGTAGCAACCACAGTTACAAATAAAATTTATAATTTGTGCTTTTAGGAATGCAGTTACAATACAACAGTGATAACAAAGACATCTTCAGACGCCAAGTATCTCATTGTTACCTATAACTTAAGGTGAGCTGTCATTTTATCTCACATATTTGTCTGGTACTTTCATATAGAGCAAAAAATGTAGCTCAAAAGGAATTCAAAAGTATTATTACTCATTCATTTATTTTTCGAGCGAGATTTTGTCCTCATTCAGTATCACTTTTATTAGAGTAATTGTTGCCTCCAATGATTTCAATGGGAAACCCTGTTCCACACCAAATGTTTGTAAGATTATGTTTTTTTCATTAATGTTTCAGTGAGCTCTTTGGCTCAACTCTGCACTGTTACATTAATGGCTGCAGGACGTATTTCAGTTGACGATATCTTCAATACAGTGCACGTAGAAAATGGGATTATGCTTGTGTGAACATTTACTGATCTCAGAGGGTGTTGATTAGAAAATGTATCTGCAAGTTTTTGCTGCCTGTGTACATGCGACCTATCGTGACATCATCCCCCAAAAGTCATACCACAGTAGCATCTGCAATGGAATTATATATTACTTCTCGTAAGTTTACTATTCATTTAGTGCTATATTGCTTTTTCCTTATTAATTTTTCATCTCCTCGCCTGTGACGAGTGAGAGTTGGCTTGCAGTGATACAACAGATCGCTCTTCAGTTAAAACATTTGAAATAGAATTATGAAATAAATAATTAACATTATGAAATATTTACAGTAATTTTAAAATATTAAAATGAAGGCTTTCATTATTAATGTTAGAAGTACTCATAATCATGTTTGTCTTTTTCGAAAATGATGATGATGATAAGAGAAAATATTAAAAGTAACACTGCACTGCATAGGAAGGAGTGGCGCTGAGTAAGAATAAAACTGATAGAGGGAAGGTTGGCTAAAGGTATAGGATTACAGGATATAGAGGATGGATGTGTCTGTTAGGCTGGATCGTATGGATTAGTGTAATGTAGGAAGTGATGATAGGAACCCACATGATCCTGTGAGGAGTGACAAGGAAGGTGGGCATGCATTGATTGCGAAGAGGAAAGAAGAGAAAAGGATGGAGAGGACAGGGAGCCCTTTATTTGGAGAGGGATATGGAGAAATAGGTTGAATTAGATAGTAATGATAAGTATCAGGGCAGAACTCATTGTATGGGAGTAGGAGTCAGTTGAATAGCAATGTGGGAGGAAGTAAGTGAGTGTGTATGTGCGACAGGATACAGGCCTCAAAAAGGAAAGGAAAAACATTGAGATTGTTGTAGTTGAGTGTGCATAATACATAAGATATGCAGAAGTGTTCAGTAGAGGTGAGGAAGGAAGGAAGGAAAAAATTGCTAATCTGGTAGAAGATTCACGTAGTGGAAGGTAATCAGATATGAAAGCAAGGGAAGATGCATATAGTTCACAGGTTTGCTGGGAGTGGTTGTATTTAGTTGCACCTGGAGGTGAATTGCTTAACATGGAGGTGGACAGAGTGATAGGATTTCTTCAGGCCAGGGTAAAGGCTTCGAAAGAGTGTCATCAGTATATTGGAGGAAATCAATACGAAACAGTGGTTTAGACATATTGGCAATGTAGAGGATACATAAAAGAGGAAAGAGGTACATCTACAGTGGAATGGAAAGTACTAAAGTGATGTTATTACTCACAAAGCTTGAGCAATTGGATCGAAAGGATGCACTAAGACTAGAAAAAAGTGAATGGTTGGAACTGTATAGGAATAGAGTTCAAAAGGAGACCAGAATCCAACACACTGCCATATAATCATTCTGGGTCAGTGGACATAGGTGTATGTTGGGCTTTCAGTTATTGACATGGGGGAGCGGTAAGGTACAGAAGTTTGTCAACAGAACAGAAGTTGGGGTCAGAGTCAAGATAATTAACAGAAAGGGATCTGTATTGATTTAGTTGTTTATAAATATGTTAGAAGATGATAGATTCAAAATTCTTGCTAAAAGTTATGATTAGTATGTTCAGTGCTGTCTGTGTTACATCATTCAAATCATGGAATATGATAGTGAGGAGGGGAATAACATAGTTTCCACATTTATAAACTATAGGGAATAGAGAGTAGTAGGAGTGAGAGCTATCAGGAATTTTGATGTCAGATAAATGGAATGGAAAGTGATAAGCTTTGTTTAGGTTGTCAGGTATGGAGTATAGAATTACTACCAGTGAGCCAAAGGAATGCTAACCACCACATGGAGTAGTTTATGTGCAGTGCTGCATTAACATTGTCTGAATTCAATCCTCGTACAACTTTTATTTAGCATTTAATTGTTTCTCATTTGTCTTTGTATTTGCTAGTGGTGTATGACTGTTTCCCAGTAAAGCGGATGAGTACAACAGTTGACAACATCTACTTGTGATAGGGGACACTAGGGATAATGTCATGTTGTGGAAGATTACTGTAGAGCTTCTGTTGTCAAGTCAACAGATTCATTGAAGGCATTGCAGTATGTGCAGGGATAGTCACTGACACGTTTTAAATGGGTATTGAAACTGTGTATGTGACAGTGGGGCTATGTGTGGAGAATACTGAGAGTGAAAGGCAGGTGGTCTCTTTCAGTTAAATGAATGACTTCTGCAATAATTATTTCAAGGAAGTTTGGTGAGCCTAAAATGACATCTGCTGTGAATCTTTTTCTCAGGCAGGTATGCTGCTGGATTGGGACTATGATACTGTGGAAAGAGTAGGTATGCTGACACCACCAATGGAATTCTCATTGCAATTGACCAGGGCTGTGTAGGAAATCAGAAGAGATGTAGCCGAGAAGATGGTCTATGAGGGTGAGAAACTCATAAAGAATGGGATCGTGAGGTCAGAAAGATATAATAACATAGAAACTGAGGCAGTTATGATCTGAATTCCTGCAGTACCTCCCCCTAAATACGCCAATTAATATTTCACCAATCGAATATTAAAATAACTTAGTCAATAAATGTCACCTATTTGTGATGTGTTTTAAACATTAGAGTCTGCAAAACACAAAATTGTTTTGGAAAAACTCAAAGTTTATGGTTTTAGGATACAAAGAATAAGTAACTGACCTTAAATGCAATGCTTAGTAAGCAAGGGGGCTTGTCGGAGAGCTCATGCCGAGTTAATGAAGATTTTTCTTCTGAATGGGAACAAAATTACTAATGGTGTTCCACGGGGTCCTATACTGTCATGTAATGTGCATTGTCTGCTGACACAAAGGTAGTTATAGCCATTGCCTAATAAGGTACAGTTCTCTGTTCGAATCAAGCCACCTGCAGCTATTTATCATTTGGCATGTTCTAGAATCTACTGGGTCTTATTTAAGAACTATCGTATTTTACAAGAATATCTATACATATAAAATAAGAGCACTCTTTGCTCAGCCAGGCCGCTCAGCTCTATCTGTACTTTCATGTGTGTGTTTAAAAATGTTCCATTAGCATGATGTCATTCATGTTGATGACTCTAATATCAACCAGTACTGGATTCCTCATGACAGTCTGGTGGAGATACCAGATAGCTTGAACATCTGCATTTCTGTGGCTCCAATTAGGCTATGTGAAAATAAGTCATCTTCATAGCAGAAACCAGAATACAAATAGTAAGCTGCTCCTATGTGTAATGTGATAGACTAGTACAGCAAAAAACGCACTGTATGATTCGTTACATTTCTGAGATTGTGATACTATCATACAATCTTTACATGAAGTTATACACATGCAGAAGTTTCAATAGTATCATTGCTTACTTAATGTATCTATGTTAACTAGATGACTTATGATGAAATTAAACCAACAGTATTCAGTACTGATCAATTCATAGAAAGCTTGTATTAAAAACCAAAAATGTATTTAACTGATTGTAAACACAGACTAAAATCTTCCTTTCTACAAATAATATATAAAAGAGTAATAGTAAAAATGGTAGAAATCATTTTATAGATACCAAAATTATTTTAGAACCCAAAGTTATGATGTAATTATGAAGTAATTAACAAAAATAGTAGAAGTATGGTTATCAATTATATTTCATGAAATTTCATTATGAAAGCCGAGATGTTTCAACATATTAATTATATCAAAGATGTTTCATGATTTACCAAGTTCAAATTTGTAATCAGGTTTATTAAAGCCTACAAATTTCAGTTGTAACTTTAACTATGTTCAGTTTAAACAGTATATAATGAGAGCTTGTAATTGTTGTTTGTTATACAAGGACCAATGACAGTAGTCATGGCGAGCCAACAGTGTGTTAGTCTCACGTCAGTATTGGCTCTAATATTGGGTCAGTCTTTGGTCAGTTGTGTATTAGTTCTGGATCAGATTTCAGTGCACGCTTTTGAAGAAATAAATTAGTGAAAGAGTAATTTGAACGTGTTGACTATACCATTTTAATAATAAATGTACCACAAAAACTACCTTGACAAGCTGACTGAATTAGTATACTAGAGGATGGATTGTTTACTTAAGTACAGTCACATCATGCATTAGATGAGAAACAACTACAAATGTTGAGTATGTATTCCTAGAACTAGTGAAAGATTACAACAATGTGTGAATGAGCTGTGATATTCCGAAAACATTAAGACTGGTGTAATAATATTATTTTCTCCATTCCAGGTCTACACTGTAAGAAAAAATGTTGATAAGCAGAACAGAAAGAAAAAATTCATTGAACGATTTGGATGACAATAGTTGCATTACTAGCTGAGAATGCAACTGACAAGAAATCAAAACAAAGTGACGAATTAAATCACTAGAAACTCATTCCATGGGATATTGTCATCATGAACATCGAAAAAGATAAGTGCTATAAATCCCATACTCTTTCTGTACTCCAGTGAAAGACAGTGATTAGGTGGCATGAAAAACTTTTTAGTCTGTAAAGTATGTAAAATGGAAAATCAGGAAGAAGTAACCAACAATGAACCAATTTTAAATGGCAGTAGGGAACACAGTAATAGTCTTAGCGAGGCAGAAATAATGTTTAACTTAATAAGAATTGTCGAGGGAGCGGTAGATGGAAGGATTAGTAGTGTTTGCAGTCAATCTTTGAACAACTAATGGTATTTACACAGGAACAATTTGAGAATCTATGTAAAGATATGGGTGAAACACAAAAAGGACTGAGTAACAATTTATACTAAATAAATAATAGTATCGACTTGTCATTGTGTGTGGGGACACCTAGACAAAGAGAATCACCGACCACCGTTACAGAGTGGAGGTGTGGAGCCTCTGTGCCATGGACGCCTGCTTAGACAGAGCTACGTTAGAAAATGGATACCTTCCGTATTGTCTAAGGTTTAACAAATGTTTATTTAGACTTATAGGCGCTCACATGTTATTTATGTGTAACCTACTACCATACTGTGGTATACGTCCACATTGGTGACCATGGCAGAAGTGGACGCCACGCTATAGCACATGAACAATGGACGTGAAGTTTACTCTCTTTGTTGATCCTCGCAACGCTATGGCGGTGTAGTGCAGTGTGCTCATCCTTCGTCAACAAACTGTGCGGGATACGGAGTGACAAGTGGGCACAAACGTTGCCTCTCAAAATACAATGACTGTGACTCAACAATGGCCACCATCGGATCCTTTATTAGTGAACTTGCATGCCGACCCTACGCCGACCCGTTTCAAGAAAAGTTTGCGATTGGTTTTCATGCGATCGGACATGGTGCCGACAGTGTCTTCCAGGTCGGCTGCGCGGCATCGTCGATGCTCGACGCAATCACCTTGTAGACACTATCTATGTGCAACGTCGACGACATGTTCCCAACTCCAAGCGCACTGCGATCGACGGACCCTGCCCTGATCATGCCTTTCCATTCAGCTCATGCAGTACACCTGTTATCGAGATTTACAGGACATTGTAGAACGGCACCACAACCAAATCTCCTATCATACCGACCTGATCAAGTGTCACTGTGATCTGCAAAGGCTGAGAACGTATTCGCTTCACTAAGCTTTGTCAACAGCAACTCAAAATTTGTGATTTTAATCTGCCACTCGTGGAACAGCTGGAAATAGTGTCATTGTGCTTTCCCCTCCTCCACTCAATGAGAACGACACAGCAAAAACAGCGTTACTACAACAAATTTGTTCGCACTTCTGAACAACAGATGTGGCAAGTTGTTTCGACGAGCAGCTCACCAAGGAAGCCCATTCGCAATTCTGGCATCGTTTACATTCATCAGTGTAGCTCACACTAACGCTGAACTCAACCCTTTAGACATTATGGATTGTCAAACTTCTGTCTCAGTTATAGCTTGCAATGACTGGGTACAAGGTGGAACCACCAGGTAGGGAGTTAGCCCTAGGGAGCAGATTATATTCACCAGCTCAGCACAGATGGAACATCAATTTTGGGACCCCTGCCTCCTCTGTTCAGTCAGCCAGCACCCAGTTCGAACAATCATGACGCCACCTGACCACTTGCGAAGCTGACGTTATAATCCCCCTCCAAGTACAGAAGCGCTAACTGCACAGACAGCACAACGGCTACACAAACGCCATGGCAGCTGACAGAGCACTGCATGTATCATGTACAGTACAGTGCAACTGCACACAATTCTCACCAGCCACACTCATACCCAAATGACAACTGCGCTTCGCAATAGGCACACCAGACTGCACCACATCAGCAAGTGCCTCTCTTCTACCATAGCAACTTCACACAAGGGACACCTTCTGAGCGTGGTGGCACAGTGGTTAGCACACTGGACTTGCATTCGGGAGGACGACGGTTCAATCCTGCATCAGCCCATCCTGATTTAGGTTTTCCATGATTTCCCCAAATCGCTCCAGGGAAATTCCGGAATGATTCCTTTGAGAGGGCATGGCTGACTTTCTTCACGATTCTTTCCTAATCCAAGGAAACGTATGACCTCACCATTTGGTCTCTTCCACCAGATCAACCCAAGCCAACAAGGGACACCTATACATTCGAGACCATGCAAGATATATCTACTTCCTCATCAACACAGGATTAGATAGTTGTGTGGTACCTCATATACTATCTGATCACACATTGCAAACCTAGGACCGCAACTGCTAATGGCTAGCGACACAGGCATCCATTCACATGGCACTCTGAATCTGGTGGTCCACCTTCCCAATGAGCTATGTTGCATTTGGACCTTCTGTGTCGCTAAACTGGTGATAGGACTAGACCTCCTCCTCAAGTTCAACCTCTCGCCTGATCTCTACAATGGTCCCTTACACCACCATGCTTCACAGCAGCTCATTCTGAGGCTTTTTGTCCCAAGTTCATCATGGGCCACGATTCACAGTTCACCCCTGCTGAGGACCCTTGTCACTGCCTTTACCAAAAGCTGTCCTCTACTACACGAGTGCGTTACCACAATAGAAGCAATCAACACAGTTCAAGAGCAACTGTGTGAGACTTGCATCTGCTCACAACAATTATGCTCTGATAATGATGACCTGCACCAACACATGTACGAAACATCCCTCGCACTCGTGCATGCACGTGGCTAATTCCAAAGTCTGTCACAAAACAACGTGGCAGTGGCGCACGGAGCCACACACTCACTGGATGGCCACCCCTTACTGCCGCAGTCCACCGACACCACAAAACATGATGCAGCATGCCACCAAACCATATGGGTTCATACAGTGCTATCTGCCTTGCTTACTCATTCGCCATGCAGACTTCCAGAGTTTTTGGACATGCCATATGGACTGAAAAACGTTGCACAGTCGTGGCAATGTTCTATTGATGGAATTCTGTTCAAGATTCTTTTGCTGATATGGCTATCAGGACGATATTGTAATTTTTGTTGCTGGCACAGCCACGAAAAGCTCCTCTGACTCGTTCTCACAGGCCTCCTGACGCAGATGTCATTATCAATTACGGCAAATTGCAAATGCGAAATCGTTTAGTTACTTTCCTTGGCCCTACCCTCAACGCAGACAGAATCAAACCAACTTCACACTGAACTGAATCCCTCTGCCTGCTACCTTCCCTTTACCACGACCTTCACCGGTTTCTTGGTATTTTGAACTGTTATCGACACCATTTGCCTCGTGCAGGGAAACTACAGGCACATCTGATCGGCGCCATGGTGGGCTTTCACACACAATGGAAACATAAATTAGAATAGACTGCAGAATGCAAAAGGCGTTCAACCATTGTAAAGAATCTCTGGCCCTGGCAGTGTTCTTAGCACACTCAATTCTGAGCACTCAGATTCCACTCAAAACTGATGCCAGCGACTCAGCTACCGGTCGGAATACTATCACCACAGATCAGGGAACGCCAATATAAATTGGCGCTCTTCATATCTCTTTGTAATTTCTGGGGCATTTCTTGCCATTACACCACAGTGTACCACTCCCAAAGCAAAGTTCTAGCAGAGAGACGGTACCACGTGATGTAAATAGCTCTTATATGGAATGGAGGTGCATGGACCGAAGCTCTCCCATGGATACTTTCTGGTACTGGTACAGGACTAAAAGCGATCTACAAGCCTTCTCGTAGAGATACACCATCGTGAGATGTTAACATTGCAGCTGAATATGCATTACCAGCACCCATCTCTAAGCCATCGGACCTTTCCTCGATGGTTCAATGAATCAAGAACTGTATTCGCAATTCTATGGACCTCCTCCATCCACGCTGTCCCCAAATTGTTCATACATGAGAGTCATAAACTACACACACATCTTGCTACATGATGGTACTGTATGAATGGCATTGCAGTCGTTCTGC
Source organism: Schistocerca cancellata (assembly GCF_023864275.1). Classification (NCBI taxonomy): domain Eukaryota; kingdom Metazoa; phylum Arthropoda; class Insecta; order Orthoptera; family Acrididae; genus Schistocerca; species Schistocerca cancellata. The sequence goes on along the minus strand of NC_064628.1, from coordinate 457,001,694 downwards.
AACAGCCCATTCTGAGTGGTTAAATGTGGAACTCAAGCATTTGGCGTTGTTGTGAACAGAAAAACCACAAGCACCTCAATTAACAGACTGAAACTAGTGTAGATATTTATCATGCAAAATGACACGAATAGCGTACAGGATTACGACGACCCATACATCTGTCTTGTGAGTGAATCACGTCCTGCCCAACTAGAAACAATCACGATCAATGTACGAAATTGCATATAGATGAAATTGCGATGTGGCGAAATAAATAAAAAAACATTTGATTTTATTGTGTTTTTTAACTTTATAATTTTTGAAAGGCTTTTTGACGGATTGTATTGACTGGCTTGAATGCGGACAAATTCAGTGCTGCGTGAAATATGCCTGTAATATAATTTACCATTTCGATTAATTACATTTTGAATTCTACGTCATTGTTGATTTAATCAGAGTTCTCACCTTAGATGTAGAATTAGTCCTTCTGCCACAATATTAATTCATCAGTCGCCATCGAAGTTCTTCTCTTTGTTGACCGTGTGTATCTTCCTAAGTCGGCATCGGTTCACTTCACGAAGACGGTGGAAACCAAGGAATACAATGCTACATTGCTTTAAATAATTTTCGTAACACTTCGATACTTCTCACTATTTTTTTTTATTCACAAGACAATAAGACTTGCTCTGCTCGTCGCACAAACCATAATTACTAACAATATGGCTGCCTTTCCGCAGACACCAAAAATTACGTCCATCCTCCACGAGGCAACAATCAAAAGTGTCTCTTAGCTCCTTCTTGGAGTATGAAACAAAAGAGAATCCAATGTGAACATTACAAAGATTATAATCTACATTCCTCTCAATTTAATCTTTGGCGCAGCTTTTAAGGTATTGTATGTCTCTGCATCGGAATGTGTCATTACAACTGCCCCCCTACTGTATACTGTCACTAGAAAATTTTATTTGGTTGACAGGAAACAGTAGTCGACCTTGCAACTGATAGGTTTGGGAGTCTTTTATTTACAAACTTCATTTTTATTGTCTCATTTTCATGGCACTGTGAATTCTTTGGTCTTACTGAGTGTGTGTCAGTTTTTTGGTATACTTATGCTAATATTTACAAACGTTAATCCTAATATACAAAGTTTTGGTTAACACTGAGAAAACAACATCATGTGGTAAAGTTTTTACAATAAAATATACAATGAATACAACGTTATTTACAAATGTTTCCTTCCTCATCAGAGGTGAAAATTAAGTCCTTGTATTGCCTTCTGTATTTAGTCTGGGGCGACGAGCTTTGTTCGCTAGCCCGTGTTGAATATGGGCGGGTGATACTCGCGCCTGATTGTTTGGTCGTCCGTTAGCTGGCGACGTTGGTTGAATGCGCGCGCCAGTGCACTGAATATACACCGACGTGCGGGTACCGTCGAGACTTCCGAACCTCAGTATGCGTGTGCTTTTTGTAGTTCCTTCCAGTACTTAGACTGGATACGACGAGGTACATTGGAATGTGTGCCCCGAAGAACACACCACACTATGTGCGAGGCGGAGGACGATCCCGTCGATGCCGCTCCAGGTAAGAAGCGTACCATGTCAAACTTGTTTGGCATTATCCTTTCCTATTGGGACGCCATGGGTCGTTTGACGATACTAGCTTCAATTTTTCGATGTCACTTGTTTAGGCTAGCTGACACATGCAACGTAGCACTACTTGCACAATTTTAATTTCTACACGCACCACTTTAACCGCGAGTATTGCGATCGAAACTTTCTTTTCACTACACTTTTTTCTTCGCATTAACCCCTTTTACCTATTGTACCGAGATTCGTTCCCCTCAATACTTCTGGTCAATGTACATAATTATTCACAAATTTGTAAGTCATGGGACTTGGCATGAAATACAAAATACATCACATACAATGGAATAACATAAAACACATACAATACATTGGTTACATTAATTACAGGAAAAAACTATCGACGAAAACTGAAAAAATTTCTGACCACTCATAGTGGCTTCTTCGTCTTGGATTTTACTGACACACACACCTTTTTCCATTAATCTGTTAGAAGGAACAAGTCCTTTGTTTTCTTTCTTGAACTCGGGTGTCAGTTAAGGTTTACCTTCGTTACGTATTCTTCATACGCAACTACATGCATCAGCATGCAGAGAATACACCTGTAGCCGCTACACTGCACCTTGGGAAGGGAATTTTCTACCTTCTACTTAGGGTAATGGCAACGACTACGTGTATGCTACGGTTTTTTTACCTATAAACTCTGAAAATGCACGAAATAATAATTTATATGCAGCGTAACCCTAATATGTACAGTGTTTTGTGCTTAAGCACGTTCTGGTGTGCTTGTAAATCATTACCTCTAATAAAACTTCCTACCTTAACATGGACATATAAACATAAAATTTTGAAGTTCAGGGTGTAGCAACTATTAATATGTACAGTGTTTCATAATAGCGGCACGCCCTTGTGTGCGTGTATCATCTTCAATTAAAGTGCGCTTATAGGCGTCTTGTGTTATCATGGGAGAAAAAATACAGACATTTTAATGCATCGGTTGTCATGAAAATCTATGTACACGAATAATCCGACTTTCACAGCTTCAGTGCAGCATGAAATTCTGTATGACTTTTTTTTTCATAGTTTATTTTATAGACGATTCCTTTGCTTACAGGTCGTCGATCACACTACTTACCTGTTTCTCGTATAGCGGCGATATCATTTTCATCCTTTGTGACTGTAAATCGTGATATGTATGAAAGATATAATTTTTGACATGATTTATCATTTCATGTTTCAAGTGTGTACAGTAATTCATATCTTCCTTCCGCATACATGAGTGAAGAATCGCTAATGTTGCACTTTGTATCAGGTTTTTCGTATTTTCTCGTAAACTCGTAGAGTCTTACGGTTTGTTTCTTGACGTTAGGTATACCTGTTTATACGAGGTTGTCTTAGAGTTTAATTTTCCTTATACACTTGTGTATTCTTTAGGTTCCGTACATGTACAGAGCTTCTTTCGCCTTTCACACATTCATACATACGTTTATACACACAAAAAATATCTACCACTATATTATACACTTTGCTGGTGGGGCCCTTTTTCGGTACCCTGCACCATTCCTTCAATATTCCAAAATAATTCAGGGTGTGCTGAGCATCGTCCCTTATACTAATAATACTTACAACTAAATATTTCTTCTTACATACATAACAGCCTTACGGTCCATTAATGCGCAATCATTCCGTATTTTCCTCCTTTACACTTTAGCTTTCGTACATGTAACCTCGTGTATAGCTTATATATTCTACAAAGTTGTTTGCTGAGTGCTTTAGGTGTTTCCTAACGTTAATGTGTTTCTCTCTCTATAAACCCTAGGTATTTGTTTTGAGGGCGATTCAGTTCGTTACTCACGTTGCGTAGATCTGTTTATTATTTTCCTATTTTAAAGCTTGTGTCATTCTCTTCCTTAGTCACAAAGATTAACGCGTTTGCCTTGTTGTTCATTCTGAAAATCGCTCGCTACTGTGTAATGTAAATGTATGCGTTATCTTTTTTCTTTCCTCTTCGCTGCTTTTTCCCTATATGTAATGGTGCGTTGTTCTCATGTACATAGCCTTTCTTCCGGTTATCTATCTGCAGTATTTATTTTTTTCTCTTTCTCCTTCCGTACAAGCTAAGATTTTTTACTCAGTATAATATAATATTACAATACCGTCCATGACCAGTATGTACTTGTATGTTCACTTTTATTACGTAGTACCAGCTTATAATTAAATTTTCTAAGCTACTATTTACAAGACTTGTGTACCCTTTTCTTTCTTGTTTTTGAATGGCTTTCGTCTCTGTGTCTCATAGTAAGCGTGGTCTCAAAACTTTTAAACGTTCCGCGCATGCGCGCTTGTGTACCGTGACTGGACTGCAGGCGCGGAGAAAACTCTGCATTGTTGGTGAACATTATTCGTGATAGCCGCCATCGTGTAATATGAGTCACGTGTCGTCTGGACTCGACCGCGCATGCGCCTTCGCGCTTTGTATACACTCAGCTGATCGGACAGGGAAGGGGGAAGATTTCTCCCCGGCTCGCTGCCTACAGCGCGGCCAATGACCGTCTTGCCGTACCGCTATCGCGTGCTCGTCAGCTGAGCGTTGTATTGCAACTTTGACGCGTGGTTTGTTGCTCGTCTCAAGCGAACAAACTCTGGCCTTCACGTTAATTTGGCATTGTTCCTCTCTCTTAAATAACTGAGTTAGACTACAAAAGTACCGTGTGGTTTATTTTATAGTGTTAAGACTCCCAGTAACACATGTTTCATTAGGTGTGGTTAATCATGCGTTTTTCAGCTGGCATATGCCCCCAGTTGATTACTAGTTTCGATGTTTACTTTATGCTGCCGGAAAACTTCCATACCTAAAATAAAATTGACGATTAATTTGTCAACGATTAAGAATGTACAGTTTATCGTGACATCGCTAATGGTAACAAGTATTTGCGTCTGCCACTTAATACTTTTTGACTTGTTACCTACAGCTGTCAAGATTTTACAATTTTCCGTTGGCAACACTGGTACTTTTAATGCTTTCGAAACTTCTTTAAATAAACTGTTAGAAATAATATTCGTAGATGCGCCTGTATCTAAAATTACGTTGGTAATTATAGCTTCTATCTTTGTGGTTATTACAGCCTGCACGAGGTCACTTACCTTGTCCGGTGCTTTCATCTCTTCTTCACATAGATCATCTTCTACGGTCGCATCCTGATCATATCTTAAAAATAATTGTTTAAGATGTAATGTGTGCTTGTTTGTGCCCCCTGTTGTCAAATCGGTCGGCCGGTGGGAGCTCATTGCGACCGATTGTTGTTTACCGGGGGAGACAACGGCGTTGCTTCATTACTGTCCGTTACCTCTACGAAGTGTACTGAGTGGTTATTCTGTCGCCAATTAGTTTCCGGACCCCTGCGTGCAACATTTTCTTGCGACCGGCCGTCGCTATTCCTCCTTGGTCTGTCATTCCTATTACTGTAACTATTGTAATTTTCATTTGTGTGCCGCCTTTCATCACGCGGGCCTGACCAATCATTCACGTGATTTCTATCATTTTCATACCGCCGTGGACCGTAATCTGTACTATACCTTCGGTCTTCACGTCTCTGTGGCGCCGAATTCCTCCGATTCCCGTAATTCCAGGTTCCATTATTTGGCCTTGTCGCATACGGATGCCAACTGTGTGGGTTTTGTCCACTGCCATTAAAATGATATCCGTTACCGTTGTTTTGATTGGTTCCGGAATATTCATTCCGATTACTTGTGCTCGGCTCTTCGTATATTAGATCAATTGAGTCAAGCACGGAAAGAAAGTATTCAAGGTCGTTCTCCGGTATGGTTACCAATTTTTCGCGTAAGTTCGCGGGTAGTCTGTTTTTCAGAATTTTGAGAACGTCTACGTGCGGTATTGGATTGTTCCAATAGCGCGTCTTATTCAAGTACTTTTCGAAATACTTTCTTAACCCGCCGTTTTTTAGGTTGAACGGTTGTGGGTTGAATACCTCACGTCGCAGTCTTTCTTGGACCCCAGCAGACCAATATTTCTCCAAGAAAGCCCGTTCAAATTGTTCGTTGGTGACGCACTGTTCAGCCATGTCTGTGGCCCACAAAAGTGCGTCGCCTTGTGTGAAGCCTACTACATATCTAATTTTCTGTGCCTCAGTCCAGTTTCTTGGTAAAACATTTTTAAATGCTCTTACGAATACGACTGGATGAGTTTTTCTGGATTCTGTGGAGAAAACTGGAAACTGTCTATGTTTCAACAGGCTCTCATCGACTAGAATCGTCGAGATGCAAGGCGACACGCCTACTGCCTGTTGCAGCACCGCGTTTGGCGAATAGCCATTGTTTGCCTGTGCCGGTGCGTGCACATACCCCGGACATGGCGCGTGATGTTCTGCGTTATTGACATCGTAATCTGGCACGGGCGAATAAGTGTCGCGCTGCCTGTTGCTTGACGTAGGCAAATCATTTGAAACATTCAGTCTACCAGCAATTTCCTTGCGTATTCTATCCTCGGCTACTTTGATTTCATTACCTAATTTTTCAAAAAGTTTTGTTTCCTGGTCAGTTATTGATTCATTTACATTACCGTTTTCTAAAGTTTCATTTATTTTGATAATGTCCGCCTTGATACGTTGAGTCTCCTGTTTCAGAAAACCGACTTCTTCGTTAACTTTATTAACTTGGTCAGGTATTTCTTCACATGCGGACTGTACTCTTGTTAAATTTAATTGAATAGCCTGTACGTTTTCATGTATTTCTTTTTGTACGGTTTGTGTTTGATTGTGTGTTTCTACTATTTCTGACAGTTCCTGTTCCTGTTTGTTTGTGAGATCTGACAATTTCTTTTCTAAATCATTTGCCAATACATTGTATACACTATTGACTGTTTTGATGACTTTTTCTTCGATCTTTTGATCGATTTCATTGGTGAGCTTATTTAAGCGTTGATCGAAATGTCTGTGCATGTTTTCAAATTGCGTGTTTACACTTGAAAACTGCTGTTGGAACCCAATTTCCATGTTTGACAATTTTGTGTTTGTCATGTTGTGGCTGATTTCTAGATTCGCCAGTTTTGTGTTCGTTGTGTTGTGACTGATCTTTAAATCAGATAATTGCTCGCTCACGTTTGACATCAGACTATATAATGCCTCAAGCGTAACTGACGAAGCTTGTGTGTTTGTATTTATGCCATTATTTGTAGCCATTGTTTCTCTACCACGATCTGATTGAATCGAAACCGGGCTAGGATCACTGGTTTCACGCGAAATATTTTCATCTGATCTGGTAATCGATGCTTCATCGACTGTGCACAAGGTTTCATTTGCAAGTGGTTCATTATTGTTAATCCCTGTGGAGTGCAATTGAATCGTATTTACTTCTACATTATGTTGTGCTGAAAAACTAATTGCGTCATCATTTACGTCACTATTGTCAGAATCGGTGACGTGTCCATGAACATTTGTCAAATTAAAGTTCTCCGATTCCATTGTGGAGATATTATTTTTATCTGTTCTTTACTGTTAATCTAAATCTTTAAATTCTCTCGCAGTTGAATTAATAGAAATATCTCGCGATTGTTATTTGTTGCGCGTCGGAAATTTACAAGATGGCGCACTACGTCTTTTTATTCTGCGATTGTTGAACATAAAAAAGTAATTATCAAAGTGTAATTGTGTGTTGCCATAAACACTACCAGGATTTTAATATGGAAAGGAAAAGGTTCTGCTTTAAGTGGAGCTAAGCCAAGGTACAGCCACTGCATGCGTTTGCGCTTTCCTACCTTAATTCCGGCTGAGCTGCGTCACTCACGATTACGTTAGTTTTGTAAATCCTTGTCCTTGTTCCTTCTGGTTATTGTGCCATCCGTTTATACAGTTAATATTGTTTCACATTATTCGTCATTTTCCATGTGCGTCATGTAACAGAGAAACCGTAATTAGTACAAGTACATTTGTAGCACAACAATAAAGTACTTACTCTTTGTTCCACCAGCACTGTCCCTGTCAGCGGTCGCCAGTGTGGCGAAATAAATAAAAAAACATTTGATTTTATTGTGTTTTTTAACTTTATAATTTTTGAAAGGCTTTTTGACGGATTGTATTGACCAGCTTGAATGCGGACAAATTCAGTGCTGCGTGAAATATGCCTGTAATATAATTTACCATTTCGATTAATTACATTTTGAATTCTACGTCATTGTTGATTTAATCAGAGTTCTCACCTTAGATGTAGAATTAGTCCTTCTGCCACAATATTAATTCATCAGTCGCCATCGAAGTTCTTCTTTTTGTTGACCGTGTGTATCTTCCTAAGTCGGCATCGGTTCACTTCACGAAGACGGTGGAAACCAAGGAATACAATGCTACATTGCTTTAAATAATTTTCGTAACACTTCGATACTTCTCACTATTTTTTTTTATTCACAAGACAATAAGACTAGCTCTGCTCGTCGCACAAACCATAATTACTAACAATATGGCTGCCTTTCCGCAGACACCAAAAATTACGTCCATCCTCCACGAGGCAACAATCAAAAGTGTCTCTTAGCTCCTTCTTGTTGTATGAAACAAAAGAGAATCCAATGTGAACATTACAAAGATTATAATCTACATTCCTCTCAATTTAATCTTTGGCGCAGCTTTTAAGGTATTGTATGTCTCTGCATCGGAATGTGTCATTACAGCGACCAATTACAGTTCTGTGGAATCACGACTAAGGCTTCTGCCTGACGAAGATGGTGAATTTGACGAAGATGGTGAATTTCACAGCTGTGTCGTGAGAACTCTCGCTCGAGGGTGAACTAAAGATCGGTCTGCTGGTAAACACCACGACCAGCTTGGCCACCCAAAATATGCACGCCAATCACACCATGACAACCAACAGATCAACGCAACTGTCAACAGTAGAACAGACAAAGATAGCAACTCTCACCTCCCACTACAGGTGGCCACATCATGCTCCTCCTTGGTTTACGTCATATCAGATGCACATAATCTCCACTCTACAGCAACCAATGCTCTTTAACACTTCATGTGCCTTACAGACAAGGGCTTTCCTCAGTGCTCTGCCGAGCTGTGCCCTGTGCACACTAGTATCAAGCAAGTGACATTGGATGGTGAGCGCCTTTTGTATTATCTGAAGTTTAATAAATGTTTATTTAGACCTATCAGGGCTCATGTGTTATTTAGCTGTCATCTGCTACCATATCGAGTTATACTTCCATAGGTGATAAACTTGATGTTATGAACAATAAAGAAAAAAATTTGAGAAACGAGATGTCAATCTTTCAAACTAGGTTTTAGAACTAAAAAAAGAACTTGTAGAATCACAACACAATCAATCATATAAATGAAGTTGGAAACACTTGTATCGTGGACAATGTAATGTTGTTGGAACATTTTAAGAATGTAATTAGCAATGTAGTTAGGTTGGCAACAATGTATGTTATTTGTTAACACACTGTTATGCATGTCAAAAACGAATTACAGTTTGTACCGATGTTACAATCAAAGCTTGATAAACGTTAACAAAAGTAGAAGTAAAAGTACTGAAGATACTATAAGATTTGTAAACACCATCCAAACAGGCCTCTTAAGGCCCAGTGGTACCGACTGACCGCCAAGTCAGTCTCAGCCTATAAGCATTACTGGATACGTATATGGAGGGGCATTTGGTCAGCACATCACACTCCCAGCCATTGTCAGTTTTGGTGACCAAAGCCTTTATTTATCGATGAAGTAACTTCTCAGTTGGCCTCACAGGGCTGAGTGTACCTCACTTGCCAACAGTGCTCAGCAGATGCAGATAGTGATGAACATAAATGCATGCCAAACCCAACAGCGTTTAACTTTGGTGATCTGATGGGATGGTGTTACCTCTGTGACAAGGCTTTTGTCATGGGATTTGTAAACTTAACTGAAATTGAACAACGAAATGTTATTTCAAACATAAACTACATTGAAAATGTTTATTTGCTCAAAAGAATGAAAAAGTTGCAAGTGTTACCAAAGGAAACCAACGTGTTATGGCTTTGTTTAGTTCAAAACTGTGGAGTAGCTATCTCGCACACAATTATACTAAGACATTCTTTAAGTCTAAAACATATGCCAAGCTGTTTTTATGTTTTTCCGATGTGTATGTGTGATGTCAAGTCAAAACAATGCATTAAAATAAATTAATGTTAGAAGTAGAGGCAGATAAATTTGAAAGTAATGATGATTTCCTGTATGTGCAACTTTACTTCGAAGACTCTAAGGGATATATTCCAATTTGTATATTATGTGACTGTTGGACACAGAGCCACAACCTAATGCTGATATTATGTCAAAAAAATTTCGCTTTTGAGAGTCATTCTCTTGAGTTATTTACATTACTTTCTGCTACCACGCTATGGTTCTGCTGTAGGTATTAGGTGAACTCATACTATAGTTTTGCGGATGTAGTTTCACAAAACTATTAATAAAATTTTTTTCTATTATTTGTCTATGTGACAAAATTTTTTTATACTTTTTTAATAAAGGTTGTGTTTAACTGATTAAATCTGAGAATATATGAAAAATGGCTGCACTAAAAGTGTGCTATGATGAATTGATATATTCACTTTAATGCTCGCGTAGTGAAGAAGTTGCCTTGCATTCTGAGAAGGTATATTATTTGGCCGTGTTTGAGGAAAAAGTTTTTCCATATGGTGACATTAGAGCTACATTAGGTTTCTGTGTTGCCCAGTTTTATGGAAATTGCATAAACACTACTTTGAGAACTATTATGCTAAGTCAGAGTGGTTGGTGTTCTATTGTGATATTCAAGAGCTGCAGTCAGCATACAAATATAACCATTATAATGAAAGAATATGTGAGGATTTTACTATGAGAAGAAAATAGTTAGCTGAAACTTACAACAAAGTATTTAACATGGGTTGGATATTATGATTATTGATTTCATACACTATGGTCAGAATACTTTTGTAATGTGGAGACAGTAGGTTGAGCTTACATTGAAGTTTGAGAGTTGACTATGAGTATTATGATGTCATGTTGAGATAGGTTTATATATGCTGCGATGATGAAATGTAGGAAATCTTTTCATGTTTTGATGAGATATTGATGAAGTATAGATGTATTGTAGTAACTTGGAGATGATCGATATGACAAGGTTGCTGTGTACTAGGGAAATAAAGGAGTATGCATTGATCAATTGTGTTATGTAGTTAAGTGTCTGTATCAAGAAATAAGATGAAGTGTTGTTACATATGTCTGGCAGTAATATGAAGAAATGTATTGACTATATCTGATGTGTTTGTAATAGGACATCTCTTGAGGTAATGAAAAGTGAAAGTTGTCTGGGATTAAGTGATGTTTGTGACTAGTATTTTGGACAAGCTATGTGTTTCTTGTAGCAAGTCTGGATAATTCAAAGAGAATAATACTCAAGAAAGAAGTGGGGATAGTTCAAACTGAAGTGAAACCAAAAACATGTTTCTGATGTAGAAATGATGTTAGGGGTGGTATTTTATGATGAAGTGCGAAATGTTTCGTTATTATGAAATAATTTCTGAAAAAATAGTATTGGTTTAATGGAACACTACTCTGTAAGGGCAAATTGTGTCATAGCCATTTGAAACTGCTGTGGGATTATACTTAGAATTATGTACGATCAATTATAAATAATGTATGAGGATAATTTTTCAAATTTGTATTCAGCAAAGAACAGGCTTTGTTATTTTATCATGTTGTCATGACTACATTTTACAAATATATGAAATATAAACATACAGATGAGGATTATATATTTGAAAAGCACCTACATGAAAGGTAGACCTGCAATAGTTTTTATTCAGCATGTTTTACTTCTTTTTGTATTCATACGGACTGAGGAATAAGTTTACTCCATTCAAACAGTTTACACTACCGGATTATTATTATTTAAGATATATGATTTTTCCAGTAACCGCCACTGTATGCAAGGTTTCGCATGTCTTTTGTGTACACATGATATTATATGCAAATGGTAGCTTCATATTTAAAGTATCGAGCTCAGAAAATTAACACATGAATGAATTCACTTGAATATAACAAAACATTGTAATACGGAATGCTATTTATAATATTTCTCTGTTAGTATTATTTTATGCAAATATTAGCTTCATATTTGAAGTGTCAAGCTCAGAAGATTAATAATTAAGTAAATTGACTTTAATACAGCAAAACATCATAATATGGAATGCTGTTTATAACATTTGTCTGTAATTATTATTTGAGATGCACAATTCATGTACACTTTGCTGACAGAAATGTGGAGAGGTATCTGTAATAAACAGGAGTATTCTAGCCTGAAACAAAATATCATAGTATAAAGAACATCTAAGACTTTGAAGATACAAATGCATGTAATTACTACCTGTCAATTTACTAGCCAGTGTTCATAAATATCCAAAGCAAATTTGAAAGAAGAATAAGTAAACAATTTGTAATTCATCTAACAATTATAGTGTCATGCTGTGAATGCTACTTGATGAACTGACAATCAATCAAGCCCATTCTAATTAGTAATACATTTGATTAGCACTTTATCTTGTAAACCTTGGCTCCACATACAGTGCAGGCATCCCAATGCTGAGTAAGGAAAATACTATTTACTAAGAACCTTTATATATGAATACATTTTATTATCTGAAACATAAACGATTTCATTGTACATTTCAATCATTTAATAATACAATTGGTCAGAGATGTAACTTTTAATTGCGTAATATTAGAAACAGTAAAACTTATCTTTGTGTTTCAATCATTTAGCATTGTTTATATTTTTCTCAAGTTGTGGTCTGACGGTAGTGGAGGCTACATATTATTTCACGGAAAAACAAAATGTCAGAGTTAAAGTGGAGAGAATTGGGATTGAATGATGATGACTCAGGCACAAGCTTTTGTTTTGCATGAAAGTTCACCGAGGGGAGGAAGGATGTTCACAAGGCATTTATAAAAGAAAATATATGTCATAATCTATAACAAATTTTCCATGTTGTTATGGCAGAGAGTTACAGCAAGTAGTTTAGAATTATTTTGGATTAAAAACAGTATTGGTTATGAAGTTATTTAACATTACTGAGATCTCCACTCTTTTCAGGCATCATCAGATTGTCTATAAAAACAAGAAACTAATCAATTAGAAAGCAAATACAGAAAGGAGCATTGTCCTATAATGTATGACTACACAGGAAAAATAAACGAAAAGTAACAGAAACATACATAAAAATAACTTAATATATAACCCAGCCACAATAAAGCAAGGTGCCTCACGGTTAATTTTGTCAGTCATCTAGAGTGTAAATATTGTAGACAGAACACTGATCTCTCTCAGCAGGTACTACTTTATCGCCAGTATGTAGATGAAGTATTATCGTCTTCAGTGAAACTAACTACTTGGACTTACAACTTGAGCTTGTTGAGGGTATTATTCAGTTTGACATCTACCATAAGCCACAACTAACGATTCTATAATCCACACTTCCCCCTGCTATCCTCATCAGTATTAGTTTTTTAAAAATCTAGGATGCACCACATTAATGAGATACCACTCAGTGAATCCACCATATAAAAAGAGTTAGCAAATTTGAAATGCCTATGGTCCTCCAATCGTTGATAAGCCATGTAAAGAAATAACATGAGTAGCTGAGCAGAGAGGTCCAAATTTGTGTAGATCCCATTCATGGGGAACCTCTCTTATTATTTGGCTAAGATTTTTAAAAACTTAGCATTTGTGAAATTTTACTACTGGTAATAAATTTCGGCATAATTACATTCACAATCAATGCCCCCACAAGGATATGTGTGCACAGTCAGGCGAATACGAATTAGAGTGTAGTGATTGTGAAAAGTCATATATGGGTCAGGCTGCCACAATGTTTAAGACCAGGTTCAGTGAATGTATCCTGACTAAGAAAAGCCAGGTTAAACAGAATTCTACATTTGCTGAACATCTTAAGTCAAACAGGCACCACTCTCCAACACTAGAAAACTTGAGAATACCACACCATGCTCAGAAGAGGAAAAAGCTGAATCTGCTTGAGGGGTGAAAATTGTTAAACATCTTTATGTTGATAAGGACGAGTTACTGAATGATAAATTGATCAGCAGAATTCAAGTATATTATGATATAATGTTACCAGTGTTGACAATGTTGCTACAATGATACATTTCATTTTAGGGCGACAGCATCACATTTAACTTGTTCATTTTGTTGTGAGTGAAGTTAGGGGAGATATATTTCAAGCAGGCCTTATTAATGGCCTTATTTTACTGTAGATGACTTTACCTATTATGTTCTATGTCTTATATATGTTTATTTTAATGACTAAAGATAGGTTTTTGTATCCAGTTTGCAATGCTTATGACTGCCCCTGATTTTGATGCCCTGATGTTTGGATTTTTGATCTTGTACGCTTACACGTATGTGCACTTTAAAATTTAGCTATTTTACTCCATAAGACAGTTTTAATGACATATTTTGACTTACTATATGTATGTCATCATTTTACCTGTTTTTACTGGTTCGAATAGAGATACGTTTGTGGCTTTGGCTTGATAAGATTGCAATGGTTTACATATATGTATCTTAATTTATTAGTTTTATGTAGCTTTTGTGTTGCATAAGTGTGTCTTACACCAGCCATGTGCGCCACCTGGGCACATCTTGCCACACTATACACTGTGTTTGAGTGTTGAGCTGGCACAGTAATATATATGCATGCCAAATGGACATTGTTCTGTGTGCAGCTCATACCACATTTATTTTGTAAGCATGGCCCTATTTTGTACTACTATGGCGGAATCAGCTGGTGTGTACAAGGTAACATGTGACAGTCATTAAAATTTTTCCACTACCTTCTTGCACCTTCTCGATGGTACACTGGCGATTTTATTTTGATTTAATTAGGTCGACTTTGCATTTTATGTTTTATGGTTGATGGCGAGGTGGAAGTCTTAGGCTACTCTTAGCAGTGCCAATTGTGTTGACAGCTCAAGTGGGGTGGTCTATTGCACAACGAATTTGTAGCAACTCTGAAGCGAGTGTTGTGTCTCTAAGCTGGTCGTAGGTTGTGTTCCAAAAATGAACAGCATAGAGACAGAAGTGGTGACACTTTCTGCAGGACTGACCATCATTTCTCAGGACAATGCTCAAGCACATACAGTGCAAGCTGTTACTGATTTGTATGACTGATGGGGCTGCTAAGTGCTGTCCCACCTATTGCTCTCCCCTGACTTAAGCCCTCGTGAGTTGAACTCGATTTCTAACCTGAAGGAAACAATTTACAGCACTCGCTTCAGAGTTGCTACTCTTTCGTCGGGCAATAGACCATGCTGCTCGAGCTGTCAACACAAGTGGCACTGCTAAGAGTATCCTACGACTTCCACTTCGCTGGCAATGGGTTATACATAATGCTGGTGACTCCTGTGAAGGTCAGTAAAACTTTGAAACATGTATCTATTTTTTACGAGCTGTAAATAAATAGTTGCCACTATTACAGTTACAACTCTCGTATATGTCTTTATGACAGGTATGTTACATATGCAGCTACGTTTACATAAGTTTCCATTACTTTCAGTTCATTTTATCTTTGTAATAGTACAAAATAGAACCATTTGTCTCTAATTCATTGGCTTGTTGTTTTTATAGACACTCTGATGATGTCCCAAAGGCTACAATGCATCATTGATATTAAATAACTTCACAATGAAGAATGTTTGTATTCTGAATTAGCAGTCTGCATAATGTTATATACATCAATACAGTACTTTGTATAAGATTTCTATGTAATGTAAGAAACAGATTAGACTTTATCACTACAGTACTTTATTTCACAAACACATACAGTTTCTATAGTCACTTTGTATAACAAAATTCCATCCTGGTGCATGCACACATGCAGTATAAAAGTTCTGCCTATAATTCTTAAGTGTGATTCTCTGGGGGAGGTTGTACAATTTCTTACATTTAGGAGATATTTGATACTATTATGCACTTATATGCAATGTTATATACATTCAGAAGTTTGAGTTGTATCTTGCTTGCTTTCTGTATCTATGAAAACTAGTTGATTTATGATAATATTAAACTAACAGTATTCAGTTCTCATCTGTTTATAGAAAGATTGTACTACAAACCAAAAATATGTTAAACCAAGTGTATATACTGACTGAAATCATCCTTTGTACAAATAATATAGTAAAGAATAACAGTAATAACGGTAGAACTCACACAGAAAATATGGTAGGAAGTATTTGTGAAGTAATTAACAAAAATAGTCAAAGTACTGTTATCAATGTATATTTCATGAAATTTCATTATGAAAACTGAGATATCTCAACATATTAATATATCAGAAATGTTATGATTTGCCTAACCAAAATTTGTAACCAGTTTTATAGAGGCATACAAAATACATAAAAAGAGCTTGTAACTGTTGTTTGTTATATAATGGTCAATGGCAATAGCCATGGCGAGCCAGTAATGTGTTGGTCTTATGCCAGTATTGTGTCAGTTTGGCTCCAGTATTGTGTCAGTCTTTGGGCAGTTTTGTGTTAATCCTGAATCAGATATGACTGTTTAGAAATAAATTAGTAAAAGAGCAATTCTTATGCGTTAACAACATAAGTTTGATAAATAATGTACTACAAAAACTGTCTTGAGATGCCTACTGAATTACCAGGATGCATTTTAATGGATGATTTATTTTTTAATGCACAGTCACATGACCACATCTGATAAGAAACAACAACAAAACTTAAGTATTCAAGATTATCCCCCGAACCAGCAAAACATTTTATATGGTCGGGATGCAACAAAATGGGTAAAGACCTTCGGCCATGTCACTAAATACAACTGATCAGATGATGTAAATTGGCTTTCCAAAGTTTACATTTATTTGGATGGTCAGCTCAGTAGTGGACTGACAAAAATGAGGAAAAGCCAAAGAGATGGGATGCATTTCAGGTATAAATTTAGAAATTTTTTTTTGCGGCTTTCATCAGCAGGCCTGCATAGCTGAGGAACAAATGAAGAACAGAGCACATCACCAGGATTAGACACTGTCCTAAATATAGTATCGTAATGCTGTGTCACACAATATATCACAATATGATGGAAGCCAATAAAGTTATACACCAAGACATAAGTTCATGGGCCACAGAAAATAAATTTATGCTAAATCACAGTAAGACTACGGTGTTACAGTTTCTAACACACAGTTCGGATAAAACTACCATTTTTAACATAGAATGGACATATCATTAACGACTCTGAAAAATCCACATTTCTTGGTTTTCAGATAGATGATAAGTTATCATGGGAAGCTGATGTTTAGAAATACTGCTATATTTACCATTAGAACAGTATCTGCAATTTGTAAGAGTTCAACACGAAAATTAGTCTATTTTGCTTTTTTCGTCCGTTTACGGCATACACTATTATATTCTGGGACAATTGTTCCATTCCCAAAGGATATCTCTGGCTTAGAAAGGGGCAGTTTGTGCAGAATGTGAAGTTCATGAACCGCTTGTCGACCCCTGTGCAGGGTCTGGGAAGTCTGAGAGTGGCCTGTCAATGTACATCTTCATTAATGTCGTTTTCTGTAAACAATATAAGTTTTTTTCTTAAGAATTAGCAGCTTTCACTCAATTAAAACTAGGCATAAATGTAGTCAGCATTTGGATCACACCTCTTTGATTCTTGTGCAGAAAGGTGTACAGAAATCTGCTGCATACATTTTCAATAAGCTGCCACAAAAGTTAAAGTCTCAGACGTAATCCTTGCTCTTGCAAGTCTAATGGGAAATTTCTTCGTGACTCACTCCTTCTGTTCCGTCAGGGAGTTCCTGTAAAATAATTAATCAGCAGCTCGTTGTCTACACAGAATTTGTGTACAATTTATTTTATTACTACCTTTTCTGATATAATTTCATGTATTGACTCGTTCCATGAGCATGATATTGGCTCCTTAATTTGATGTGAAAAAAAAAGAAAGATGTGGCAGAGGACATCTGTGTAGCGTTTCTGTTGAAGAATGTCATCATTGCAAAATATTTCATCAAATAGCTGTAGCACATTTGGACAGTGCACCAGAAAAGAGTACATGAAATACAGTCAACAGATCTCTGAG
This sequence comes from Schistocerca cancellata, assembly GCF_023864275.1. Lineage (NCBI taxonomy): Eukaryota > Metazoa > Arthropoda > Insecta > Orthoptera > Acrididae > Schistocerca > Schistocerca cancellata. The sequence goes on along the minus strand of NC_064628.1, from coordinate 456,983,986 downwards.
TGGCAGTCTTGAAAGCCCACAAAGACCTCGCATTGCTAATACAGCAATCAGTAAGCGAAGCGCTAGGTGAGTCCATGGTGTTTGTTAAAGTCGGAAGACGATGGTACGAGATAACAGTGTTGACTGTCGAACCCAACCATGACGAGGCGGCGTTGTTAATTAAAGAAGAAGTTCGTCGATCATTGGCACTAATCTCTGCACGCCAACTAATCGGTGAGATATGAAGATGAAAACCACAGACATACACTGCAGCCATCAGAGAACATTCAGATTCTCGACGACACAGATGCAACTTGTCCCTCGTCATTTCAGTAGCGAAACAGCATGAAACTTCCGGGCAGATTAAAACTGTGTGCAGGACCGAGACTCGAACTCGGGACCTTTGCCTTTCGCGGGCAAGTGCTCTACCAATCAGAGAACTTGCCCGCGAAAGGCAAAGGTCCCGAGTTCGAGTCTCGGTCCGGCACACAGTTTTAATCTGCCAGGAAGTTTCATATCAGCGCACACTCCGTTGCAGAGTGAAAATCTCATTCAGTGAAACAGTAAACGGACTGGAGAAAGGAGAGTAACATGCTGCTGTGTTTCCATTCTGGACGTCCATGTCACATCGTCTGCTACTGTAAAGAAAGAAGAAGAATGTCCAACAACAATTAAGTGGCAAGATGTTAATTGACAGGGTAGTTCTATGCACCCCACGCAAGTGTAGACGACTAAAGCAGACCTGCAGAGTAAGGCCATCGCTGTTCCCTGTTCAGGGTCAGAGATCGTTTAAAATCCTCCTTGGATGTCGGAAAATCACATCGACGACCAACTTGTCTAGTCGATTCTGGAGCATCATTTTCTGTAATATCAGAAGGTTATCGTCTGAAGAATGTTATGTTCCGAGATTAAAAGACCATTTTGCTGCAGGTTACAAATGGAAAATTCGTCCAGCCCACTTCTGTTGTCATAACCATTATCAATGACAGAAGACAGCCATTTAAATTTGTTGTTTTAGCGGGATGGAACCATAACGTTATGCTGGATGGGAGTTTCTGAAGGGATCAGAAGCAGCCATAGACAGTGGAATTTTGGAGCTCCATATTAATGAACCTGTTCTAACAATTTTACACAACAGTGATTGCTCTGAATGGTTGTCTATCACTCAAAACATATTTATTCTACTTCGTTAAAAAGATAGCTTCTAGTCATCATTCTGGACGCTCAGTTAAACTGTGAAACTCAAGTTGAGTTCAAAAATGCAGCCTCACAAAAATGATGAAAATTGCTCAACAAAAGTTTGGAATACTATTGTAAAATGTCGTCTACGATACTAGACGTCTCATTCACCCAGGCGCTTCTTGCATTACCCAGTTAGAGCCCATATACTGTTCAGTGTATACTACTGCATGCTTTGTGGCCGTTTTCTAATCATGTAAACATACCGCTGCAGCAGTGGCGCACCGCGAGCAGGCCATTATCAACAATAACTTCATTCAGTTTGCATTCAGCAATGCAGTAACATGCCATGTAGAGGCATACAACACCTTGATGGAGTGAGGATAGTGGTTTCACTTTTAGCAAGTAATACACAGCAAGGTGTTATCGACCGGTTACATGTCACTCGAAGTGGTGTGTCTAAGGCGTAGAGAAAGTTCAAAGAGACAGGAAATGTGAACGATACACCTCACAGTGGTCATCCTCGTATGACAACACCAATGCAGGATCTTTTCCTTCAACTGTCGGCTCTCAGACGCCCAACATCAGCTCCCAGAAATATTGGAAATGACTTCTCCCAGTCAACAGGGATTCTTATCTCAGACAAAACAGTGCATAGAAGATTGCTTCAAGGTGTTTTCATTCCAGAAGACCAATAAGAAGTTTTACACTGAACCAACGGAACCGATGCAGTCGAATGACCTGGATTCCTGCACCTCAGCATGGGACCATTGCAGAATGGGGTAATGTTATGTTTGCTGAAGAGTCAAGGATTGGTTTGCGACTGGACGCTAGACGCGTTAGGGTTTTTAGAAGTGCTAGGTGACACCAGGAACGCCAATACGTTGAGGAAGCCTTTCCGTTTGCAGTTGGAAGTGTAATGTTCTGGGTGGCAATAATGACGGAATGGCAGTCCCCTCTAATTGCCATCTATTGCAATATGATTGGTCCCCAATACATCCAAGAGGTCCTGCAAACGATTGTAAGGACCTACAATGTGTACTCGGTGATAACTTCATCCCAGTCGATGACAATGAAATGTCTCGGTATCTTCAAAGATGCAACACAATCGAATGCATTGACCAGCACGGTCCCCAGACATGAATCCAACTGAACATGCATGAGACCTGTTGAAGGTGGTCATTGCACAGCGTCCGAATTCATCTAAAAATCTTGAGGACCTCACTGAAGTTGTCACTGAGGAGTGGGACCTCATACCCCGAGATAAACTTGAAGGTCTCATCCAGAGCATGCCTCGCACAGTTGAAGAACTCACTCATGAGTGGGGAGGACATAATCACTACTAAAGACTGATATTATCGGCATGAGATAAAGGTTTTTCCCTTTTTTTGTTTTCAAGGTGTACACTTAGGATAGAGCCACTTTTTTTTGTAACTAACCAAAATTGTTTCTGTCGTCAGAAGCCATTATGTTTATTTTATTTATAAGATGTTGTACAAATCTCAATGGGTGTACTACAAGAAGTCATTGTACTAAACCTTGCGATATTCCAAAGTTTTGTTGAGGTGTGTGTATGTCAGTGATGAATGTAACCATCAGAAGTGAGGAAGGAGAGCTATGAGTAAAAATCTGCCATAACTATCCTTAAGGGTATAAGCTTCAGTCTGAGAGAGTCTACTCAGTACTATTGATGGAGAATCATACTACACTACCATTACTGACCACCCACCAGAGGAATCAACTATCCAACTGTGTCTTGTGTAGTAGCAGGCTTATGAATCGTGGTGTGTTGTAGACGGCGCCTAAAATGCGTTGCTACAGCTTTTCTAACACTCATAGTAAGGCCGACATGTTTCAGTTATAGCTAGTGTTTACTTGCTTATCAAAAAAACGCATGGTGGTAAAATGTTAAACATTAAAGACTGAGGACAGTGGCAGGTATTCACTGGCTTACAGATAGCGGTACTGGATGGTCCTGACGAATCGGCATTTATGGACTTTGTGATGTCCCCCTTTACATAAACGGCTTTTGCGAAAACATATTTGACCGTGTTCGTGTCTGCCTAACAGGAAATAAAATTTGCCCTCTTTATCGTTTTCCGAAGGAAAATATAACACCGATTAGTGAGGGAGAGGTTTACAAGTTATCTCTGAGGACAACTAATTCTGTCTACATTCACTTAAATTAAGGTCAATCATCAAAAATTGTGCAGTCATTCACGTATTGTTCCAATGAAAAGGGGACCCATGGGACTCGGGATACAAAACAATAAACTTTAATAATATTTTTGGAATAAATGAAAAAACAGTTGCCAGCCCAGTTGCGCACTATCTGTTCACTAAGTAATAAAAATTGCGAATGGCAATGAGTAAGGAATAATGTGTATACATGCGACAACAAAAGGTTACAAACACTTTTTCAATAAGAAAACACATCACGAAATAATAATGAGAAAGAATATCAGTTATTACTACTCTCGTTAATAAACACAAGGAAATGAATATAGAATAAATAAATCTCACGCTGAGTAACTGGGGGCAGCCTATTGTCATGCTAAATAGTTGCATAAAGTCACAGTAGCATTTACACACGTTTGCTAATTCGGGAATCGCAACGAAACACGTAAAAAAACTTCAACTGACTTCAGAATTATTTAAATAAAAAAACTACCACTTAATGTCAACACGACTGCAACGCCGACATAAGAACCAGGCCAACACACAAAACAGCATCACAAGTTTATGTAAAATTAGCAAGTATCAATAACTGTTTTCTTTCAAATAAAATCTTTAGTTTGAAGTGCCAGGAATTAATTAACTCTCATATAACTGAATTTACTTTTGATCTGCAAGAATAACTGTGCCTCTAAACAACATTTATTTCAACAGTGAAGTTACTGAGGTGCATTAAAATACTTTTACTTCTGTTTTCAAAATTATTAAAAAATACAGAACGAACTGGCACTGAAAATAATTTTGATATTTTTCTTTCTTTTCAAATAAACGACGCTTGGATTGTTTTAGTAACTGAATGGACATGGGACCTACTTGGTAATAATGACTTGTGGTAATTATTAGGTTAAAGTTTCTAAGTTTCTGCGGTAATTATTAGTAAAACTAAAAGTTCACCAAAATCACTGGATAATGCCGTTACAGTTCTAAAAAACATGAACTAAGTGGCAAAGTCTACACTAGTTTATTATTAAAGAGATGAAGCCATAGTCGTTGTTGACAATGCTGCAGTAGCTCCAGATAAAATTTGCCCACACAAATTTTTTAGCAATGACCATTGACACAGCAAGATCTTGATGCGAATGGAGCTGACTTTTCATCTGCCCACGGTCGTCAATTGCTATGGTGCCACTAGTTAAAACTTCTCCTTGCATTGACTTAGTATGCAACTCGCGTGACCGATCACATCAGAATCCGCAGCCAAGTATCCGTGCAGTGTGAGCGTTCTAACGTCACTTCACAGTTCCGTAACCAGCATTAGCTCAGTATAAATTAAGGTTACTTGTATTATTATTTGCACAGATTAATAAACATGCTGTACATATACAATGTTCCATTGCCCGACTCTCAGGAGAAAGATGCTTTGTACGAATGGGCTATTAACCACATACTTGTGGATTGCTGTTGGATAGGAAAGTGGAAACCCAATGTAGATACCACTGTCATCTAACAGGGAAGTTCCACCATGCAGCCCAGAATGCATGCAACTTGAAGTACCAGCTGCCAAGACACACATCAAGCTTCTACCATAAATTGAGATGGTATGATGCTGACTTACTTGTGGAGTATTGAGTGATATGCGTTTGAAGAGTGACAAGATTAAATATATTCCAAATACCACTGAAAGTACATTTCATTTCTCAAAAGAATGGCATCAAGAATATTCTCCACTGTCGGAATTCAATGCATGTTATGCATATATCTCTTCAGAAACTTGCTTAGATGGTGTGTCAGGAGGACAGAAATATCTTGATGACGCAAACTTTCAGCTTGTGACAAAGAATGGAGTATTTCCTTACAAATACCTGGATGCAGAGGAGGGACCCCATGAAACCATATAATAGCATTCTCCGGCAAACTGACAGGCAGTGGGATAATCAATGCAGGATATAAGCACGTGGTAAATGTTTGGAATGAGTTCAATATCTGTGATATTTGAAAAAATATTCATTAATACAGATGTAAACATGCTCATAATCATCTTTGAGAAGTTCCAGGCTGTTTGTGTGGGCACATATTTTCTGGATCCTGCCTTCTATTTCACAGTGCCGGGGATTTCGTGGGATTCAGAGCTAAGAAGGAGACCTATCGGTCAATGTTGATATGTTGCTTTTCTTCGAAAGTGGAATTTGTGGAGGACTTTGCCAGTGCATGCATAGGTACAACAAAGCAAATAACTCTCAAATGACCAAGGAGGAGTACAGACTACCTGACAATTAAAATTACATCCTTTACTTGGATGTAAACAGCCTCTACAGGCAAGCCATGCAAAAGTCTCTGCCGACTGGAGGGTTACAGTGGATATCCAAAGGGAAAATCGCCAGAATGAAAGAAAATCAATCAAGCAGCAGTAGCCAGCTGCGACACAAACATCAACAAGCAAGTAACCTATTCTGTGACTTTTATGAATCCCTAACCAGGAGCGAATTTTATAATATCATCTGTGTGCTTTAATAGTTTAGTTTCTTGTGTTTCTTCGTTTTTATTTAATATTTAATAGTCACAATTCTCGTGTTTTCGTTTGCGTCGAAAGTAAATCGATTTTGTGACATATTACAAGTTCCTAAACAGGGGCGAATTATTTAGTTTCACCTGAGTGCTTCGGTATTTAGGTTTTTGAATCTCTGTGTGTTAATCTAATTTATTAGACACAGTTCCTCCGTTTTCGTCAAGGTCTGCAGCAGAGTTGCGCAGCACGGCCCGATTGACCGTTTATCTGCATATTTTAGTTTTCCACGGTCTTTAGTATGGACAGGGACTGCGATTGTTGTGTGCGGATGTGAGCCGAATTGGTGACACTTGGCTCTCAGCTTCAGGCTGTGATGTCTTCGGTTACACAGCTTGAGGCTGCAGTGGATAGGCACCACTGTTGTGGGCCGGCCATGGGGATCTAACGGACATCCAGCACGGCCGAGTCCTCCGATCGGTCCTCACCAGTGGACAGCCCAGTTACTGCTCGCATTGATTTTGACCCGTCACCTGTGGTCGAGGTAGCGGTCTCCCCAGGGCGTAGGAGGCAGCGAAAGACTTCCCAGGCGGCCGCACGTAAGGCCTCCACGGTTTGTCTGACATACAGGTTCCAGGCGCTGTCCGTGGCTGACGCTGTCGCTGAGCCAGATGCTGTCGCCGGTCATGTTACAGAGGAAACCTCTCAGCCTGCAAGATCCGGACAATCACAGAGGGTGGGATTATTGATAGCTGGGAGTTCCAACATTAGGCGTGTTACGGGGCCCCTTAGGGACATGGCTGTGAAGAAGGGGAAGAAAACCAATGTGCACTCCGTGTGCATACTGGATGCAGTCATTCCGGATGTGGAAGGGATCTTCTCGGGTGCCATGAAGAGCACAAGGTGCAGCCAACTGCAGGTGGTTGCTCACGTCGGTACGAATTCTTTGGATCAGAAGAGATTCTCTCTGCTTTCGAGCAGCTAACAGAAGTGGTAAAGGCTGCCAGTCTTGCTTGCAAGATGAAAGCAGAGCTGACCATTTGCAGCATAGTCGACAGGACCGATTGCGGACCTCTGGTACAGAGCCGAATGGAGGGTTTGAATCAGTGGCACAGACGATTCTGCGACCTTGTAGGCTGCAGATTCCTTGATTTGCGCCAAAGGGTGGTTGGGTTTCGGGTTCCGCTGAATAGATCAGGTGTCCACTATACGCAGGAGGCGGCTACACGGGAAGCAGGGGCCGTGTGGCGTGGACTGGGTGGTATTTTAGGTTAGAGGGTCTCGGAAAAACACAAGAAGGGCTTCAGCCACAAGGGGTGCAGCAGAACACAGGAATAACGTAGATACAGGAATCATCGGTTTAACAGTTGTAAATTGTCGTAGCTGTGTTGGGAAAGTATCAGAGCTCCAAGCGCCAATAGAAAGCACTGGTGCTCAAATTGTTATAGGCACTGAAAGTTGGCTAAAGCCGGAGATAGGCTCAGCCGAAATTTTTGTGAAGAACCTAACGGTGTTTCGAAAGGGCAGGCTAAACACGATTGGCGGTGGCGTGTTTGTTGTTGTTAGAATTAGTTTATCTTGTCTCGAAATTGAAGTAGATAGTTCCTGTGAGTTACTATGGGCAGAGATAATTGTTGGCAACCGTAATAAGATCATAACTGGATCCTTTCACCGACCTCCAAATTCAGATGATACAGTTACTGAAAGGTTCAAAGAAAACCTGAGTTTGGTTTCGAACACATACCTGACTCATACGATTATAGTTGGTGGTGACTTTAATTTACCCTCGATATGTTGACGAAAATACATGTTTAATTCCGGAGGTATGCATAAAACATAATCCGAAATTGTGCTATTCTCTGAAAATTATTTCGAGCAGTTAGTTCATGAGCCCACGCAAACAGTAAACGGTTGTGAAAATACACTTGATCTCTTAGCAACAAATAATCCTGAGTTAATCACGAGCATCAAAACGGATACAGGGATTAGTGAACACAGGGTTGTCGTAGCGAGATTGAATATTGTAACCCCTAAATCCTCCAAAAATAAACGTAAAATATACCTATTCAAAAAAGCAGATAAAAATTCTTTTGACGCCTTCCTGAGAGACAATCTCCACTCCTTCTAAATTAATGATACAAGTGTAGACCAGATGTGGCTTGAATTCAGAGAAACAGTATCTTCAGAAATTGAGAGATTTATACCAAATAAATTAACAAACGATGGAGCTGATCCTTTTTGGTACACTAAACGGGTCAGAACACTGTTGCAGAAACAACGAAACAAACATGCCAAATTTAAACAAACGTAAAATCCCCGAGAATGGCTATCTTTTACAGAAGCTCGAAATTTAGCACTGACTTCAATGCGAGTGCCTATAACAGTTTCCACAACGAAACTTTGTCTCGAAACCTGGCAGACAATCCAAAGAGATTCTGGTCGTATGTGAAGTATGTTAGCGGCAAGAAACAATCAATGCCTTCTATGCGCGATAGGAATGGAGATACTATCGTAGACAGAGTTGCCAAAGCAGAGTTACTAAACACAGCCTTCCGAAATGCCTTCACAAAAGAAGACGAAGTAAATATTTCAGTATTCGAATCAAGAACAGCTACCAACATGAGTAACGTAGAAGTAAATATCCTTGGAGTAGTGAAGCAACTTAAATCACTTAATAAAAGCAAGTATTCTGGTCCGGACTGTATACCATTTAGGCTCCTTTCAGAGTATGCTGATGTATTAGCTCCATACTTTACAATAATATACAACCGTTCGCCCGACGAAAGATCCGTACCCAAAGACTGGAAAGTTGCAAAGGTCACACCAATAGTCAAGATAGGTAGTAGGAGTAATCCACTTAATTACAGGCCCATATCATTAACGTCGATATGCAACAGGCTTCTGGAACATATATTGTGTTCGAACATTTTGAAATACCTCGAAGAAAACGGGCTATTGACACACAGTCAACATGGGTTTAGAAAACATCGTTCTTGTGAAACACAATTTTGTGCTATTGACAAGGGATTTCAGATCGATTCCGTATTTCTGGATTTCCAGAAGACACTGTACCACACAAGCGGCTTATAGTGAAATTGCGTGCTTATGGAATATCGTCACAGTTATGTGACTGGATTTGTGACTTCCTGTGAGAGAGGTCACAGTTCGTAGTAATTGACGGAAAGTTATCGATTAAAACAGAAGTGATTTCTGCGTTCCCCAAGGTAGGGTCATAGGCCCTTTGCTGTTCCTTATCTATGTAAACGATTTGCGAGACAATCTGAGCAGCCGTCTTAGGTTGTTTGCAGATGACGCTGTCGTTTATCAACTAATAAAGTCATCATAAGTTCAAAACAAACTGCAAAACGATTTAGAAAAGATATCTGAATGGTGCGAAAATTGGCAGTTGAACCTAAATAACGAAAAGTGACGTCATACACATGAGTGCTGAAAGGTGTCCGTTAAACTTCGGTTAACGATAAAGTTGTCAAATATAAAGGCCGTGAACTCAACTAAATACATAGGAATTACAAGTACAAACAACTTAAATTGGAAGGAACACATAGAAAATATTGTGGGGAAGGATAACCAAAGACTGCGTTTTATTGGCAGGACACTTACAAAATGTAACAGCTCTACTAAGGAGACTGCCTACGCTACGGCTGTCTGTCCTCTTTTAGAATACTGCTGCGCAGTGTGGGATCCTTACCAGATAGGACTGACGGAGTACATCGAAGAAGGTAAAAGAAGAGAAGCACGTTTTGTATTATAGCGAAATATGGAGAGAGTGTCACTGAAATGATACACGATTTGGGCTAGACATCATTAAAAGAAAGACGTTTTCATTGCGACGGAATCTTCTCAAGAAATTCCAATCACATTCTCCTCTGAATTTGAAAATTTTTGTTGACACCGACCTACATAGGGAGAAACGATCACCACGATAAAATATGGGAAATTAGAGCTCGTGTGGAAAGATACAGGTGTTTGTTCTTTCCACGCGCTATATGAGATTGGAATAATAGAACTTGTGAAGGTGGTTCGATGACCTCTCTGCCAGGCACTTAAATGTGATTTGGAGAGTATCCATGTAGATGTAGATATGATCCTATATGTGGGTTAGCAATCTGATAAGGGATGTGTCCTGGAGACAGACTTGGGACATCCGACATATTTGCATGATGTGCGCAGTGACTTCCTGCAGTGTTCAGAGCACTTAATCAAATGCAAAGGTTCCAACCCCAAGCTGATGATAATGCTACAAGAAGAAGCTGAGATACATTCTGCTCTAGAGTATTCACCAGCAATGTCTTAGGATGGGGATGTAGCTTGCTGGAAACACCTGCAAAACCTCCATCCACACAGGTTAATAAGTCCAAAAAGACTGTATCTGCGACATGTGACTTTGAAAAAAAATTTCTACGAATTAATGAACATCACAGTTTTTGGGAAAACAATGGAAAACGTCAGGAAATACAATGAGATTCATTTAGATTACTATTGGGATGGACGTTTTGGTGCAAGAGATTATATCACTAGGTCAAATTTAAATTGGGCCACCGTCTTAAGCCAAGGAAGAGTGGCTGTAGAGATGTCTTAGGTTTCGGTGTGGGTCACGAAGCATGTCCATGTTGCATGAGGGCTTATTTATATATAATGCAAATAATTTTAATTTTAGTGGCTGTCTGTCCGGTTACGCAGTCTCGTAACCGGTTGGCCCTGACTAGTATTAGTACGCAATCTGACTGCATAGAATAACAACAAAGAATGAAAGAAAACTTCCGTTAACACAATTAATTAATTAAGTCCCCAGCAACTATAAAAGCTACGAAACAACAAAGCACAAGTGTAATTGTTCTGTGTGTGGAAGTGTGATTCAACGTACACGTCTGGCACGGTTCTTCCTCAATACAACAAGATGCTTTAAACGCCATTTACACTGAAGTAATTAATTAAAAAAACAGAAATACTATAATTGCACATAGAAACCACAATTACACTCTAATACATGAACACAAGCCAGATGCTTTGTTGACTGAACCTGTGACCAAGAGACATTGTTAGTTAGCAAATTTGACATAAAAAATAAAAAATTTTATTTACCTTCATATATATTGACGAAAAATACAATCTGATCATTACAACATCCACAATCGAACAGCATCGGCTGTCTAGCCCATCAGAACAACTGCACACGACATGCTCACAACTAGTACTGCAACTACGGCTACCTCAGAACTACAACTGCACACCGCAACTTCTCAACAAGCACTCACCACGACGACTTCTCAACAAGCACTCACCACGACGACTTCTCAACAAGCACTGCCAGTGGAGGCGGCTGAATAATACTCTTTGGCGCAATCTCTGGCGCTGTGACTCAGTGTAGCCACCTTTCATATGCCCCTCCTCCACGGGCTAGAATTTGATGCGATTTTTGCCAGCATTGGTGGTGAAAATACCACCAAATTCGTCCAAAAAATACAGACAAAAATTAAAAAGTAATATTAATAAGTAAATATCACATAACTAAATAAATCTTGGCTTTGCACTGACCCTTCAATAACCTAATATGTAAAATACATTAAGGAATACAAATGCTTGCATATATATGATTTTACATAATAGTTTACACAAGTATCATGTGGTTAAGCAATTCAATCAATAGCGTCAGCAATGACGAATAGGTGCAGGTAAGAGTCTCATAACATTTCATAAACAGTAAACACACAAAAAATCAGTTTATACAAATATTCTCATAAAATCCTTTCAATAGTTCAATAAACAAGTAGAACTCCTCAGAGTAGTTGACAGTTCCAACAGTAGCACCCAGCAATGATCAACAGGTGCAAATAGCAGTCTCATAACATTTCATCAGCAGTATTTAAACAGCTCCAACAGTGGCACCTAAAAATGTTGAGCAGGTGCAGACACCAACAAGTGACATCATTTCAGTAGAAGCAGTTTATCAGTGGCACCCAGCAATGTTGAACAGGTCCAGACACCAACAAGTGACATCATTTCAGTAGAAGCAGTCCATCAGTGGCACCTAGCAATGTTGAACAGATGCAGACACCAACAAGTGACATCATTTCAGTAAAAACAGTTCCATCAGTGGCACCCAGCAATGTTGAGCAGGTGCAGGTAACAGTCCATAATATTCACTATCACTAATCAGACAGTTCATCAGAGTTCATTAGCAGAAATTAAACATTTCCAAGTGGCACCCATCATGTTGAACAAGTGCAGGTAACAGTCCATAATATTCACTATCACTAATCAGACAGTTCATCAGAGTTCATTAGCAGAAATTAAACATTTCCAAGTGGCACCCATCATGTCGAACAAGTGCAGGTAACAGTCCATAATATTCACTATCACTAATCAAACAGTTCATCAGAGTTCATTAGCAGAAATACCTCTTACGTCGATACATATAAACCTTATCATCAATATCATTTACCTTACCTCTTGTCCACCAAAACTCCAATAATCATCAACTTCACACAATCTCAATACCTCAATAATACCTCTTCAATACGTCGATACATATAAACCTTATCGTGAATATCATTTCACTTCCATAACAACTCTTTCCTCTAGTCAGTCTCCTCGAACAAGTACAGATAAAATCCTAGTGCAAACTTCAATTCATCATCCCATACAATCTGAAGACACAATGTCCACACACAACCTCTGTGTAATCCATCTGACCCAAATCTTCTACTCATTATGAATTATAAAATACATTTTGGTTACCTTGTCCATCATTAAATAAAAGAAATGCATACATGACCTCTAACAGCCTTTAGTTCGAATAACTTTCAGTAAGTAAGTACGAGTACAGAGTGTGAATGATCATAATGTTTCACAGTGTGTACACCACTTCAAGAATCATGGCAAAACAGAAGCAAACATGTGGAGTATTTTTTGTGTCATGTGTCATTTGCTATTTCAATTGCTCACGAAGAATGCAGTGTAATAACTGTCAATGGTCTAAACCTAGTGTTGGTATGTCATGTCATTAGCTTCCTTCCTATTAGCATGAATTTATACAGCTTCCATAAAACCTCCAGCTCATGTGACTTCAATGAAGTTTCTTGTACCAACGTCGTTCGTAGAATTATAGCAGTTCATTTTCTTATCTTAAAAATATAAGGCACTGAGCGTAAGCAAAACATGCAATAGCGAGTAAATATACCAGTAGAGAACAGAATGTCAACAAGTGGATGCAGCACAATCCCTATAACGAGGCTCTGCCAAGCGAACAATTTATTAATACCATAGTGTGACCCAAACTCCATGTTTGTACACTGTACACCAGCATTTCTACATACCAAATTAAAGAATAGTTATGACAACAAAGCAGAAACGTGTAAATATGCAATCCATATGCAATGCAGCAAATATATATCTTACATAACAAACAGGTCATTAGCATCATATCAGCATAAGCGAATAAATGTTCATATGTAATCTTAAAAAGTAAACATGAAGGCGCAAGCAGATAAATCACAAAGTATAACTTACATAAATAACCATATCAGTACAATTAATCAGGTGACAATTATAATTTAAATAAATAAGCACAGCATGCACATAATAAAAAAAAGGGACATCAGTGAAAAAAGCAGTGCAGCCAAGCGATGCATGATATACATAATTAACAACCCTGTTCATTAATCAATCATTGTCAAAATCAGTTAACACAAAGTATTAATCATGTAATCGCGAGCAGCAAATTACGTCTAAAGTATGTATCAAAGTGGAAATATGTTACCTGAAAAATAAACTCAATTAATAGTTACCTTTTTAGTTTATTAGTTTCTTCTTCGAAATTACATTCTTCCTGAAAGTTTCTCGATAGCAAGTCCTCTTAACGTCGGACACACACAGAATTTACCTGAAGGTCTTAAATATTTTATACAACTGTATCCTGAAAAATACTGAACGTTAATAACATAATTTATCAAATCACTATAGCTTTATACTGAATTTAATCAGAGAAATTAGACTGTGTATTTGTTTAGGGCTGTCAGTGCATTCGCACTGAGCGCTCGATCAGCTGTAGGTACGCGTGACGTAGGAAGTAATTGTTTGCGGTCAACGACTGCCTTGTGCGGCGCGCAGACTTGACTGTTGCTTTGAGTATGTGCCGCCGCCAGAATACGGCGCGGTATCCTTGTACTCTCCGTGTGTTTACGTATAACTGTTGGTTTCTCAAAAGTATGTCATTCTACAAAAATTTTAACGTTCGATATATGATGTATTCCCTTAGAGCGCCGTAAGAGTTTCTACTTCGACAGTGTTATCATGAATAATTTTGCGAACCCTATATGTACCGTTATAAAGCAGAAAAAATTTACGACGCAAGCCTTTTCCTTTGTGAGACAAACGATGAGACTTAATTAACACCTTTTGACCAACTGACAAGGTTTTTAAACGACCAGGATGTTTAGCTGATTTCTCTCTTCTATCAGCTGCAGATGCAATATTTTGCAGAGCCAGATTGACAACTTCAGAATGCCGCAGTTTCCGTGTAGGCGGAAAAGGAACGATTTCAGAAATGCGATTTGTCGGTGCTTTATTTTTTAATATCAATATAGGTGGTAAAGAAGTTGAATCATTAGGGATTTCATTCAGAATGTTTTGAAGAATATGAAGATACTGATCCCACGTTCTGTGATTCTGATGACAGTAAAGTCGACACAATTTATTAATTTCCTTCATCCATGTCTCTGAAGCGTTAGATTGAGGGTGAAAAGGTGAAATGAAAATTGGTTTAATCTTACGACGCCGTAGAGTACGAAGCCAAATTTTAGAACGAAACTGTGATCCATTATCTGATATAACTTTATCAACATGATCCACTTCTTTAAGAAAATGTTTGATGAAAGCATTAGATACTGAACGAGCTGTTGCTTTGCGTAAAGGTGTAAAACACACATATTTTGATGTCAATTCCACTGCTACCAAAATGTACGCAAGACCATTAGTAGAACAAACCACTGGACCGAACAAATCGACTGCAGCCATGTCCTTTAATTTCGCTGGAATGATAGGAAACAACGGTGCTCTGTGAGAAATAGTTGGCGGCTTAGCCTTTTGACATAATTTGCATTTGGCAAGAACAGATCGAATACGTTTTTCCATATTACTGAAGTAGCAATTTTCTCGTAATTTATGAAAGCATTTTCTGGAACCAAAGTGTGCATAACTGAAATGTGTACACCAAATCAATTTATTAACCCACTCCTCAGGAATGCAAACTAACCAAACAGAGTTGTCAACAGGTTTTCGTTTAAAAAGAATATCATTGCGAACTAAATAATACTGGCTAATCGCTACCCTTTCCTTTCTCCTCCACTTCTCCTTAATGTCCTTCCAGATTGGATCCTTATTTTGCTCCTTAGCGATGTCCTGGAGCGAAGACGAAATAAAATTCTCAAACGCAACACCTTGAATATACATCAAACAATAATTGTTTTCTTTGCAGTCCTCTTCAGCACTTTGTTTCAAACCCATAGGTGCACGTGATAAAGCATCAGCAATAATATTTGAAGAACCCTGGATGTAAACAATACTCAAATCAAATTCCTGTAGATACAGCGCCCATCGTGACAATCTTCCATGAGTTAATTTTGTTGACATAAGAAATTACAGAGCTCGATGATCGGTGTAAACCTTAGTATGTCTGCCATACAGAAATATGCGGAATTTTGTGAAAGCCCAAACAACAGACACGGCTTCAAGTTCCGTAATCGAATAATTCTTTTCTGATTTAGAGAGAACACGACTTCCAAATGCAATAGTTTTCTGTACTACAACGCCGTTTTCTTCTATCTCTTGAAATAAATGTGCACCTAGGCCTTTGTATGATGAGTCCGTCGCCAAACAAAAATCTTTAGATAAATCCAGATGTGAAAGAAGTGGAGCAGCAACTAAAGCTAACGAAGTTGTTCAAATTCTGATTGAGCTTCCTCATCCCAACACCAATTAGAACTCTTTCCAGATAGTTCACACAAACGAGGTGTGCCCAAATTATCGAATCTAACAAAGCGTCTAAGAAAATTACAGACACCAAGGAAACTACGAACATCACGTTTTGTAGTAGGAACAGCATAATTACGAATAGCGTCTAGTTTCTCTGGATCAGGAAGAATACCTTCTGTAGAAATAATATGAACAAGAAATTTCACCTGATAACGACCAAATTCAGATTTTTTCAAGTTCACTGTAATGCCAACTCTTGCAAAAATACGTAATAATGAATCCAGAATTTTGTTATGCTCACACCAAGAACGTTTAGCAATAAGAATATCGTCAACATATGAAGTAATATTGTCACGAAGATAAACAGGTAAAGTTTCGTTTAAACTACGAATGAATGCTCCTCAAGATACAGTAAGTATTTCCAAAATCACTTTTGGGTAAAATAGTCATATCCGGTTATTCTTTACCGACTCTCTAGATAGATTGATAGTTGAAGAGTAGTTTTGATAGATACAAAGAATAGTAAAAGAGTAGGCAGCGATGCAGAAAACTAAAAGGGAAATAGCACCACTACAGCTCGGGGCCCTGTGCACGCTACGGAACATATTCACTTAGTGTAGTGAATCTCCTGAGGACTTAAATAGCCGCACATAAATTCCAGTTTGTGACTTAGTGGCCAATTTGGTGGAAGTGCGTACATAAATTGGTCTAACTATGAACATGGACGTATGTCGTTCTTAGAATTGCGAAAGACCTTAAATTTCCGAACAGTTAAGAAGTGTTTATAGTCAAAGTTTTCTCCTCGTGGCGACAAAGACCTACCGCGTCTGTCCCAGTCCGAATGTCGATTATTGTCAAGTTCGCGCGCCTGGCGCTCTCTTGTTACATCTCGTAAATGAAACATTATTTTCTTCAAACCCCTCTGATATCTGTGATTCTAAATTTCTTCTGCTGTCTTTTCCTACGATTTCGCTTTCAATTTGTGTGACTTGCTTTCGTAATGCCTCAAATTCCCTTTTAACACGTTCATTAAATTTTCCCTGATTTTCAACATGCTTATTTATGTTCTGGTACTCTTCTGTTTCTGCGAATGGCAATGGAGCTGTATCATCCGAATCTCTGTCCCCATTTAAACTAAGACTTGTGAATTTATCTGCAATCTCCTCAACTCTTTCCGATAAGTCACCTATTTGTTCTTTCTGTTTATTTACATCTTCCGTAAGTGTCGCGACTCGGGTTTCAGTATTGACACATTTAGTAGTTAACTGTTCATACTGTTGTGTTAGGTTATTTATTCTGTCATTTGGCATGGATTCCTCGATTCTTTCTCTTTCTTATCGTGTGCACGTTGTAAATTTAACTCTGAAAATTTTTGTACTATCACGCGATCTCTTTCTTCCTGTTCTCTATCCTGTTCCTTTTGTCTGATTTCTATTGAAATTAATCTATTATTGTGAGCATTCAAAATCGGTTGTACTTCTTCTCTAATTTCTTTCTTTAATTCATCTTTCATGTTTTTAAAACATGACCCTATTCGTGAGTCTAACCGTGTTTCCATTGTTCCCATATCAGTTTCTAACCGTGTTGCCAAAGTTCCCATCTCTGTTTTTAATTCAGATCCTAACTGTGATCCCAGTGAGTCTAACCGTGTTTCCATTGTTCCCATCTCCGCTTTAATTGTTCCTATTTGTGAGTCTAACCGTGTTGCCAAAGTTCCCATCTCTGTTTTTAATTCAGATCCTATATGTGATCCCAAATTTAATATTGCACTCATTAACTTCTCCTTATTAACTGGCTCGAAATTCTTTTCGCTCCTAACATTTCCCGTAAAACTAACTTCCTTCGGCATAGCCATAAAGCTATCTGTGTTCGATACTATTCCAGAGTCTTCTGTCGTTAATCTCGTATTCTGAAAATTTTTTGATTGTGAAAAATTTTGAACTGGTTCCGGACTATTTTCCCGACTTATTAAATTGTTTTCAACTTCATTATTCATCATACTGTTCTCCTGTGTTGGCGAGTTCGCCATGTCAACAATTTCGTCATTCTGACTATCCATCATTTTTGCCTTTTTCATCGATCGCGTAATCATTTACAAAACATACAAAACTCGTCACTATACGAAAATTACACACAATGACGCTTTATCTCCAACAATACCATTCACGCGAAATGCTTCCCGACAAACACGATTAACGAACAATTGAAATCTTCATAATTGCACAAAATTGCCAAACCCGTATACAAGACAATAAAAATTAAATTCTGCCAAAATACCATTAAAAGAATGACAAGACAACTACAAATGTTCAGTTACCAAATCTACACATGCAATATAGACTACAATTACTAAACTACAAATTACTACAACAATACTACTGTCTGCTATTTTTACAATTAAAAGAATTCCAAGGGACGATCCGAAGCAGCGGTCGCCACGTGCATGGGGGCTTAATTGTATAGTATGCAAATAATTTTACTTTTAGTCGCTGTCTGTCCGGTTACGCAGTCTCGTAACCGGTTGGCCCTGACTAGTATTAGTACGCAATCTGACTGCATAGAATAACAACAAAGAATGAAAGAAAACTTCCGTTAACACAATTAATTAATTAAGTCCCCAGCAACTATAAAAGCTACGAAACAACAAAGCACAAGTGTAACTGTTCTGTGTGTGGAAGTGTGATTCAATGTACACATCTGGCACGGTTCTTCCTCAATACAACAAGATGCTTTAAACGCCATTTACAATGAAGTAATTAATTAAAAAACAGAAATACTATAATTGCACATAGAAACCACAATTACACTCTAACACATGAACACAAGCCAGATGCTTTGTTGACTGAACCTGTGATCAAGAGACATTGTTAGTTAGCAAATTTGACATAAAAAATAAAAAATTTTATTTACCTTCATATATATTGACGAAAAATACACTCTGATCATTACAACATCCACAATCGAACAGCATCGGCTGTCTAGCCCATCAGAACAACTGCACACGACATGCTCACAACTAGTACTGCAACTACGGCTACCTCAGAACTACAACTGCCCACCGCAACTTCTCAACAAGCACTCACCACGACGACTTCTCAACAAGCACTGCCAGCGGAGGCGGCTGAATAATACTCTTTGGCGCAATCTCTGGCGCTGTGACTCAGTGTAGCCACCTTTCAATGTGTTCTGGCGCTCTCCAAACTCCATGTGTACAACTTTCACTGCAAGTTTGTGAAGACAAACTTCACCAATCCCAAACTGCTTTATGTGGATACAGACAGTTTCACCTACAAGATGAAAGGCTGCAATCCATATTAAATAATTAGGTAAATCCAAAAACATACACATGTAAATATGCGGCCAATAATCCTTACTGAATAACGCGTCAAAACAAGAAGGTTGTCGGCCTGATGAAGGCCGAGCGAATACGCTGCAGTTCATGGTGCGCAGGTCAGAGATGTACACATACCACATAGACCACCTAGAGGCAGGCAAATTGTGTGCTTCATCCAGAATCAGAGGATCTCATGATTGAAAACTACAAGAGTTGCTTGCCTGAGGTCACTGGCAGTGCTCCACATAGGGCACATCAAGTAGTCTTTACACCATGATGCCATAGGTACATACTGCACTGCAGCTGGAAGTTGGGCTGTCGCATCATGATGACAAACATTTCATCTGTGGAGACAGAATCATGACCCTGCCATACTCACACTATGCACTGTGTGATTGAGTGTGTGGCAGTTTAATTTATTGTGGATATTTGTGCCGAATAGATGGATGAAACACTTCCATGGTAGTTTCGTGTGTGACTATGCATATATTTGTGTGTGTGGTTTTTCTTCACCTGCTGCTACTACTCCTGTTTCCCTTATGTAGTAAATAGGAAAATAATCAGAAAGAATCAATTAAAATATATAAATCGTATTCAGAGACTGACAAAAACTGTATAACCGGATTTGTAAAAAGAAATTATAAAAAAAAATTGTTAACAAATTGTATTGTAAAAAAACTTTTAACAGACCACAAGTTTATTTGCTAAAATTGTCATTACTTCCTTATCTTTTCCCTAGAGAGAGAAAATTGCTATTTATAAGAAACTGCATCCTCTCAATATGGAGTCCAGAACTACACTGAAGCCACCCACTCAAGTTTTGTAGTTATAAAAGCAGGAGAGAAAGAGGAAGAGGATCTTGAATCCCACTGTCCAGCAGGTGACTTTTATTTTCTTTCACAGAGACCACATGACCGTTTCCTAGTGGTTTTCATCAGTAGATTGAGGTCGTTGTTCCCGCGCTCCGTATGTGAGTGGAACAGGAAAAGCCCAAATAACTGGCACAATGGGACATATGCTCTGCCATGCACTTCACCGTGACTCGCGGAGTATAGACGTGGATTTAGTTACAGATATCCAAGTGAAAAAGAGGAGGAAGACCAAAAGTGAGAGAGTCGCAATTGCCAACAAGGACAGAGATAGATATTATTCGGCAATACGAAATATTCTCCACACATGGCGATCAATATTTCGGCAGTATGTCTGCAACTACCTACGAGAGACTGATCCACCAGCAATATTTCCCGCACATCCCTCGTTTTTGGTGTGCATTGCAGCTACATCGCAGCAGTCCTGACGGTACACTGCTATAGAATAATGCCCGTGTAAACGCATCTTTATTGAAAACCATAATTAATAGTCAACAATGTAACCACATGTTGTTGCAATGCTGCTAGGCAGTATTTTGTAGAATTGAAGTTTCACGTTCATTTGGGTTCAGTTTAGGTACTTACGAAAGAACAGATGGATTTAAAATTAGTGATAACGCCGAATATGAATACTTCGACGTACTCATGTGGACGGGTGGAATGTTTTAGAACTCGGCTTCTTGTAGAACTACCTTCATTGCAGTCAGACCACAGACGATTTGGAGTGAGACATGGGTTTTGCAACTGGAAATATTTGAAAGGTTACATCGAATTTTGTCTTTAGCCTCACAATCTCACGGAAGCATAAGCTGTGCGAGTTTTGGAAAGGGAAGGGTGGGATGAGGGAGGGGGGAAGCTGTGGAACAAATTTCAATTTACAGCTGACTGTAACAACACTGTTTCAGTTTAAAAGTATGCAAGTGCGCCTGTGTGAATGTTGATAAACTGCTGCAGTTTTACTCATCGCCGATTTAAGGCTCATAATGTGAGGTATGACTGCGTAATACGCGAAGTATGTGAAAAATCGTACGTATTGTTGTAAGTGAATTTAGACTTATATGATGAAAGAAAAGGGAGAGAAGGAAACGTAGTAGGTGAATATGGATTGGGGCTAAGAAATGAAAGAGGAAGCCGCCTGGTAGAATTTTGCACAGAGCACAACTTAATCATAGCTAACACTTGGTTTAAGAATCATGATAGAAGGTTGTATACATGGAAGAACCCTGGAGACACTAAAAGGTATCAGATAGATTATATAGTGGTAAGACAGAGATTTAGGAACCAGGTTTTAAATTGTAAGACATTTCCAGGGGCAGATGTGGACTCTGACCACAATCTATTGGTTATGACCTGTAGATTAAAACTGAAGAAACTGCAAAAAGGTGGGAATTTAACGAGATGGGACCTGGATAATCTGAAAGAACCAGAGGTTGTACAGAGTTTCAGGGAGAGCATAAGGGAACAATTGTCACAAATGGGGGAAAGAAATACAGTAGAAGAAGAATGGGTAGCTTTGAGGGATGTAGTAGTAAAGGCAGCAGAGGATCAAGTAGGTAAAAAGACGAGGGCTAGTAGAAATCCTTGGGTAACAGAAGAAATATTGAATTTAATTGATGAAAGGAGAAAATATAAAAATGCAGTAAATGAAGCAGGCAAAAAGGAATACAAACGTCTCAAAAATGAGATTGACAGGAAGTGCAAAATGGCTAAGCAGGGATGGCTAGAGGACAAATGTAAGGATGTAGAGGCTTATCTCACTAGGGGTAAGATAGATACTGCCTACAGGAAAATTAAAGAGACCTTTGGAGATAAGAGAACCACATGTATGAACATCAAGAGCTCAGATGGAAACCCAGTTCTAAGCAAAGACGGGAAAGCAGAAAGGTGGAAGGAGTATATAGAGGGTCTATACAAGGGTGATGTACTTGAGGACAACATTATGGAAATGGAAGAGGATGTAGATGAAGATGAAATGGGAGATACGATACTGCGTGAAGAGTTTGACAGAGCACTGAAAGACCTTAGTCGAAACAAGGCCCCCAGAGTAGACAACATTCCATTGGAACTACTGACGGCCTTGGGAGAGCCAGTCCTGACAAAACTCTACCATCTGGTGAGCAAGATGTATGAAACAGGCGAAATACCCTCAGACTTCAAGAAGAATATAATAATTCCAATCCCAAAGAAAGCGGGTGTTGACAGATGTGAAAATTACCGAACAATCAGTTTAATAAGCCACAGCTGCAAAATACTAACACGAATTCTTTACAGACGAATGGAAAAACTAGTAGAAGCCGACCTCGGGGAAGATCAGTTTGGATTCCGTAGAAATACTGGAACACGTGAGGCAATACTGACCTTACGACTTATCTTAGAAGAAAGATTAAGGAAAGGCAAACCTACGTTTCTAGCATTTGTAGACTTAGAGAAAGCTTTTGACAATGTTGACTGGAATACGCTCTTTCAAATTCTGAAGGTGGCAGGGGTAAAATACAGGGAGCGAAAGGCTATTTACAATTTGTACAGAAACCAGATGGCAGTTATAAGAGTCGAGGGACATGAAAGGGAAGCAGTGGTTGGGAAGGGAGTGAGACAGGGTTGTAGCCTCTCCCCGATGTTATTCAATCTGTATATTGAGCAAGCAGTAAAGGAAACAAAAGAAAAATTTGGAGTAGGTATTAAAATCCATGGAGAAGAAATAAAAACTTTGAGGTTCGCCGATGACATTGTAATTCTGTCAGAGACAGCAAAGGACTTGGAAGAGCAGTTGAATGGAATGGATGGTGTCTTGAAGGGAGGATATAAGATGAACATCAACAAAAGCAAAACGAGGATAATGGAATGTAGTCGAATTAAGTCGGGTGATGTTGAGGGTATTAGATTAGGAAATGAGACACTTAAAGTAGTAAAAGAGTTTTGCTATTTGGGGAGCAAAATAACTGATGATGGTCGAAGTAGAGAGGATATAAAATGTAGACTGGCAATGGCAAGGAAAGCGTTTCTGAAGAAGAGAAATTTGTTAACATCGAGTATAGATTTAAGTGTCAGGAAGTTATTTCTGAAAGTATTTGTATGGAGTGTAGCCATGTATGGAAGTGAAACATGGACGGTAAATAGTTTGGACAAGAAGAGAATAGAAGCTTTCGAAATGTGGTGCTACAGAAGAATGCTGAAGATTAGATGGGTCGACCACATAACTAATGAGGAAGTATTGAATAGGATTGGGGAGAAGTGAAGTTTGTGGCACAACTTGACCAGAAGAAGGGATCGGTTTGTAGGACATGTTCTGAGGCATCAAGGGATCACCAATTTAGTATTGGAGGGCAGCGTGGAGGGTAAAAATCGTAGGGGGAGACCAAGAGATGAATACACGAAGCAGATTCAGAAGGATGTAGGTTGCAGTAGATACTGGGAGATGAAGCAGCTTGCACAGGATAGAGTAGCATGGAGAGCTGCATCAAACCAGTCTCAGGACTGAAGACCACAACAACAACAAACAACATGATGAAAGAATGGTGACAGCTGATAATGCCAAATTACGATGCCATGGCACCCTGAAACCACGAAACATTGCAACATGCGCCACAAAGGGTAGATATCACATGCGGGATGCTAGACTTCGACGGAGGAGAGAAAGTAATACGAGTAAGAACAGTGGTAGTCCTGGTTATTGAGCCATATTTCTACTGTATGAAGTGCCACTTCCGTGTCAGTTCGGGCCGAGGCACGCGGATGTAGTGTTGTCACCTGAGGCAGCTAATGTCGTCGGCGACAGTCACGACTATCGTAAAGCGACGTGCAAAGAGCGTCTGAAAGTGGGCGAAGTATCTTCACACTTCACTGACTTCCTTGTTCTTGTGGCGTTTTAGGTTTTCCGAATGCAAGTACACGGGAAAAACAGAACGCTTATCTCCTCACTAAGCTGTTAGAGTATAGGTTCAATCTTAGGCACTATTGTTTGTCATAAGTGTAAATACCTATCCTGTAATTACACGTCAATGCAGAATCAGTGGTTTTTGCAATTCAAGCAGAATTGCAATCAATCTTAATAAACGTCCAGCTACAAAGAAAAAATTTGATTAGGCACTATTGTTTGTCACAAGTGTAAATACCTATCCTGTAATTACACGTCAATGCAGAATCAGTGGTTTTTGCAATTCAAGCAGAATTGCAATCAATCCTAATAAACGTCCAGCTACAAAGAAAAAATTTGATTAATCGATTGTAAGGTGTCAGGCAAATCCAACACCTTCCAGGAAAAGATAGAGCCCTCTAGAAGAACAGTATAGGTCTTACAATAACACTAAAAGGGCCACACCAGCTGCAAGTTTTAGCGTGAGACTATATGCATCTCTGTTACGTAGCAAACATTAAAAACATTGCCCCACCAAGAAAAGTATAACGTTTCTCATTGGATAGACAGAATTTTTGTAGGTGGAGCTTAAGGTTTACATTGAGATGCTGATTGGTCAGTTGAAAACACAGCCAGATACCTTTTTCTTAAACCAACTTCGGTAAACAGTAGTAAGGAGAAGTTCGAGAGAGTTGCTACCGAGACGGCGAGGTGTGTGGAGCTGCAACGCCTGCCACCCCTGACACTGCCTAACCACCGACAAGGTAATGAACGCACGCGATGCTGCATAAGAGCGCATAAGGCTTCACTCAGAACTGCAGAAGTCCCATCTGTTACATCCCCTTTTTACGCAATACTAGTGTCAATTGTCAATTAAACTTCGTGGTATTCACATTTGCTACTTGAAGTTAAAATCTGAAACGCGATGATTTTTCTGTTATATAATTATTGAGAAGTCACATCAGCCACTATCATTTAAGACAAGTTAAATAATTAATTAAAGATAATTGAGGGTCACTTTACACTATTTTTGATAGTTTTCTCTTTTATGAAACTTAATTTAAATCCTGATTATAGATGTGATATGGCATAGGTCATCCTTCGATCCATTATAGAACTTGGAAACCCATTCAGGGAATATTCGTTCAGATTTTTGTTGAACGCAGTTGGTTTTCATCATCCTGTATTAAAATATTTCCTTTTATCAATAGTGCAATTTATAAACAATGTTTTGTGAGTAGAATAAAAATTCCAATGTTAAACTTAACTGCTTTTTCGACGTTATTTTACTAGCTAACTAAAAATAGGAAAGCTTTGAACCCCTTCCACTAAATTTAGTTTGTATTAAGATTCTTTTACAGGGAGTGCAGTGGAGCAGACGCTGAAATCATTAAGTATTTGATTATATCATCGCTACTCTCACTGAACTCTTCTGAACTCTACATGTCATGTGTGGTCTGGCGTCTCCTTACCAGCAACAGGTCCCAGGTTCAAACTAGTCAATTCCCTAAAAAACACGCTCAGAGCGTCGTTGCGCGAATGTGCTAGGGAGGTACGACTTAGAACAAACAGACACCACGCAGAATGTTAGACGATTTATAGACTTGTTTTCTACAAGTGTTGTTTCTTTCCATTAAAACAACCAACATATTCAGTTTTGCATGTTTGAGGTCACAACAACAATGATCAATTTAGTTGGTAGCCGATAGTTAGTAAGAAAAAATCTTCGAATCAATCAGGTGTACCAATCGGCCAGAACTAGCTAAAGAAGGAATGCCTTTTCGAACTTAAAAGATAAAACTCAGTTCAGCTACATTTTCGCTTTGTGTCACGCAAGAAACAAACAAATCAGTAAATTAACATTTCTAACTTTTACAGTTCAGTAATATTTTCCGGAATCATATTATGATGCAGGTGCAGTTAAGAAATAAAAATTCTATACGACAAAAACATTCTGAAGAAAACTAAAAGCCGGCCGAAGTGGCCAAGCTGTTCTAGGCGCTACAGTCTGGAACCGCGCGACCGCTACGGTCACAGGTTCGAATCCTAACTCGGGCATGGATGTGTGTGATGTCCTTAGGTTAGTTAGCTTTAAATAGTTCTAAGTTCTAGGGGACTGATGACCTCAGAAGTTAAGTCCCATAGTCCTCAGAGCCATTTGAACCATTTTTGAACTAAACGCTATTCATCTACGATTATCATCAACTAGCTAAATGTTTAAGGAGTGTGATATTTTAACTACTACTTCACAGTAAATCTCACGAGAATTCTGAAAATAATCCACGGCATTTAAACTTGGAATACTCGTATATTGTGTGTAGTTTCCTCTAGCTTTCAGAGTGTGCCGCAGTGCCAACACAGAAAGGCGCAGTGGCTAATGTTACAAGGCGAGACCGATCAATAATTCAAACTGTGGCGCCTGTAACTACTGAAACGGCTGGTATCGCTCTTCACGTACACCCCAAGCGAACTGGCGCAGTTGTTAGGACACTGAACTCGCGATCGGAAGGACTGAGGTTCAAATCCGCGTCCCAGCACACTGATTTAGATGAAGAAATTGAATTTCCAAATTAGTTGAAATCGGGCGTTGAAATAATTTCAACGTCGACAGGTGAAAATTTGTGTCGAACTAGGACTCGAACGTGGATTTCCCATTTTACCCGAGCGGTCGCCTTACCCGCTTCGGCTATTTCATGCACGCTTCAGGTCCATTTCAAATTCCCAACTTGTCGCACACTATGTACGTTGCGTCCACTGTCCGTTACCCAAAATGTTCGCAGCATCACGCTGTTCGCGCAGGGTGTCGGACGAAGAGTGCGTCTGCACTGAATGATCTTCAACTGTCGCCAAGGGGCGGGGTATTTATAAGTGCGGTTTCAGTTCTACAAATCCCGACTTAGGTTTTCCAGATTTCCCTAAATCACCCCAGGAAAATTACGAGATGGTTGCTTCGAAAGGGCACGGCCTATTTCCTTCCCCGTCCTTGAAGCGATTCGAGATTGTTCTCCGTCTCTAATCACTTCCTTGTCGACAGCATTTTAAACTCTAGCTTCGTTCCTCCCTTCCTTCTTCAGGCACGTAAGCTACAGCATCGCGGCAAGATCCATGGCTTTCGGGGGAAAAGGCTCTGGTAGTAGGAATATTAAGTTCTTTCTGATCTGAAGAAAGTTTAGATACAGTATAATGAAGATAATTTTTCTTCTGATAGTCTGCTTACGGACACGTTGTTCCTTCAGAAGTGCACTGAATTATATACGAAGGTTTCATGAGATGGGATGGAGCTGTTAATGCACTGGTATGGAAAACTTAAGAAAGAATCTCTCGCATGATACGCCTGTGCCAAGCAAAACAGCTCAATTAAACTTGGACCACATATAGAAATAACTGCTACAATACAGTTCACATGTTAACTGAAATAAGTAGATGATGAGGCGAACGGTAATTACAGGTCTTTTTCAGACAGAATAATTAAACGGGAATTACCGAGATTCATGATGGTCCCCTGGACATTAGAAACGGCGGAACATGGCTCTTAATGTGATATGTGTTCATGTATAATCTGCATTATGCTGCCACGCTGGCCACAAGGTTGGTAAGTTTGTGGTAGGGTGTCCCATTCCTCCACAACCGGCTGACAAATGCTGTATAGCCGCTGACAATGTGGACGTGCAGCAATATGCGTCGCCAACGATTCTCGCACTTGCTCGGCCGAATTTAAGCTGGCGGAACGGGCAGGACAGTCCAATCGTCGAATGTCCTCTGGTTCCAAGAGCTCCTCCACTTGCGCTATTCGACGATGTCTTGCACTGTCGTCCATAAAAAGGAACTTAGTGGCTCATGTATTCATGCAGTGGCGCACGTAGGGAAGGATTGCAGGATTCTCGAATATATTCTCAGTTCGAATATAATGCATTTCCTTGAGACAGAGAAGTTGCTGTCCATGCATCAGCACGGCTTTAGAAAGCATCGCTCCTGCGAAACGCAGCTCGCTCTTTTTTCACATGATATCTTGCGAACCATGGATGAAGGGTATCAGACGGATGCCATATTCCTTGACTTCCGGAAAGCGTTTGACTCGGTGCCCCACTACAGACTCCTAACTAAGGTACGAGCATATGGGATTGGTTCCCAAGTATGTGAGTGGCTCGAAGACTTCTTAAGTAAAAGAACACAGTACGTTGTCCTCGATGGTGAGTGTTCATCGGAGGTGAGGGTATCATCTGGAGTGCCCCAGGGAAGTGTGGTAGGTCCGATGTTGTTTTCTATCTACATAAATCATCTTTTGGATAGGGTGGATAGCAATGTGCGGCTGTTTGCTGATGATGCTGTGGTGTACGGGAAGGTGTCGTCGTTGAGAGACTGTAGGAGGATACAAGATGACTTGGACAGGATTTGTGACTGGTGTAAGGAGTGGTAGCTAACTCTAAATATAGATAAATGTAAATTAATGCAGATGAATAGGAAAAAGAATCCCGTTATGTTTGAATACTCCATTAGTAGTGTAGCGCTTGACACAGTCACGTCGATTAAATATTTGGGCGTAACATTGTAAAGCTATATGAAGTGGGACAAGCATGTAATGGCAGTTATGGGGAAGGCGGATAGTCGTCTTCGGTTCATTGGTAGAATTGTGGGAAGATGTGGTTCATCTGTAAAGGAGACCGCTTATAAAACACTAATACGACCTATTCTTGAGTATGCTCGAGCGTTTGGGATCCCTATCAGGTCGGATTGAGGGAGGACATAGAAGCAGTTCAGAGGCGGGCTGCTAGATTTGTTACTGGTAGGTTTGATCATGACGCGAGTGTTACGGAAATGCTTCAGGAACTCGGGTGGGAGTCTCTAGAGGAAAGGAGGCGTTCTTTTCGTGAATCGCTACTGAGGAAATTTAGAGAACCAGCATTTGAGGCTGACTGCAGAACAATTTTACTGCCGCCAACTTACATTTTGCGAAAAGACCACAAAAATAAGATAAGAGAGATTAGGGCTCTTACAGAGACATATAGGCAGTCATTTTTCCCTCGTTCTGTTTGGGAGTGGAACAGGGAGAGAAGATGCTAGTTGTGGTACGAGGTACCCTCCGCCACGCACCGTAAGGTGGATTGCGGAGCATGTATGTAGATGTAGATGTAGATGTAGATGTAGATGTAGATGTAGATGTAGGAGTACAGCGTCACAATAACATTGGCCGATGAGTGTATCGTGTTAAATATTTGGAGGTCAGTAAGCCCACGCAACTTCATGCCTCCCCACACCATAACACATGGACCACCAAAACGGTCATGTTCGACACTGCTGAGCGTATTCTCATATGGCGAGTGATGGGAACACATAATGCACGCAGGAGTTTGGTCGAACATGATCGTTTTGGTGGTCCACGTGTTATGATACGGGGAGGCACAATTTTGCGTAGGCGTACTGACCTCCAAATATTTTGGACGTGTTACACTCGCAGGTCAATGTTATTGTGACACTATACTCCTTTCCAATATGCATCTTTCCAGGGGTGCAATGAGCCCCAACTTTATTTTTGTGGATGACAATGCGGAGCCTCATCGAACAGCACAAGCGGAGGAACTCTTGGAACCAGAGGATATTCGGCGAATGGACTGACCTGCCCGTTCAGCCACCTTAAATTCGTTCGAGTTCGTGGGACACCGAGCGAGGTGGCGCAGTGGTTAGACACTGGACTCGCATTCGGAAGAACGACGGTTCAATCCCGCGTCCGGCCATCCTGATTTAGGTTTTCCGTGATTTCCCTAAATCATTCCAGGCAAATGCCGGGATGGTTCCTCTGAAAGGGCACGGCCGACTTCCTTCCCCATCCTTTCCTAATCCGATGAGACCGATGACCTCGCTGTCTGGTCTCCTTCCCCCCCAAAAAAAACAACCGAGTTCGTGGGGAGACGCTGTGCAGCACGTCCACATGCACCAAGGATCGATCGTCCGGTAGTTGCCAACCACTTGTAGAGGTATGGCACGTCCTACCACAAAAATTTCGTTACCAACTTTGTGGCCAGCGCGGGAGCGTGTTGCTTAGTGTGCATTACCGTCTGTGGTGAACACAGACCACGTTAAGATCATGTTCCGTTGTTTGTAAGTCCAGAGAACCATTATGAATTTGAATAAAAGTGTCATTTCTGACCGTCTCATTGTGTGTTACTTCTAATTATCTTCTACAACTATACTGCAGCACTTCTTTCTAGGTAGGGTCCAAGTTTCATTGAGCTATTGGCAGTGACACATCATGCGAAAGTTACTTTCGTCCATAAGTTTTGCGCACCGATATATGCATTTACAATATCCGATACCTTTCCGAGAAATCTTCTGGGGCTTGTATGCCCTTGGCTGCGTTGAAATTCCGCGACGTTTCAATTAGTGCTAACTTTTACAACTTTAATTACTCTCATCACCGACTAAAGCCTCCAATTTGAAGTATGGTTTTGAATACGATAAGTGTGTGAGAAAACTATATCAGTTGTTACAAACGAATCTTCTTTTGATCATCTGGCTAAGATGATGAGAGTGACCCTCATAGAAAAATTGCGGAATTTCAACGCAGCCACTCGGATGCAAGTCTGAGAAGATTTTGTACGCAATATGAGTCTGGAAAGTCTACATTCACATATGCAAAAACTTAAACAAGTGTATACAAGGTGGTTATGGATGAGAATCGGATATTTTGGTCATTGTACGCTTTTATCTAATGAAAAATTTCTTTCTTCAATAGAAAATTCTACAGGACATTACTGATCCAAAAGACAAAAGTGGCTAAATTAAGTTTATCTTAAGAAGCTCCAGAGTTACTTTTTCTTATTGACAATCGCTCAAACATTTATTTGAAATAATGCCTTGGGTACGCCTAAGTTTTTTATTGCTGTTATAACATTCGATGTATATAAGTATGACACTGTGTTTTTCTTTCAGACAAATTAAAAGGCAGGAATCTAATCACTGATTCTTTTGGAGAATTTATTTGTAATTTGTTCCGCCATAGAACTAATACACTACTGGCCTTTAAAATTGCTACACCACGAAGAGGACGTGCTACAGACGCGAAATTTAACCGACAGGAAGAAGATGCTATGAAATGCAAATGATTACCTTTTCAGAGCATTCTCACAAGGTTGGCGCCGGTGGCGACACCTACAACGTGTGCTGACACGAGGAAAGTTTCCAACCGATTTCTCATACACAAACGGCAGTTGACCGGCGTTGCCTGGTGAAACGTTGTTGTGATGCCTCGTGTAAGGAGGAGAAATGCGTACCATCACGTTTCCGACTTTGATAAATGTCGGATTGTAGCCTATCGCGATTGCGGTTTATCGTACCGTGACATTGCTGCTCGCGTTGGTCGAGATCCAATGACTGTTAGCAGAATATGGAATCGGTGGGTACAGGAGGGTAATACGGAACGTCGTGCTGGATCCCCACGGCCTCGTATCACTAGCAATCGAGATGACAGGCATCTTACCCGCATGGCTGTAACGGATCGTGCAGCCACGTCTCGATCCCTGAGTCAACAGATGGGGATATTTGCAAGACAACAACCATCTGCACGAACAGTTCGACGACGTTTGCAGCAGCATGGACTATCATCTCAGAGACCATGGCTACGGTTACCCGTGACGCTGCATCACAGACAGGAGCGCCTGCAATGGTGTACTCAACGACGAACCTGGGTGCACGAATGGCAAAACGTCATTTTTCGGATGAATCCAGGTTCTGTTTACAGCATCATGATGGTCGCATCCGTGTTTGGCGACATCGCGGAGAACGCACATTGGAAGCGTGTATTCGTCATCGCCATACTGGCGTATCACCCGACGTGATGGTATGGGGTGCCATTGGTTACACGTCTCGGTCACCTCTTGTTCGCATTGACGGCACTTTGAACAGTGGACGTTACATTTCAGACATGTTACGACCCGTGGCTCTACCCTTCATCGATCCCTGCGAAACCCTACATTTCAGCAGGATAATGCACGACAGCATGTTGCAGGTCGTGTACGGGCCTTTCTGGATACAGAAAATGTTCGACTGCTGCCCTGGCCAGCACATTCTCCAGATCTCTCACTAATTGAAAACGTCTGGTCAATGGTGGCCGAGCAACTGGCTCGTCACAATACGCCAATCACTACTCTTGATGAACTGTGGTATCGTGTTGAAGCTGCATGGGCAGCTGAACCTGCACACGCCATCCAAGCTCTGTTTGACTCAATGCCCAGGCGTATCAAGGCCGTTATTACGGCCAGAGGTGGTTGTTCTGGGTACTGATTTCTCAGGATCTATGCACCCAAATTGTGTGAAATTGTAATCACATGTCAGTTCTAGTATAATATATTTGTCCAATGAATACCGTTTATCATCTGCATTTCTTCTTAGTGTAGCAATTTTAATGGCCAGTAGTGTAGCTTCATAAGCAAATTCTTTAAATGTGTACGGAAAGGTAATGCCAAATTTTACCGGATTTTAAGAAGAAATGCTTTTAGAAGAGTAAATACATTTCACTTTTCCTTTACACCGCATCTGTGTTCGCTGGAGGCGCTGTGTAATTTCTGTGACTGAGAATCCACGTGAAGTAACGAAGTACAAATACTCGATGATTTTACAAATCGATCTATCGATTGCAGGGCGTATAAAGAAGCTAGACGTGCAACAATCACCGCAAATCGCACAAATTGATTTTTTACTACAAGACGAATTTTACAATGGCGTAGGACGTAAAGTTGTTTTAACAGATTGTACTGTAAACAGTGTTACAATTATGTTTTGCATATAATGGAACTAAGGTTTATGGTACTTGTAAACTATATTCTATCAATCAATATTCTATCAAACAATATTTTTTTCTTTCGTAGCTGAGATATGCATACTCGTTTTCGTTAATTAGTTCTGTCCTGTCCCACGATTGACGGCAACAGCAGTACTTCAACAACTGAAAGGATATGCTTCGCAGAGGTTACGAACTGCGAAGTCCCAGTGTCGAGGTTGTCTTATTTATGGTCGTTTTGCTTTCTCAAAAAAATCGTGGGGGCATGAGACAGTGATTAAGTTTGCATCATGTTCGCCCAGGAACTTGCTGATACTTTTAGCCGCTTGGTAAGGTACAGTAACTTGCTAAAATATCAGCCCATCCTCCCTCTCTTCCCAGGGAACACTATCACCATGTACGGATAAACATTATCTTCGAGGATGGATTGATAACAAAATCGGTCAAGACTGACTCCTACGTGTTCCAGAATACGACAAAGACATTCCTCTGTCTGTAGTGTTGACTTAAGAAACGTATCTCATCGGAAAAGCAATTCGACACAATCAGCAGCAGAATAGATAAGATCCTGTCAGAAAATCCAAGTATCAATTGTTCTGCTTGGTGAACATTAGCTAACACGATTACAGACGACACCCGTCTGCCTCGGATAGCCTGCGCTCGTTGAACCGCTGTGACAGAGTCAATTCAGTTTATCAAAAATGGTTCAAATGGCTCTGAGCACTATGGGACTTAACTTTTGAGGTCATCAGTCCCCTAGAACTTAGAACTACTTAAACCCTTACTAACCTAAGGACATCACACACATCCATGCCCGAGGCAGACTGTAGCGCCTAGAACCGCTCAGCCACCCCGGCCGGCTTCAGTTTACCCTCGCACGCTATCGCAACGGAAGTTCGCTTCAGGCATCAGGGTTATGTAGTGCTCCACTGTTTCAAAGATGGCTATTCGTACTTTATTCACGCACTCGTTAATTCATTCATCCATCCATCATGTTCAGTTAATCTGATCAAGCAACAGAACCGTCAGGCGCAGGAGTCACGCCTAGCGCGGTCAGGGATGAGACCCGGTCCTGCCTTTCAAACCAATTAGCTACAAAATTGCTTCTAGCCGAAACTTCAAAAATTTTTCACGTACTGTACGTTATAAGTAACAAGGAAAATTGGGGCTGATTATCCTGCTCTTTCAGAGCAAAGGAAAGTGAGCCTCTAATGCTTAAATGTGAATTAACGGTATTTTTTGTAACAATTCATTTAGCGTTACCCAGGGTACACCACGGGGAGGCCAAGTGTCTCATACACCAAAAGTATTTACATTTACTTTACGAGTATTTCTAAACATAGCAGTATTTTCAAAGTCATTGTCACAGTGGCTTATGATGTACATCCATCTTTAAAATGGGCAATATTTTCCGTTTTAGTTTGCACTTCCAGGTTTTATTTTATGGGAAAATAATTTCACATCTCACACTCTTGTAATTTTTCAGCTGTGAGCTTCGCCACTTCCTTGCACCATAAATTATAAAGCCAGAAAAGACCTTAACTTTTTTCTTTGCAATAGGAATTTTGGTGTCATGTTGAATTAGCTTCAGAGCATCGATAAATCTGTATATTATATATCTGGGCTGCTGGAGTAGAAGTGTCTATTGTCCTTACTGCGGAAATTTAACGTAAGCATTACTTGTTCTCTGTCTGCTGCAGCGAATTTTTGCTCATATGGATGGAGGATTGCATCCGTTTTCGTCTGTATAAGTACCCGCGAAGTAGTCGCAAAGCGCTTGTGGTTTTTCAGTCATAAGCATCGCCGAAATTTCAGTCTTCAACAAAACAGCCATAAACACTATAAGGATGCAGCACTGGCAAGCCAAATAAATGAGACAGAAATTTTCTGATTTCATTTCTGTAATAAGTCATGTGCAAGGTTAAAAAAAATGGCTCTGAGCACTATGGGACTTAACATCTTAGGTCATCAGTCCCCTAGAACTTAGAACTACTTAAACCTAACTAACCTAAGGACATCACACACATCCATGCCCGAGGCAGGGTTCGAACCTGCGACCGTAGCAGTCCCGCGGTTCCGGACTGCAGCGCCTAGAACCGCACGGCCACCGCGGCCGGCCATGTGCAAGGCCGAGTATTTGTAACTTTCGAAACCAGCTGTGTGTTGGATGAAATTTACGTCCTTGGAGTTCACATGTAGGTTCCAGCTTCCGTAATGCTTTCTTCATAGTCTGATCACATTGTTGATGCTCTTAATTTCAGACCTAGATTATCACATTTATCAACAATTGTTGAAAAAATATGCTGAAAAGACGTCGTTTTCTTATCGTTCAACAAATAAAAAACGCGCTACAATGTAATGTCCGTTAACAGCGTCGCTGAAAATGACAATGTATTTATCTGGCATCATCATTTAACAAGAAATCTATCCCATGTGCAGCATTCACACTTAATCCGTTCAGAACAACATGAACCTCCTGAATACTGGAACGTAATTTCGGAAGAATTTTCCTCCTAGCTTCGCCAATGGATTAACTTAAAACGTTGACATCTTTAATGAGTCTGTGTGTCCTCACTTTCACTTTATTATGTATTAGATTTTATGGTCTCTGATATTTATCTTCTGTAGCTCTCCTCTTCAGATCAGAAAAAAATTGTGGCCTCCTGAATTTTGTCAACAGCTAATTCTGGAATCAGAAAGCTTAACCTTTATAAAGTACAAATTTAAAGAAGTACAGCAGTCAGTCGTAAAAATCCGTAATTTACTGAAGATCCAGATTTCAATTACAATATAGTCATCATCGGTGTTAGAATGCAAAAACAGGTATAATCAGAACACCTCTTCCTCTTACTGAGTTCAACATCTCACTCATTATAGAGAGATGCTGACTCAGTTATTCAGCATAGCAAATGGGAAGTTGCGGTACAGAAAATGGCCCAGAGATCACCAGTGTGTGTGTGTGTGTGTGTGTGTGTGTGTGTGTTCAAAATGGTTCAAATGGCTCTGAGCACTATGGGATTTAATATCTATGGTCATCAGTCCCCTAGAACTTACAACTACTTAAACCTAACTAACCTAAGGACATCACACGGCACCCAGTCATCACGAGACAGAGAAAATCCCTGACATCGCCGGGAATCGAACCCGGGAACCCGAGCGCGGGAAGAGAGAACGCTACCGCACGACCACGGACTGTGTGTGTGTGTGTGTGTGTGTTTTATGAAACAATGTGTGCACAGTGTGTGCAGTGACTGATAGTGAGATATCAGTGAACAGTGTGGCATTACATTATTTAATAAGTTATTTGTGAAAAAAGTATTGAATTCCAGGAGCAAATCTAATGATTATCTCTAACTCGAAGTCTGTAAACGTATATGTATACGAACTAGCTTAGTTTAAATTGGTCTAAATTTGTAAATACTTTGACATGTCCCATATCTTTGTAAAAAGAGATCTCAGAATAAATAAAGCTACTACTACTTCTACTACTCCTACTAGGTACAGAATGTGTACATCACGCGGTTACACGAAGCCATGTGAGGAGATAGCAAAGACATACTATAACCAGAAGAGTCATACAGGTACCATCATGTCAGAGGATAAACCTGAACAAACCTTTATATGGCAGAAACACAACTGAGGCTGTTGCTGACGACCAGTGCAAACGCCATGAATATGCGTCATCGAGGACCTGTAGTATACATCCAAGGCATTGTACTTTTTATTGGAGACAGTAACCGGCCAATGAATCTTAAAGGGCGATATATGTGGGATACGCAAATTACGTAGTGAATACATAAATGCAAGCAACAGAATTTACATGCAAGTAAGTTATAAAGGACAAGTGGTGTCTCTTTTGGGATTACAGTGTGACAAAAGGTTTTTGAATTTTGTAATGAGATTAATGGATTAAAACCCTTTTACAAAAGTTTTATGCAACGTATTACGTTAACGCTTTCAGACCTGATTTTTTTCTGGAGGATAGAAACTTTTTCTGCTCTTAGATGATATATTAATGATTTTAGTAAAAAATGTCGAGTGACGAGGGCCTCCGTCGGATAGACCATTCGCCTGGTGCAAGTCTTTCGTTTTGACGCCACTTCGGCGACTTGCGCGTCGATGGGGATGAAATGATGATCATTAGGACAACACAACACCCAGTTCCTGCGCGAAGAAACTCTAATGACCCAGCCGGGAATCGAACCCGCGCCATTAGGATTGACAGCCTGTCGCGCTGACCACTCAGCTACTGGGAGCGGACAATGGTTTTAATGCACCTTTTATACAAAAATGTGTACCCGTTTTCAAAACATACTTTACACTTGGCATCATTTTTGGACTAAAATAAATAATTACGAAATGCAGTTTATTCGTAATAAATAGTAAAATGATCATTCAATAACTACCACGTAGAATGAAAAAAAAAGTGTTAAGTTATAAGTGGAATATGGCAAACCAACCAAATCCGTGTGTTTTGGTGGTCACAAGCTCCTGCACATTCCTGCGTTGACTTGATGAGATTTTCACAGCGACGCCCAAACTGGCACATGATGAAATGGACGAACATTCATAAATGTGTACCTCAGGTTTCCAGCTAAGACACAGTAAGAATTAATGTACACAGTTGTAGCCAGAGGTTCTGAAAGGCATAATGTGTGTCAAAAGATATGAAGAGACATTGAGAGCAAAACTGGGAAAATCTGAAGTAAAATAGAAGAACATAAAATGATGTCATAAGAGTCTTGAGGTGCCATCTCTGAGATTACACTTCAGTGAGGTAATAATCTAAAGAACTTTATGTTAAAGAACCAAATATTTGACAAATATTGATTCAAACAGTTTCATATTTCTGTGTGTTACAAAAGGAACCATTACAAACTATTAAAGGACTTTTTTTTAAGAAGGTAGACATCCGAGTCGTATTTTTCTTCCCATTCCTCTCACAGTAACGGCAATTGTGACAGAGCACATGTGGCTCTATGAAATGATCTGCTGTGAACTGAAACATGAGCCCATGAACTACCAGTCCGAGGAAACTAGGACAGGTCGCGAGTCCAGATTACTATCTGCTTGTAAATGGACTCGTTCCCGAGACTAGCTATGAACTAGGCCTATCTGGTCATAGAAAG
This sequence comes from Schistocerca cancellata, assembly GCF_023864275.1. Lineage (NCBI taxonomy): Eukaryota > Metazoa > Arthropoda > Insecta > Orthoptera > Acrididae > Schistocerca > Schistocerca cancellata. Next base: position 456,946,199 of record NC_064628.1, on the reverse strand, counting down.
CGTCAGTCCTGCGCCCAAACCTTTAGGGATGTGGAACAAGTTAATGTAAACATTAACAAAAGACAAGTAAGTCATAAAACCATAATTTCAAGTAGTAGGGTAGGGTGGTTGCTAGCTGGCGCAGAGTGCAATGCTGTCAGATGTATCCAAGATGGCGGCGATGACGTCATTCAAGATGGTGGCCTGTAGACTTGGCAACAGCGCATGACGACATCCAAGATGGCGGTAGTGACGTCACCTGATGTCGCAAGTACCATTATACAAGATGGCGGCTTTCGGTGGGAGAGTGCCACATCCCCTGCCACGCCCCCTGGCGGGAAGTTTGAATTTTGGTGGGAAATTGAATTATGCGCTTCTACGGATCACCTGGCAGTCCCCTGCCGCCTTTTCAGACTTTTTTAAATGATTGCACTTTACCCTCTTGGAAAATGGGCGAGAATTTCGAATTTTGGAGGGAATTTTGCTCCAAGAGCATACGCCTGCAGCTGAGGGGAGTTAGTAGTGTTGTGCCCATTAGAGACTGCTCATGGTGTCATTCAATTCGTATATAATTTGTTTAAATTTATTATTTACCTTGAGCAGTAGCGGCTTAATGTGGTGTAATCAGCACAAGAGGCTGAGATATCAGTGCTTGTTGAGCTGTCAGTGTGGAAGGTGCACGTGTTCAATTAGCGAGATGTTGGTGCCAGACAGGAGGAGTTTTAATAGTTGTATTACATGCACTCATTCAGATGAGCAGTGCATCCACAGCTCACTGCATGAAGAGTGGAAGTGAGCATTAATGCTTGAACATATGAAGAGGAAGAAAACAGTCCTACAAATAAATGCTTTGCATCAAGACGAATTAAAGATGCATTATACAACACACAGAAACATCTGTCTCTGCTGGAACTGTCTGTCATTTCTAAAACCTACATATAAGCTCCCATCCCACAAGAGGCAACTGCCTCCGATCTAGCAGACCAAAGAACTGATGTAGTTCGCAAGTTCACTGCTAGAGCACACCGCGATAGATCACATGATTGTGCAATTGAGCTGGGCATGCGGTGGCCGCTACTCTGGGTCGCACTGTCTGGCATGTGCTTTGACAGTTGTGGAGCACCTATCGCTGGCCCCCCTCCCCTCTCAGTCAGTCAGTTGTTGTTCGTCCGCTGCTGCCGCACTGCTACCTGCTGCCCATAAGAACAAAAGATTCGCCCACTCCCAGCCCCGCCGGCGCCACTACACAAACACCTGCTGGAATCCCTTCACTCTTTTCAAAGCTATTGGCCGAGGTTCAGCCCACCCGGACCTGTGGGTCATGGAGTCAGCCATCACTGGGTCCCCACCCCCTTCTGCCCAGCGCTTGGTTGTCCATGGAGGTGGGCAGCAGCAATAAATGACCGTTGACGCCTCTTCAATTGGTGGTGGACTGGCTAATTCTGGGGTTAGCTCACAGCATTATTCACTATGCTCTGCCCACAGCTAGGCCTGGCTGTTCCAACTGGCTGGACAGCAGCGCCTCATCCTTGGCTCCACCCACCCACCACCAGCAGGTACTATGCAGCTGTAAGCATGTCACACCCAGGTGTGTGACACTGCTGACCATCTTGCCAGCTCAGTCATCCATTGGGTGGACAACACAACTTAGTAGTAGTACTAGTAGTATTAATATTAATGATAATGAACTCATGGCTAGTGGTAGCGCTCTTTCCTGTCCTGATAGTGAAGGTCATCAGATTAGTGGCGTTATGACCCTTCTAGCATACTCGGCGGTTGTTAGGGCCTTTGAGGAGAGTATCTCATTTAATAAAATAGAGAATAAAGGTATCGTGACCCAGCCAGGTTTCTAGAAGTGTGCTTCCTGGTGTTAGAAGCATAGCTGCTGAAAGCCCTAGACGATCCGAGATATATTGCCGTTAAATATAATGCAATGATTTGCTGTGAGTTGACCCACTCGCCAAAACGGCAGGGTGCTGCTCAGGAGAAAACGTTACATTACATCTGGGATGATAATGGCGTTATATCTTGGAATACATCAATTGCCGAGTGGTATCGTGAAGCCACCTTGGATGCTATACTGGCCCAGTCTTCTGAGATGGAGGTAAGAGGGTCAGCTAAAGCACTCAGCCAAATAGCACACCTTGACATCCATATGCATGTCTACGATCCGTAAACTGGTGGGTCCATCCTGTTATATCAAACTCTCTGAGGATATTATGAATAAGTATGCTTGCATTAACGCTCAAAATGAAAAAGATAAATCTTGTTTTGCATGGTCAATCCTGGCTTGTGAAAGAAAAATTAAACAAAATCCAGAGCGCATATCTCGATACGGAATATATCTTAACATTTATGTTATAACTTTGACGGTATTGAGTTCCCCGTAAAGATTCAGGACATACCAAAATTTGAGGCGGAAAGTCCCGGAATATCGGTTTACGTTTATGGCCTGAAGAAGAAGCAGAAAAGCAAGCCAGATGAGAAGGACAAGCATACTCCAGCTGGACCACTCCATTTTTCGAAATATGCAGGTGAGCGTGATCTTCATATAAACATGCTGCTCTTCTCTGAAGGTGATAATCAGCGTTACATATGGATCAAAGACACATCCTGCCTCCTTTGCAGCCAATTGTCGAAAAAGAAAAAACACACATTTTCTTTAGATGTCTAAATAACTTTTCAGAAGAAAAGTACTTAAAAAGGTATCTGGAGAATTGTGAATCCATGGAACTGGTACATGTTTTTATGCCTAAAGAAGAAAATAAGTTCATTAAATTCAATAATGCTCACCACCATGAAAGATATTCATTTGTTGTATACACAGACTTTGAATGTCTCCCTGTCCCTATTACCTGCTGTGAAGGGAACCCCTTAACCTCACGTACCACCTGCATGCAAAAACACATACCATATGTGGCAGTATATCAAACTGCATGTTCATATGATTCAAGTCTTAACCGCTATGAATCTTATGTCAGGGATAATCCTTCTGTTTGGTTGCTCATTGAGCTTGAGAAACTCTCATGGGATGGTGATAGGCTTTACAGCACCAACATCCCCATGACTGAATAGGAGGAGGACAACAAATTATACAATAATGCGGTTAACTGTCATATTTGTGGGCTGCCGGTAGATAGAAAAGCTGAAACTCCGCGTAGAGATCATTGTCATCTTATGGGGAAGTTCCGCACTGTAGCTCACAATTCACGCAATTTGAAGTATCAGTTACCACGACACATACCTATTTTCATCCATCACTTAAGTGGGTATGACGCTCACTTTCTAGTTGAGGAATTGGTTAATTTAGGTTGGGAGAAAAATCAGGTCAGTGTCTTGCCTGAGAGTGTTGAGAAGTATATTTCATTCTCCAAACGAGTGACGCCAAAAATTACGCTCTGCTTCCTTGACAAGCTAAGTTTTATGCAGGTGTCTCTCCAGAAACTCGTTGAAACTCTACCTCAAGAGGATATGCACATCAACCAATCTGCATACCCCAATGAGGAAAAGTTTCAGCTTGTGACTAGGAAAGGAGTTTTCCCTTATCTGGATAATAAGGTGAAACTCGACAAAACCAGGCTACCCGACATTTCTCCATTTACCAGTACTTCCACAGGCGATGCCATAACTAGTGCAGATTATGAACATGCCATGAATGTCTGGCGGGAATTCAACATTCCAAATTCGGGCGAATACGCAAGACTATACATTGACACCGACGTGTGCTTGCTTGTGGACGTTTTTGAAAAGTTCCGGAGTGTATGTATGGCCACGTACTCTCTGGAGCCCATTTTTTATTACATGGCACCTCGGTTGTCCTGGGATGCAATGCTCAAGAAAACGAGGCGCAGCGTCAAACTTTTGACTGATGCCGATATGCTTCTTTTCCTTGAGTGTCGGATCCGTGGAGGACTTTGCCACTGTGCCCATAGACATGCCAAGGCAAAAATCCACGTATGGGTGCTGGGTTTAATGCATCTCTCGATTCGAGTTATATTCTATATTTGGATGTGAATAACTTATACAGGCACGCCATGATGCAGCCACTGCCGGTTGGCAGGTTTCAGTGGGTGCCCAAAATCGAATTAGAGGGTTCACGAGGAAAAATATTGGGTGTGGCGTCTGATTCTGATGAAGGGTATGTGATGAAGGCAGACCTCATATACCCTGTTAGTTTGCATGAAGTGACAAGGACTTGCCGTTATGTCCAGAGCAACAAGTTCCGTGAGGTAGCACTATCCCTAAACTGATGACCACTGTTGGACACAAGCAGAGGAATGTAATTAATTATTGTGATCGCCAGCAGTGTCTAAGCTAGGTATGGAGCTAGGTAGAATCACCCGAGCTAGCTCCTTCAATCAATTCCCCTGGCTGAAGGAGTGTATTGAATTAAATACCGAAAAGAGGACAGTCGCGACTAGCGATTTCGAAAAAGTCTCTTACAAATTAATGAATAATTCAGTTTTCGGTAAAACCATGTAGAATGTGCGAAATGAACGCGATATTTTGATTAGCACCGAGTGGGATGGGCATTGGGGCGTAAGAAAGTGCATCGCCAGCCCGAATTTTAAGCGGGTCAAATTTTCAGTGATAACTTTTTTCCTGTGGTGATGTCGAAGGTTTACGAAATCAGTCTATTTGGGTATGTGTATACTGGACATCTCCAAACCCCGCATGTACCGATTCCACTATGAGTTTGCTAAAACTCATTTCGTGGAGCCAAAGTTACTTTATATGGATGCAGATAGCTTCATGTACTGGGTGAAGAACTGCGAAACATATGAAGTAATTAGGTGTCACAGTAATTAATTTGACACATTGGGATACGCAACAGATAATCCTTACGATATTGTTGCTCAGAACAAGAAGATTATCGTCTTAATAAAAGATGAGGCAGGTGGACTGCCGATTGTGGTGTTTGTGGGTCTAAGATCCAAAACGTATGCATATCGTACAATAGATGGAGCCACCTAGAGGTGGGCTAAGGGTGTGCGACGTGCGGCATCACGTGTTCTCATGAACGAAGACTACTTATAGTGACTGTACAGCCGCGTTCACGGTGCTCCGCCACAACCGCTGCATTTGGTACAGCAAACTATTCGATCACATGGTCATGAGGTGTACACTGTGGTGCAGCCTAAAGTTGGATTGTCGCCTCATGGCGATAAAAGAGCCATTTGTAATGACGGGATCGAAATCCTCCTGTATTCACACTGTTTACGTGAAGCGTGAGAGGGGGTGGGGGACTCCAATGGTGTGAATGAGAGAGAGTGAGTAGTGACTGTCTGAGTGAGGGCTTGTAGCTAATAGTATGGCTCTTTTATTGTAGTTTAAACATTGTATGTGTGATGTTTGGCGCGCCTGAGCGTGTGAGTGCTTATGTATGCTTGTGAGTGCGTCTGAGTGTGGATGACTGTGTAAATATGTATGTCTGTGTGTGAATATATACATATTTTTTTCTAAATAAGCACCATAATATCTAGTCAGAACTGCATAAGCAGTATATGGTGGGCAAAAATTATAAAAAAAAATTAAAAATGTGCAATGTATATAAAAGATTTAATAAATTGAAACAAAATCATCAAAAAAATGTCAATGAAGGGAAAAAAAATTACCTTATTATTTCTCGCTTTTGAACTTCATGTGCCTATGTGAGTGGATGAGTGCATTTGTAAGTAGATTAGTTTTTAAGTTTCACCTACCGCTAGTTATCCAAGTCGTACTTGCTTTAAGTGTGAATTCCACCCAGTTCATTTTAGTGCAACTGTATGAGATGAACACTTTAGGGCCATCCGCTTCATTGCATTATTAAATTATTTCAGCTGCTTGAGGTGGAAATTGTTGAGAGCCACCCAGTTCCCACCATAAATTAGGTCTTCTGTTTGGGTGGAATTTCACTAGTAATAATATTTGTGCAAGAGAAACTAAACCTCTGCATTAGCTGTAAAGTACCAAAACAATTTTTTTCACTCATTGTTATTATTTTTAAAAATTATGAGCTTTAAATTAAAAAGCTTCAAACAGATACAAGAACTGTGTATTTAAAAGCAGTATTACTTCGTGAACTGAAAAACAACAAGATTTGTGGATCTAAAGCTGTATTACCACTTTGAGTATGTGGGAATAAAAAATTGTTATTCGTCACCATACATCTTTGTTGTTATTTCACAAATCCTTACCCTTGCAAATGAATATAAATGCTATGCAAGATGCAGAATATATTACTTTAAAGGATGAGGGAGGTTACGTTTAAATTGGAGGAAAACAAAATATATGTAATGATTGCATGGGATTTCGCCTATCGTGCTGCACGTATAGGTTTTTGAGAACAGGCGGCGTGTAATCGTGTCCGCGTCATAAGACATGTAGCAAACATGCCTGAAATTATATCTCTTATGCTTGAACAAAGCCACAGACATATGATCTGGGGAAAGCTACGTGCTGTCTAAGTAGGAGCTAGATAGAAAGAAAGAAAAACACAAATTGTGAGGTAAAAAATTCATTTATTTTCATTATTTTCAACTTAAAAGTAATTTTACATTTTCATAAGCAGACGCAACACTATTTTCAAACATCTTCTTCTTCTTGAGCTTATGGACAGCAGGCACCTGTAGAATTCCAGGTCTTGAATATATGCAAACTTGAAGATTCGTTGCGTCCATGCGATCTTCTCCTCGCCTTTGACGTAGATGATGGTCTCAGGATGATCGAATATTCGAAGTGACCTAATCATTTCTTTATAAGGTATACCAGGATCGTCCCAGTGGAGTCCATGCTTTGCGCTTCTCCTTGTTTTAACGCACTTCATATCCTTGAAAGGTTTCGGCGATGCAGCGCTTGCTGTGAATGTTTCTATTATTCCATCACTTTGTATGAAGGCTATTATTGCACAGTCTTTCATGATGAACCCTTGAACGTCAGCTACGATCCTTACACCCTGGGGTAACATCGTGAACTGTGTTGGAACTAGCAGAGCGCTTATTAATTTATAAAACTCGCCGCACAACGCCTGTGAGTCGACAGTAGTTAACAACACGATCATGCGAACTAGAGCATACGCTGCAGTATGATCTGGCAAGTTTGTTGAAGATTCAAATTCAATTCGTACATCTACCGGTCCTGATTTAATTATCTCATTCTGTTTTGAGCAGTAAATCACGATTATTGGTGCCAGCTTCTTGAAATTAAGTGGACTGAGTGGACATCCCTCATTTTCAACTCCTTCATTGTAAGATAAACGGAATCTCGCATATATGTAAAATGTTAGACTGTATACATTGCTGTCCCACTGTAGACGTAAATTCTCGTATGGATAGTATTCCGAATTCAAGTAGACTCTGGCGTTAGTTAACTTGCAGTGATCAAATTCACTTGAGTCTTTTGATACATTCCCTCGCCTTTCAGTTCGAAACGCAAGTATGATGAATCGAGTGCCTCCAACTGAACTGCTGTTTTAATAGCCCATATGTGTTGACCCTACCCCCATGAACCATGGACCTTGCCGTTGGTGGGGGGCTTGCGTGCCTCAGCGATACAGATGGCCGTACCGTAGGTGCAACCACAACGGAGGGGTATCTGTTGAGAGGCCAGACAAACGTGTAGTTCCTGAAGAGGGGCAGCAGCCTTTTCAGTAGTTGCAGGGGCAACAGTCTGGATGATTGACTGATCTGGCCTTGCAACACTAAGCAAAACGGCCTTGCTGTGCTGGTACTGCGAACGGCTGAAAGCAAGGGGAAACTACGGCCGTAATTTTTCCCGAGTGCATGCAGCTTTGCTGTATGGTTAAATGATGATGGCGTCCTCTTGGGTAAAATATTCCGGAGGTAAAATAGTCCCCCATTCAGGTCTTCGGGCGGGGACTACTCAAGAGGACGTCGTTATCAGGAGAAAGAAAACTGGCGTTCTACGGATCGGAGCGTGGAATGTCAGATCCCTTAATCGGGCAGGTAGGTTAGAAAATTTAAAAAGGGAAATGGATAGGTTGAAGTTAGATATAGTGGGAATTAGTGAAGTTCGATGGCAGGAGGAACAAGACTTTTGGTCAGGTGAATACAGGGTTGTAAATACAAAATCAAATACGGGTAATACAGGAGTAGGTTTAATAAGAATTAAAAAAATTGGAGTGCGGGTAAGCTACTACCAACAGCATAGTGAACGCATTATTGTAGCCAAGATAGACACGAAGCCCATGCCTACTACAGTAGCACAATTCTATATGCCAACTAGCTCTGCAGATCATGACGAAATTGATGAAATGTATGATGAGATAAAAGAAATTATTCAGGTAGTGAAAGGAGACGAAAATTTTATAGTCATGGGTGACTGGAATTCGAGAGTAGGAAAAGGGAGAGAAGGAAACATAGTGCGTGAATATGGATTGGGACTAAGAAATGAAAGAGGAAGCCTCCTGGTAGAATTTTGCACAGAGCATAACTTAATCATAGCTAACACTTGGTTCAAGAATCATGAAAGAAGGTTGTATACATGGAAGAATACTGGAGATACTAGAAGGTATCAGATAGATTATATAATGGTAAGACAGAGATTTAGGAACCAGGTTTTAAATTGTAAGACATTTTCAGGGGCAGATGGTTACTCTGACCACAATCTATTGGTTATGAACTGTAGATTAAAACTGAAGAAACTGCAAAAAGGTGGGAATTTAAAGAGATGGGACCTGGATAAACTGAAAGAACCAAAGGTTGTACAGAGTTTCAGGGAGAGCATAAGGGAACAACTGACAGGAATGGGAGAAAGAAATACAGTAGAAGAAGAATGGGTAGCTCTGAGGGATGAAGTAGTGAAGGCAACAGAGGATCAAGTAGGTAAAAAGACGAGGGCTAGTAGAAATCCTTGGGTAACAGAGGAAATATTGAATTTAATTGATGAAAGGAGAAAATGTAAAAACGCAGTAAATGAAGCCAGCAACAGGGAATACAAACGACTCAACAATGAGATCGACAGGAAGTGCAAAATGTGTAAGCAGGGATGGCTAGAGGACAAATGTAAGGATGTAGAGGTTTATCTCACTAGGGGTAAGATAGATACTGCCTACAGGAAAATTAAAGAGACCTTTGGAGAAAAGAGAGCCACTTGTACGAATATCAAGAGCGCAGATGGAAACCAAGTTCTAAGCAAAGAAGGGAAAGCAGAAATGTGGAAGGAGTATACAGAGGGTCTATACAAGGGCGATGTTCTTGAGGACAATATTATGGAAATGGAAGAGGATGTAGATGAAGATGAAATGGGAGATACGATACTGTGTGAAGAGTTTGACAGAGCACTGAAAGACTTTAGTCGAAACAAGACCCCCGGAGTAGACAACATTCCATTGGAACTACTGACGGCCTTGGGAGAGCCAGTCCTGACAAAACTCTACCATCTGGTGAGCAAGATGTATGAGACAGGCGAAATACCCTCAGACTTCAAGAAGAATATAACAATTCCAATCCCAAAGAAAGCAGGTGTTGACAGATGTGAAAATTACCGAACTATCAGTTTAATAAGTCACAGCTGCAAAATACTAACGCGAATTCTTTACAGACGAATGGAAAAACTGGTAGAAGCCGACCTCGGCGAAGATCAGTTTGGATTCCGCAGAAATGTTGGAACACGTGAGGCAGTACTGACCCTACGATTTATCTTAGAAGCTAGATTAAGGAAAGGCAAACCTACATTTCTAGCATTTGTAGACTCAGAGAAAGCTTTTGACAATGTTGACTGGAATACTCTCTTTCAAATTCTAAAGGTGGCATGGGTAAAATACCGGGAACGAAAGGCTATTTACAATTTGTACAGAAACCAGATGGCAGTTATAAGAGTCGACGGGCATGAAAGGGAAGCAGCGGTTGGGAAGGGAGTGAGACAGGGTTGTAACCTGTATTATTCAATCTGTATATTGAGCAAGCAGTAAAGGAAACAAAAGAAAAATTCGGAGTAGGTATTAAAGTCCATGGAGAAGAAATAAAAACGTTGAGGTTCACCGATGACATTCTGTCAGAGACTGCAAAGGACTTGGAAGAGCAGTTGAACGGAATGGACAGTGTCTTGAAAGGAGGATATAAGATGAACATCAACAAAAGCAAAACGACGATAATGGAATGTAGTCGAATTAAGTCGGGTGATGCTGAGGGAATTAGATTAGGAAATGAGACACTTAAAGTAGTAAAGGAGTTTTGCTATTTGGGGAGCAAAATAACTGATGATGGTCGAAGTAGAGAGGATATAAAATGTAGACTGGCAATGGCAAAGAAAGCGTTTCTGAAGAAGAGAAATTTGTTAACATCGAGTATAGATTTAAGTGTCAGGAAGTCGTTTCTGAAAGTATTTGTATGGAGTGTAGCAATGTATGGAAGTGAAACATGGACGATAAATAGTTTAGACAAGAAGAGAATAGAAGCTTTCGAAATGTGGTGCTACAGAAGAATGCTGAAGATTAGATGGGTAGATCACATAACTAATGAGGAGGCATTGAATAGAAAGGGGGAGAAGAGGAGTTTGTGGCACAACTTGACAAGAAGAAGGGACCGGTTGGTAGGACATGTTCTGAGGCATCAAGGGATCACAAATTTAGCATTGGTGGGCAGCGTGGAGGGTAAAAATCGTAGAGGGACACCAAGAGATGAATACACTAAGCAGATTCAGAAAGATGTAAGTTGCAGTAAGTACTGGGAGATGAAGAATCTTGCACAGGATAGAGTAGCATTGAGAGCTGCATCAAACCAGTCTCAGGACTGAAGACAACAACATCAACAACATGTGTTGACGCTGTAGGTAAGAAATGGTATTCAAAACTCTCCCACGATCGGAAAGTTAGCGGCAGGTAAGTGCCAGCATTCAGAACTTTTAAAAATTTCAAGCATTCCTCGTCAGCAAAACTGATGTGGGGCATTTTCCATACTACACTATTATCTTGATTTCGACTTCCTCTGCCTCTGCTTGAGTGTATAAATTGGCATCACTTGCACTCAGCACCAAAATAAGTTCCTGTTTGGCGTTTATAATGATTCGTTGCATGTCCTCAAAGTAACACTAATAAGCATTTTTAGAGGCATGCAAGCAGTAAATCGAGTGTATCCGACGTCTGGCCCCTCTATGAACCACCCCACATTTTCCAAGCTATTCGAATCGGATGTTGAGGCTGAAACGTACGTCTTAAGGGTTGATGCTAGCCCAAAATTACTTGTGTGGTTGATTTCTGTTCCATTAAGTTCATAACGGATCTCTTGAAACAGGAATGCCGGAGCATTATGTGTGAGCTTCGAGAGTGTTACCACAGCGCCATCAGTTTTCTTAAATGTGCAGTCCAGTAATAAGAAGCTCTTTCAAGGTAGTGTTAAAGCGTCCTGGTGCTGAATAACAGCTCTAATTTCATCATTTTTGTTAAATGTGGTTGAAGCGCAGGGCTTATGTGAGTGGAATTTACGACGTATAATTCGACCATCATGCTCCACTGAGTGCGTTACGTTGAGTGAGGTCATCGCACGGCTTGAGACCAATTGAAATAAGGAACTCGTAATTAAAGCTTATTATCACCTTGCGCTTCTGTGGCACACTGACTGACTGTGAGCTCTGCTTACTAGCGTTGTACCTTACTCCCATCTTGTCTTAGATGCAGACGTACAACGATTTCTTCACCCCGAAAGTCGACAAGCCGATTATTCTGATCCACAATACGTAGCTCCAGGTAGTCCAATGTCTGAAATGCCAACGGGAGGTATATCGCGTTTGTGGGAGTCTGAACTATCTTATACCCGGTTCCAACTGTAGGGAAGAATCCGTAAATTTAGTGAATCAACTTATCGTTGAGATATGAGTTTGTAGCTATTTTACACTCAACGTGGATTGTGCCGACTGGTAGTATGTCCACAGCCTGATCTGATGCGGGAAATTTACTGGGATCCTTCACCAAAACACGGTCTTTAGCAAAACCTAGTAGTGAACCTATTGAATAGTCTGCCTAAAGTCGATCGTCGCATTCTCTGTTCGTATTTCAGATTTAAGCGTATTGATGTTTGCGCGTAGTTCAATTATTTTTCGAGAATGTTTTAAGACATTGTTTAAATCATCAATGTCGTAGGCATCAGGCTGTATTTCTAGGCTCTCTTTCTGACCGTCAGTTTCCAGAAGCAGTTTATTGTTGGCCTTCGTGATATTTGGGATGCTGTTATACGTCTCCAGAGCGATCAGTGCAGTACGCCAGTCACCTAACTTAAATCAATCGACGGAAAGTAATTTCCACGTAATACAGACGCCCATTCTTTTAACGTCAGAGTGTACGAGGATGGGTGGCACGTTCAATGATGGCTCTTATATACGTCAACCGTCCTGGATGTTGAGCATACACTCATCTTTGTTGTAGTTTTACATGCTGTTTCATCAAGGATGTGAGGAGGTACATGATGCAGAGATGTCCACACAAGTATCTGTTAAAGCCCTGATATCGCTGAAAACTATAGAAAATTCGTCTTTTGCTGGTGAAGTGTCGTTGCAATTCTCCAGGTGGCTGTAAATCTCCAAATGAATCAAAATAATAAACTGTATTTGCACTTTTCTTGACATTTGAGACACAATGGGTTCCTGGACCTCCTGCAACATCTAAATTCACAATTCCGCCTTCATTACTTCGCCCCGTGGTCTTCGGTAATGTATCTTGCATAAAGACACCACGGAATCCTGGAATGTGGAGTTTTTCTTTAACAACCTTAAGATTTTTATTCGTGAGCGCCCGATCAGGTAGAATAGCTAACGAACTCCTTTCTTGTACGGTTTCAAATACACACGCTTTCCAATGGCTACAGCTTCCATGACACGATTATGCTTTCTTGCCTCCTCTAGCTGGGCTTGGGCTTTTTGAGCATTCTTGACAAAAACGAGCAGGGCACAAAAACGTGCAGTAAGAGTTATATGTGGTGCGAACTCAAGAACATCCTGCAGAAGCCTGTTTAGGGAACTAGGGATACTAACTACTGCTTCCCAACATTTTTATTCCTTAATGAAATTTATCATTAAAAATATATCTCTTGTTCAAACCAACAGCTGAATTCGTGGAATCAATACTAGAAATAAGAATAATCTTCACAAGGATTTAAAAAGCTTAATAACCAATGAAATTCAGTTTAAGAGAAGTCAAAGGATTTATTGGTGACCAACTCCTTCTATTCCATTGATGAATTTCTCAGTAAAACCAACTGATATATATATATATATATATATATATATATATATATATATATATATATATATATAAGTACAATCTAACTTCTGCACCATTTCAGTGCAGTAATGTGTTCTTCGTAAATAAGGATTATAGTACTTGTATTACACGTTTATTGCCTTACAAATAAATAAATAAACTTTTTTATTTTAAATTCAATGCATTAGTATTTGTAAAATGACTCTTTCATATAGTGTTCATTAAAAAACGACGATCATTCCACTTGGGACCTGTGGAATGGTACATTAGCTCATTTGTTTTAGTTGAATTGTCATGAACATCAATCGGTATCTTTTTTATTGTACTATGTTTGGTTCGATTATACCTTGCTGTGGTAGGATATCCGTCCACTTGTATGGACCACGAAGATTAAATCGCTTCTACATTTGAGCTTTCACTGTTCTGTTCAGACGCTCCACAATACTCGCTTTCAGGTGGGTAAACATTGAGTAGTGGTGTATTCCGTACCGCTCCATCACAGTCTCGAAATGTTCATTGTAAAACTCTCCACCATGATCGGTTTGAAGGTTGTCTGGACATGGATTCGTTCCTGTTTGCAGCCAACGCTCGGACACCACAGCAACATCTCTCCCTGTCTTTGTTTTCACAGGTAATGCCCATGCGAATTTAGAATATGAACCAATGACCATGAAAATATACTTGAAACCTTTATTCTCACGGTTGTACAGACCCATATCCACAAGATCCGCCTGCCATAAGTCATTCAGTCCTTTAATCATCACATGTCTGCGAGGGTATGTTCTGCGTGCTGGTTTGTGCAGCTCCTGAAGTACTGTTTCCATACTTGCTATTATTATTCGAGGATTCCTCTTTCTCTAAGTTCTCAAATTATTGAGACAACCTCATTCGAATGTGCTGTATTACCCGCTGCAGCCGAAGCCATCAACAGGCGAAGTCTATCTATTAGTTCATCTGCCTCATCGTAATATACAGGGCGTTACAAAAAGGTACGGCCAAACTTTCAGGAAACATTCCTCATACACAAATAAAGAAAAGATGTTATGTGGACATGTGTCCGGAAACGCTTAATTTCCATGTTAGAGCTCATTTTAGTTTCGTCAGTGTGTACTGTACTTCCTCGTTTCAGCCCCAGTTGGCCCAGTTGAAGGAAGGTAATGTTGACTTCGGTGCTTGTGTTGACATGCGACTCATTGCGCTACAGTACTAGCATCAAGCTCATCAGTACGTAGCATCAACAGTTAGTGTTCATCACGAACGTGGTTTTGCAGTCAGTGCAATGTTTACAAATGCGGAGTTGTCAGATGCCCATTTGATGTATGGATTAGCACGGGGCAATAGCCGTGGCGCGGTACGTTTGTATCGAGACAGATTTCCAGAACGAAGGTGTCCCGACAGGAAGACGTTCGAAGCAATTGATCGGCGTCTTAGGGAGCACGGAACATTCCAGCCTATGACTCGCGACTGGGGAAGACCTAGAACGACGAGGACACCTGCAATGGACGAGGCAATTCGTGCAGTTGACGATAACCCTAATGTCAGCGTCAGAGAAGTTGCTGCTGTACAAGGTAACGTTGACCACGTCACTGTATGGAGAGTGCTACTTGAGAACCAGTTGTTTCCGTACCATGTACAGCGTGTGCAGGCACTATCAGCAGCTGATTGGCCTCCACGGGTACACTTCTGCGAATGGTTCATCCAACAATGTGTCAATCCTCATTTCAGTGCAAATGTTCTCTTTACGGATGAGGCTTCATTCCAACGTGGTCAAATTGTAAATTTTCACAATCAACATGTGTGGGCTGACGAGAATCCGCATGCAATTGTGCAATCACGTCATCAACACAGATTTTCTGTGAACATTTGGGCAGGCATTGTTGGTGATGTCTTGATTGGGCCCCATGTTCTTCCACCTACACTCAATGGAGCACGTTATCATTATTTCATACGGGATACTCTACCTGTGCTGCTAGAACATGTGCCTTTACAAGTACGACACAACACGTGGTTCATGCACGATGGAGCTCCTGCACATTTCAGTCGAAGTGTTCGTAGGCTTCTCAATAACAGATTCGGTGACCGATGGACTGGTAGAGGTGGACCAATTCCATGGCCTCCACGCTCTCCTGACCTCAACCCTCTTGACTTTCATTTATGGGGGCATTTGAAAGCTCTTGTCTACGCAACCCCGGTACCAAATGTAGAGACTCTTCGTGCTCGTATTGTGGACGGCTGTGATACAATACGCCATTCTCCAGGGCTGCATCAGCGCATCAGGGATTCCATGCGATGGAGGGTGGATACATGTATCCTCGCTAACGGAGGACATTTTGAACATTTCCTGTAACAAAGTGTTTGAAGTCACGCTGGTACGTTCTGTTGCTGTGTGTTTCCATTCCATGATTAATGTTATTTGAAGAGAAGTAATAAAATGAGCTCTAACATGGAAAGTAAGCGTTTCCGGACACATGTACACATAACATATTTTCTTTCTTTGTGTGTGAGGAATGTTTCCTGAAAGTTTGGCCGTACCTTTTTGTAACACCCTGTATATACTGAGGAGGGGGGTGGGTGGAGGGGTTGACTGCTCAATCGTTTATGTTGAATGTCAAGACCTTCACCAATGCTTTGGGGTTGCTCGTTCAGTAAAAGTTATATAATAAAGTTGTATCATGCTAGTGTATTTCGAGTTTTGTGGGCTTTTTAGTGTTCCGTCTGCATTCTTATATACTTCAGTCAACTGTAGTATTTCCCCATATGTCTTGCGATCACTGCGAGAGTATTTTAAGTTTTTTGAGGCTCTTAGGAAAATGAGTTTCATTAAGCAACGTGTCCTTTTAAACTTTTTATCCCCGATCCGTATTGTGCTATAGGTTAAACTTATAGATGGAGAGCCGAGCATGTACAGTCTCTCCTTGCTGACACCAAATGTTCTATCTATCCTAGTCCTGTACTGATTAGTGAACTCAGAAACTGGATCGTTCTCAACATTGTCATCATCTCGTGATGCTAGCTTTATGATAGATTCGGTAACGGGTTTAAATGTCTCTCTTAGTGTTTGCTGCCGCTCCATATGCCCCATCCTCAGCAAATGTAATTTCTTTCGAACTGATGTACTCGCCTGAATGACTTTATGCTTAGTCGACATCTTGATGCATACTAATATGAACTCTGTATATCACGAGGCTTTATATATGTTTTGTTCTTCTTCTTCTTTCCCGGATCCTCCTCCTCCACAATAATAAAAACCTCAGCTTTTATTTTCCCCTCAGTTGCGCTAATTCTTTACACTAGCCGGTATTGGTCAAGCGCAAAAACTTTCTGATTGTCCTTCAATCCCTTTACAGCCTTTCCGAGTATGCTGAGTCTTCCCTCAAGAGTTTGACATTTCATATCAGTATACATGCGAGCATTTTGTCTATATAACCTAACCTTTCAGACTGAGCGCCGACATGCGTGCGAATTTGTCCATGATGTTGAGTATACTCTGCATTCACCTATTTTGTACGATTATATCTGGAGAAACGTCCACCCCTGGTAGCTGAGTCGTCAGCGCGACGGAATGTCATACCTAAAAAAAAATGGCTCTGAGCACTATGGGACTCAACATCTGAGGTCATCAGTCCCTAGAACTTACAACTACTTTAACCTAACTACCCTAAGGACATCACACACATCCATGCCCGAGGCATGATTTGAACCTGCGACCGTAGCAGTCACGCGGTTTCGTACTGAAGTGCCTAGAATTGCACGGCCACCGCGGGCGGCAGTCATACCTAAAGGCCCGGGTTCGATTCCCGGCTGGTCCTGGACTTTCTCTGCCCTGGGACTTGGTGTTGTGTTGTCCTTGTCATCATCCTTTCATCCCCATCGACACGCAAGTCGCCGAAGTGGCGTCAACTCGAAAAACTTGCACCAGGCTAACGGGCTGCCCGACGGGAGGCCCTAGCCACACGGCATTTCCATTTTTATGCAGTAACTCCTGGAAGTTCCGACTGTACCTAAAATCATTCAGTTTTCGAGTTTTATCAATAACGAGAAACCTGTACTGTGAGTGATTCCAGCAATCTCCACATATCTTTACAAAATCATTGTACGACATGTCAGTGTCTACGCGAGCCTGGTAAATGTGTTTTAAATTGAAGTTATCTTGTTTGAATGCTATAGTGATGTTGGCGTGATCCCTCACCAACAGTTTTGGGATCCTGGAATATGTTTGACTCAAATAAAATACGTCAACACCTATATGACGACCAAAGCAGAAATATCTACGGATCTGGTCCTGCTTTCGACAGCTACATCGTCAAATATGAAGACCGTGTTTGGCTTAACTTCTTCAGGTGGACGGATGTCTTCACTTTCACTGACTGCCCCGTATGTTACACCATGTACGCCATCTAATATTCTCTGCAGTAACTGATACTTGGGTTAAAATAGTGTTTCGGAGAATGTGTAGACATGCTCGAAGTGGACTCCATCAGTGCTGCGTAGGAGAGCCATGAGAACAGTTGTCTTGCCACAAGTGGAAGGACCTACAATTATAGCTCGTTTGCTGTCGGGAAGGAGCACTCCATTCTTCTTAGTCTTCTTCTCTGGATCTTCATCGTCGCAGTACCAGTCACCTACAACAAAGTCCTTGTGGCAAGGGTGCTGCCATGATACCTACTGTGTTAGGCCCAGGTTTTTATACACTCCTGGAAATTGAAATAAGAACACCGTGAATTCATTGTCCCAGGAAGGGGAAACTTTATTGACACATTCCTGGGGTCAGATACATCACATGATCACACTGACAGAACCACAGGCACATAGACACAGGCAACAGAGCACGCACAATGTCGGCATTAGTACAGTGTATCTCCACCTTTCGCAGCAATGCAGGCTGCTATTCTCCCATGGAGACGATCGTAGAGATGCTGGATGTAGTCCTGTGGAACGGCTTGCCATGCCATTTCCACCTGGCGCCTCAGTTGGACCAGCGTTCGTGCTGAACGTGCAGACCGCGTGAGACGATGCTTCATCCAGTCCCAGACATGCTCAATGGGGGACAGATCCGGAGATCTTGCTGGCCAGGGTAGTTGACTTACACCTTCTAGAGCACGTTGGGTGGCACGGGATACATGCGGACGTACATTGTCCTGTTGGAACAGCAAGTTCCCTTGCCGGTCTAGGAATGGTAGAACGATGGGTTCGATGACGGTTTGGATGTACCGTGCACTATTTAGTGTCCCCTCGACGATCACCAGTGGTGTACGGCCAATGTAGGAGATCGCTCCCCACACCATGATGCCGGGTGTTGGCCCTGTGTGCCTCGGTCGTATGCAGTCCTGATTGTGGCGCTCACCTGCACGGCGCCAAACACGCATACGACCATCATTGGCACCAAGGCAGAAGCGACTCTCATCGCTGAAGACGACACGTCTCCATTCGTCCCTCCATTCACGCCTGTCGCGACACCACTGGAGGCGGGCTGCACGATGTTGGGGCGTGAGCGGAAGACGGCCTAACGGTGTGCGGGACCGTAGCTCAGCTTCATGGAGACGGTTGCGAATGGTCCTCTCCGATACCCCAGGAGCAACAGTGTCCCTAATTTGCTGGGAAGTGGCGGTGCGGTCCCCTACGGCACTGCGTAGGATCCTACGGTCTTGGCGTGCATCCGTGCGTCGCTGTGGTCCGGTCCCAGGTCGACGGGCACGTGCACCTTCCGCCGACCACTGGCGACAACATCGATGTACTGTGGAGACCTCACGCCCCACGTGTTGAGCAATTCGGCGGTACGTCCACCTGACCTCCCGCATGCCCACTATACGCCCTCGCTCAAAGTCCGTCAGCTGCACATACGGTTCACGTCCACGCTGTCGCGGCATGCTACCAGTGTTAAAGACTGCGATGGAGCTCCGTATGCCACGGCAAACTGGCTGACACTGACGGCGGCGGTGCACAAATGCTGCGCAGCTAGCGCCATTCGACGGCCAACACCGCGGTTCCTGGTGTGTCCGCTGTGCCGTGCGTGTGATCATTGCTTGTATAGCCCTGTCGCAGTGTCCGGAGCAAGTATGGTGGGTCTGACACACCAGTGTCAATGTGTTCTTTTTTCCATTTCCAGGAGTGTATAAAAAAGAAAATATGAGCATAAACGTGCGTAATCACATGTGACATTGTATGCAGAGTCATTTTGTCCAGAGAAATAACACAAACACAAATTTGAGATAATAAATATTGACAATTATACATAGAATTATCACCATAACAAAAAAACACTCGCTTCTTTATCAATCGGTGCAACAGCAGTGTAGTATTTGGAAAATAGCTGCTTTTATTTCCCCCAAACCCTGCACGTATATCCCCCAGTGTTACCAGTGCATTGCAATAGTCTGGTATTCCATCAATAAATTTAATTTCAACATTTTCCACACCTATTCGACGGATAGCGCAAGACTACGGCACTGCACTTATACAGGTATTAAAATAGTGGTCTATATCTTCTATGTGAATGCTGCATGTGCGAAGCCAGTTTATGATATCAATGTATACAGCAATGTATACAGCTTAGTCTTTCCATCTTAGCAGTTATCGCTGAGTGCAGATTGAACAATTTATCAACTGTTGTGTGTTGCACGTAAATAATCTGCCCATCGGTACTTTTAACGCTTAGTTTAGCATCATCATACATTGATAATATACTCACAGTTAGGCCTCCACAGTAGATGCCCTGGTAGGATTGGGATGGAACATATTCCGTAGTCATGTGCCTCTTGATGATACGTGACAGAGTTCATCCCAGTCATAGTCTGAAAAACGCAATTTAATATTTTTTGGCACATTTTCGAGCACTACGACAACTGACACGTCACTGTCTTGTGAAACTTCAATTCCTAGATGAAGACATTTTGAACTGCTAGTTGTTAAGGTATAGGATGAGACGAATAGTAAAGGTGATGCCGCACAGGGGAGTGAGTGCTTCTCATCCACAACATACACACCAGTGCGGTAAGCCATCTGTTCTTGCACTGATGCTGGAATGTCTCTTGCACTTGGCTCAATGGAGGGTGCGTACGATGGAGCCCAGTACGATGTTGCACACTCTACAGTACGAGTGGCACAGACAATTGAGTCTCATTATCCTGATCCAGCATGCTGAGAAGCTGCGTTAGAGGATCCTTCATGGCTGAGACCTCAACCACTGATGTCCCAGGTGGACCTCCCAACAGGCTGGAGCTTGCCGCCACCACATGTGCGGGACCCGATGGGAAGGAACTTGCCGGTCCTGGCAGGTTGGATCTTGCTGCCACTTGTGCTGATCCCAGCAAGTTGGGGAGGGACTCTATGGATGCTTCCAGTGGAGAGAGAAGAATAATCATCAGCATCACATGTTGCTGTTACAGAAATAATAATAATAATAATAATAATAATAATAATAATAGAGCAAAGTAGATACTTACTTCAAACATGCACATAACAGTTCTATATTCTAAACAGGGTTTCACATACTGAATAACAGTCACACGAAAGTAAAAACTTACGTGGGACCTCGTTCAGGGAGGGCGCTTCCCCTCACCGATGCTGTGCACTCAAGATCTTTTCATTATACAGCTTAATAAGACAACAAAACGAGACAGATGGACCGTCTGAATGTATCGGAATGAGGGAGAACATGGGTATGCTGGGGTTTAAATGGGATGCCGAGCCTTCTCCCAGGTCACCAAGACACTAGCCAACGGATTTTGAGTTTCTTGGGTGGGATGGGTTGAGTCCACTAGCATCCCTGGTGACTGAAACCCGAACTAGCCAGATGCGTCCAAAACATCGAAGAGACCTTAGTCTCAGATAATTTATGTATTTACAGCGATATAATTCATACTATGCGTAACGACAGTATTTTGAATACACGCTGGATGATATTGAATTCGGCCTCTGCATCTGGAGTCATTATGTGTATTTCATTAATTGCTGTTGTTGTTGTGGTCTTCAGTCGTGAGACTGGTTTGATGCAGCTCTCCATGCTACTCTATCCTGTGCAAGCTTCTTCATGTCCCAGTACTTACTGCAACCTACATCCTTCTGAATATGCTTAGTGTATTCATCTCTTGGTCTCCCTCTACGATTTTTACCCTCCACGCTGCCCTCCAATGCTAAATTTGTGATCCTCTGATGTCTCAGAACATGTCCTACCAACCGGTCCCTTCTTCTTGTCATGTTGTGCCACAAACTCCTCTTCTCCCCAATTCTATCCAATACCTCCTCATTAGTTATGTGATCTACCCATTTAATCTTCAGCATTCTTCTGTAGCACCACATTTCGAAAGCTTCTATTCTCTTCTTGTCTAAACTATTTATCGTCCATGTTTCACTTCCATACATTGCTACACTCCATACAAATACTTTCAGAAACGACTTCCTGACACTTAAATCTATACTAGATGTTAACTAAGTTCTCTTCTTCAGAAACGCTTTCCTTGCCATTGCCAGTCTACATTTTATATCCTCTCTACTTCGACCATCATCAGTTATTTTGCTCCCCAAACAGCAAAACTCCTTTACTACTTTAAGTGTCTCATTTTCTAATCTAATTCCCTTAGCATCACCAGACTTAATTCGACTACATTCCACTATCGTCGTTTTGCTTTTGTTGATGTTCATCTTATATCCTCCTTTCAAGACACTGTCCATTCTGTTCAACTGCTCATCCAAGTCCTTCCCTGTCTCTGACAGAATTACAATGTCATCGGCGAATCTCAAAGCTTTTATTTATTTTCCGTGGACTTTAATACCTACTCCAAATTTTTCTTTTGTTTCCTTTACTGCTTGCTCAATATACAGATTGAATAATACCATGGATATGCTACAACCCTGTCTCACTCCCTTCTCAACCGCTGCTTCCCTTTCATGCCCCTCGCCTCTTATACCTGCCCTCTGGTTTCTGTACAAATTGTAAATAGCCTTTCGCTCCCTGAATTTTATCCCTGCCACCTTTAGAATTTGAAAGAGAGTATTCCAGTCAACATTGTCAAAAGCGTTCACTAAGTCTACAAATGCTAGAAACGTAGGTTTGCCTTTCCTTAATCTTTCTCCTATGATAAGTAGTAAGGTCAGTATTGCCACACGTGTTTCAACCTTTCTACAGAATCCAAACTGATCTTCCCCGAGGTCGGCTTCTACCAGTTTTTCCATTCGTCTGTAAAGAATTCGTGCTAGTATTTTGCAGCCGTGGCTTATTAAACTGATAGTTCGGTAATTTTCACATCTAAAACCACTCAGTGCATTCAGCAGATATTTCCATCAGAAGTTTCAGCTGCGGAGAGCGGAAATAGATCTCCAATTATCTGAAACTTTAGAAATATTCTGGCAAATAGTTCGATTCGCAGCTCCATGAAGGAAGTGAGTATGTTTTACAACTTACTGGATGCGAGAATGTTTTCAACCCTTATCGAGTGGTTGATGAGACATTGGAACTCCCTCAAGGTCTGAAAGCTTCGTGATTTTCCACGGTGAATGTTATATACGAGAAATTCTGGTATTAACACAAAGCTTTGACTGTTTTACCTAGTGTTTCCACATTTAGCTTAGCTTCGTAAACACTGAAGCAAATGATTTACAAAGTCTTCAGATGATAAAACAGAGAATTTTACTATTTAGTAAAGGTGTACAGTGGAAAAAATCAAATTTCAAGTAACGCTATCGGTGGAATCGAAGGCTAATATGGCGGCTGAAAGTTTAGTACATTATTCTACCATGATGCTGGAAAATTTTTACGTCGAATTTCTCGAAACGAGTAGTTATAACTACACGTGAACACGTTTGTACTAAATTGTTATGTTTCTAACTCTTCAGATCTGGAGTTAAATATCTAATGAGTTTAATAGATGTATACTAAGATGGTATCTCTTCTTTCGGACATGTCCGAGAGAACAGATACCATCTTAGAATATATATAGTTAAGGCTCACCGGCCACTTGACCATCTTCTTCTTCTGTGCCAATGCACAAACAGTGCCCGAACTCTTACGGGAATCGGCGCCGCGCCGCGAGTAATGAGTATAATGGGCGGGGGCACTACGAATGTAGTGCGGGACAATACGTTGAGAATGTGGGTTTCGCGGGAGGCGTGCCAGAGATAAATCCCTGCAGTCGCACTACCCTCTGTGTCCTCGGTGGCTCAGGTGGATAGAGCGTCTGCAATGTAAGCAAGTGATCCCGGGTTCGAGTCCCAGTTGGGGCACACATTTTCGTCTGTTCCCATTGACGTATATCAACGCCTGTAAGCAGCTAAGTGTGTTCATTTCATTGATTAGATTAGATTAGATTATATTTACTTTCATTCCAATTGATCTGTAGTGAGGAGGCCCTCCAGGATGTGGAACATGTCAGAAAAACAACAATACATGACAAATATTTACAACTAAAACAAATAAGCTAATGTACCATTCCACAGGTCCCAAGTGGAATGATCGTCATTTTTTAATGAACACTAAGAGTCATTTTACAAATACTAATGCACTGAATTTAAAATAAAAAAAGTTTTTTATTTATTTATAAGGTAATAAACATGTAATACAACTACTGTAATACTTATTTACAATAAACACATTACTGCACTGAAATGGAGTAGAAGGAGTTGGCCACCACTAAATCCTTTAGGCTTCTCTTAAACTGAATTTCATTGGTTGTTAAGCTTTTTATGGCTGCTGGCAAGTTATTGAAAATGTGTGTTCCTGAATAATGCACACCTTTTTGTACAAGACTAAGTGACCTTAAATCCTTGTGAAGATTATTCTTATTTCTAGTATTGATTCCATGAATTGAGCTGTTGGTTTGAAAAAGTGATATATTTTTAATGACAAATTTCATTCATTGTAAGTTTAATACATGTCTGTCAATGTCTTGTTAAGTCTGTAAATGTTTCTCAAAGGTGAATATCATCTTACTTGAGTGGTATAATGATACTTGCAGCAGAATAATAAAGCAGAGAACGCTAGAGGGAAAGATATAGCCCACTGTAAATTATTATTCCCTCGTTATGCTGCGCATCTAGCAGGATGCTGGGAAAAATTTTCTGGAAATGCATAGTTATAACTTTTGTACTGAAGTGTTATATGTTTCGAACTCTTTCTTTAGAGTTGGAGTTAAATATCTAATGTATTTAACAGATGCCTTTCATAGTCTTTCAATGCTTGAACTCTTTGTTCAACACTGTTATGAACACCTGCATGTATTTCCTAATATCGCATCGCCTTTTGTTTACATCAGTTCTATTTTGGGAAAGGCCCTTATGTGAATAGCTTTGTTCATTGCTGTTAAGAACACCTTCATGTGTTCCCTAGCACTGCATTGCCTTTGTTTACATCATTCCTGTTTTGGGAAAAGCCTGTATGTAAATAGCTTTGTTCAAAGCTGCTATGAACTGAACACCTGTGTGTGGCGGCACATTTGAACGCACAGTATGAAAATGAAAAGCTTCTCCAGTAATGCGAATACTCTGGGCAGTGTCTTCCCTTAGTCTACGCCATTTCTATTTTGGGAAAGATAAACCTCTCAATCCTTTTAAGGAGCTCGCGATGCCATTTTTGTCATTGTTACCTGTTATGAAAGTATTCTCAGACTCCTGCAGGTTGTCGTGTCTAGCTCGGGTGTGGTGTTTGTTTGCGTTGGTGAATACTGTTATGAACACCTGCATGTATTTCCTAATATCGCATCGCTTTTTGTTTACGTCAGTTCTATTTTGGGAAAGGCCCTTATGTGAATAGCTTTGTTCATTGCTGTTAAGAACACCTGCATGTGTTCCCTAGCACTGCATTGCCTTTGTTTACATCATTCCTGTTTTGGGAAAAGCCTGTATGTGAATAGCTTTGTTCGAAGCTGCTATGAACTGAACACCTGTGTGTGGCGGCACGTTTGAACGCACAGTATGAAAACGAAAAGCTTCTCCAGTAATGCGAATACTCTGGGCAGTGTCTTCCCTTAGTCTACGCCATTTCTATTTTGGGAAAGATAAACATCTCAATCCTTTCAAGGAGCTCGCGATGCCTTTTTTGTCATTGTTACCTGTTATGAAAGCATTCTCAGACTCCTGCAGGCGGCCGCGTCTAGCTCGGGTGTGGTGTTTGTTTGCGTTGGTGAATACTTCCAGCATCGTCACGCCACCGTTTATACAGTTGAGAGTTAACCTATTTTCAGAAAGACCAGCATGTGAAGAAAACTCTTAAGGGCCGTATGTTCTTTATTATTATCTGCTATGTAAGAGTGAAGGGATTCCAGCAGGTGTTTGTGTCGTTTGTGTCGGCTGGGCCAGGAGCGAGTGAATCTTTTGTTCTTGTGGGCAGCAGGTAGCAGTGCGGCAACGGCGGTCGAACGACGACTGGCTGACTGAGAGGGGAGGGGGGGGGGGGCAGCGATACGTAATCCACAACTGTCAAAGCACATACCAGGCAGTGCGACCCAGCGGTAGTGGCTACTGCATGCCCAGCTGAACTGCAAAATCATGTGATCTATCACGGTGCACTCTAGCAGTGAACTCGCGAACTAAGTCAGTTCTTTGGTCTGCTGGATCGAAGGCAGTTGTCTCTTGTGGGGTGGGGGCCTATATGTAGGTTTCTGAAATGACAGACAGTTCCAGCAGAGACAGATGTTTCTATGTGTTCTATAATGCATCTTTAATTCATCTTGATGCAAAGCATTTATTTGTAGGACTGTTTTCTTCCTCTTCATATGTTCAAGCATTAATGCTCACTTCCACTCTTCATGCAGTGAGCTGTGGATGCACTGCTCGTCTGAATGAGTGCATGTAATACAACTATTAACACTCCTCCTGTCTGGCACCAACATCTCGCTAATTGAACACGTGCACCTTCCACACTGACAGCTCAGCAAGCACTGATATCTCAGCCTCTTGTGCTGGTAACACCACATTAAGCCGCTACTGCTGGAGGTAGATAATAAATTTAAACAAATTATATACGAATTGAATGACATCATGAGCAGTCTCTAATGGGCACAACACTACTAACTCCCCTCAGCTGCAGGCGTATGCTCTTGGAGCAAAATTCCCTCCAAAATTCGAAATTCTCGCCCATTTTCCAAGAGGGTAAAGTGCAATCATTTAAAAAAGTCTGAAAAGGCGGCAGGGGACTGCCAGGTGATCCGTAGAAGCGCATAATTCAATTTCCCACCAAAATTCAAATTTCCCGCCAGGGGGTATGGCAGGGGATGTGGCACTCTCCCACCGAAAGCCGCCATCTTGTATAATGGTACTTGCGACATCAGCTGACGTCACTACCGCCATCTTGGATGTCGTCATGCGCTGTTGCCAAGTCTACAGGCCACCATCTTGAATGACGTCATCGCCGCCATCTTGGGTACATCTGACAGCAATGCACTCTGCGCCAGCTAGCAACCACCCTACCCTACTACTTGAAATTATGGTTTTATGACTTACTTGTCTTTTGTTAATGCTTACATTAACTTGTTCCACAACCCTAAAGGTTTGGGCGCAAGACTGACGCTTTCTATGACCAGACAGGCCTAGTTCATAGCTAGCCGCGGGAACGAGTCCGAGCCGGCCGGAGTGGCCGAGCGGTTAAAGGCGCTACAGTCTGGAACTGCACGACCGCTACGGTCGCAGGTTCGAATCCTGCCTCGGGCATGGATGTGTGTGATGTCCTTAGGTTAGTTAGGTTTAAGTAGTTCTAAGTTCTAGGGGACTTATGACCACAGCAGTTGAGTCCCATAGTGCTCAGAGCCATTTGAACCATTTTTTTGAACGAGTCCATTTACAAGCAGATAGTAATCTGGACTCGTGACCTGTCCTAGTTTCCTCAGACTGGTGGTTCATGGGCTCATGTTTCAGTTCACAGCAGATCATTTCATAGAGCCACATGTGCTCTGTCACAATTGCCGTTACTGTGAGAGGAATGGGAAGAAAAATACGACTGGGACGTCTACCTTCTTAAAAAAAAAAAGTCCTTAATAGTTTGTAATGGTTCCTTTTGTAACACACAGAAATATGAAACTGTTTGAATCAATATTTGTCAAATATTTGGTTCTTTAACATATAGTTCTTTAGATTATTACCTCACTGAAGTGTAATCTCAGAGATGGCACCTCAAGACTCTTATGATATCATTTTATGTTCTTCTATTTTACTTCAGATTTTCCCAGTTTTGCTCTCAATGTCTCTTCATATCTTTTGACACACATTATGCCTTTCAGAACCTCTGGCTACAACTGTGTACATTAATTTTTACTGTGTCTTAGCTGTAAACCCGAGGTACACATTTATGAATGTTCGTCCTTTTCATC
The DNA here is from genome assembly GCF_023864275.1 of Schistocerca cancellata. Classification (NCBI taxonomy): domain Eukaryota; kingdom Metazoa; phylum Arthropoda; class Insecta; order Orthoptera; family Acrididae; genus Schistocerca; species Schistocerca cancellata. Next base: position 456,918,731 of record NC_064628.1, on the reverse strand, counting down.
ATGTGCCAGTTTTGCCTACCGTTGGGCGTCGCTGTGAAAATCTCATCAAGTCAACGCAGGAATGTGGCGAAAATATCAAAGGTTATGTCAACTCGATTATTGTTGTACCCATAACTCTTGCTGGTAAGTGAAAAGTTGTTTTGGGTATATTGCAAACCATGCCTTTTATTAAGATTCCACTGTTTTTAGCTCCATTTTGGACATATCTCTAATATAACATGGCATAAAATGATTTTTGTGTGGTGGTGAAGTTTGGATGCTGGCCGTTGGTGGCCGAGCGGTTCTAGGCGCTTCAGTCTGGAACCGCGCGACCGCTATGGTCGCAGGTTCGAATCCTGCCTCAGGCATGGATGTGTGTGATGTCCTTAGGTTAGTTAGGTTTAAGTAGTTCTAAGTTCTAGGGGACTGATGACCTGAGATGTTAAGTCCCATAGTGCTCAGAGCCATTTGAACCATTTGAAGTTTGGATGTGTATGGCTGCTTAACACAAGAAAGCACTATACCACGTCACACTACAGATATCCTCCACCAAATAAATAATACGTATCTTGTGGTATCTGGGGTGCTACTTCTTAATGCTGCTGTAGGTTCATCTTGATGTTACTGCATTGCCACTCGGGAATCATGGAATGGTAGAAATAAGCTCCAAGAATTTGTGTTCACTACAAGTTTTATTTTGCATGCTAGATGTTTGGTGGTGAAGTACATGTGAAATTGATTAACACTGTCTCATGACTGATGTCGAACTGAACTCCAACTGTGATATGACAGGGTACAAATCGCCTCTATTTATATGATTTTAAACAGTAACTAACACTGTTACATACTAAATTTTTTAGGTTTAACAATTACAACTTTTACATATATCTTCCCAAATTACATAGAAATTACATGAAATAACATTGAATAATTTCATACAAAGACCAGAAAGACTCTGTTTCTATTAAGACAACAAATTACAAGTATTATCATTACAACAATGTATTTCGTTAATCTGCATATATTATTTTATAATATATAATCACCCTATCATTTTCAGATGATCAGAGGGATCAGTTTTATTGAAGAAAGGCCTAGATTCAATCAATTAAATTTTGTATGAGTAACATTTTACATTTCTATATAGCTGTAATTACAATTCCATTAACTAGCACCAACCAATTTACGAGAATGCTTAATTTCGACTGAAAAATTGTCATTTCATATTTCTATTATCAACATAATTTGTTTTTTAGTTTGAAAACATAAAAATAGTTGTTTTCAATGACTAGAAACATCGAAACTTTAATTGTTAATTACACCATAATTACAACAGCAATTTTATTCCTACCGTGTGTCTGAAGTTTTTATGTACACATTCTGATGGTACATCAGCTTTTAACCCAACATATTTCCTTCATTCTGCATATTGGTGAGGCCGAATGTAAACAATGTCAAATCAGTAACTTAAATTCATACTAATTATTAATTTTCTGCAAAAGAAAATCTTCAGTGTATTCGAATCTGGATAACCAGAAAAGACAAAATCAAAGTAGCATACTGATATTACACATATGACCTCTTTGGGAGAGAGGGGATGAGACTGGTAAAAGGATGTAGGATCCCAAAGGGTTGTGGTATTACATACCCTATGGCCTACATTTTGTATAGCAATTCAAAATTATGGTCTCCAGTTCCTATAATGCATATATCCAATGCATGTTCATTCTTTGGAAATGTGGATAAGGGGGTAATACCTTCTTTTGTCATTCTATTGTTTAACATTTCACCAGGAACACCTGTAGTTCACAAGAGTATGTGTCAGTCCAGATCACTCTGGTTGGACAAACCATAACACTCTCTCGCTGGCAATTATGGTAACTCTTCCCTGGGCATCAGCATATATGTTTCTCTGTTCTCTGAAATTATCAGTACTTCATTAGTGCATACTTGTACCCACTATCCTACTGTGATGCATTCCACAGGCTAAGGGTGTATAAACCAAAACCAGGTGTTTAAGCCTACTACCAGAAAACATGTTGACACATGTAGTCACATTCCATCTGTTCTCACTTTAGCTACTGATATGTGATAAAATAATGTTAAATAGCCTTCAGTTGGTTCAACTATAAGTTGTAACTCAGTTATAAAATCCTTTTGCGCCTCTCGTAGTCCTGCTAAGAACTGCTGCAGTGGCAATAGTGCAACACTTAGCTGCCCATGTATGGAACAGAAAATAGCTTCCTGCAATAATACTGTCTCTAACCTTGTGTCAGTGATACTATCTGACAAAATCTGTAACACTCTGGCTACAACTATCTGCCCATTTATTTCCTGTTGTTGATTTTGTACTCTTTTAAGATCTTCATTTATAATCTACTTCGTGGTTCTAGTGGACTGCAGCAGATCTGTTGCTAATTCCTGTACCATGCTTATATTACTTAGTACAGCCTGCTCCATGTCTCTCAGTTGGCTGGTATGCCATTCCTCCTTATTCTTTTTAATGTCTGCTGCTGCTTGTACCTGACCTAGTGTGTTACTGAAATTTCAAGTATCTCCATGATCTGCTGTCCCAAAAGCTATCATTTAAAGTTTCCACTTGCGTTTATCCACCCTGAATCAATGTGCTTGGCGCCATGTCGATTACCTGCTTCAACGGTTTCCTCAGATTTTTATAAGAGAGTTATAATCCATGATATTCCTCCTCCATTTCCATTAGAACTTCCTTTTTCTCAGCTTCTTTCTGCATTTCCCCATCGGTATCTTCTAACCAGTGCCCCTCATTTCTCATTTTCCATATGCTCAGAGTTAAACCAAGTGTCCACTTATGCCTCGTTAGCAAAACGTTAGGTATCTTGAGAACACAACACCAAAAGTCAAGAGATTGATTCCGTAGTTCACCCCTCATTCCCCTCTGTACAAGGTGTAGAAGCTTCAAAAGTATCATACTCTTCCTGGTTGCCCATGCTGGCACACCATGGAGAAAAAGGAATTTCTCATTATTTTCCCTCATTCCTTCTAAAAGCTTCAGCTCATAATAAAATATTATTGAATGCTGCACAATACAAGCTCATTAAACCACCTAGCATATACAAGAACAACATTCCCAAAACAGAAAATATGAACCCCAATGTTTTCGTCAGAAACTGTACTTTCACATTCACTGGTACCTAGTTAAAAACTTTTTCATTCTCCTTTTTGGTTTGTGTGGGTTAGTTACCAACACTCACTGACCTACTCGATACTGCAGCAACTTCTCCTTGCCATGTCTTTTCTTGATGTTCTTGTGCTATTGTATTCAATCGTTTTACCTTCTGTCAGATTTCTCTTATCTGTTTTGCAAACTTCTTCACCGACTCCTCTTTGATAGCTAATCTAGGTTTCAGAATACCAACAGGAGGTGACATCTTTTTGCTATATACACCCTCATATGGTTAAAGATCTGTTCTACTGTGTATGTTTGAATGTTTGATTTACGGTCTGAGGCATATTGCAGATATGTATCCCAGTTATCGTGTTGACTATTTGTGTAAAAAGCGAGAAGTGTACTATTTTATAATCTACGAATTCTAAATAACAAAACGAAGGCATATCATAACTGTATCATTATACATACATTCCACTGATGACGCCTTAAAGTGAAAAAAGGCGAAACATGTCTGGGAGAATGAAATACTGTGCAACAAGAGAAGGCTTATTTATTTACAAAACAAATATGTTCTATTATCTTTAGAATATAATTGTTCCCAGCTGCTGTCCTACTAAAAGGTCCAGTAATATCTAAACAAACATTTCGAAGGGTTTCATAGCTTCTGGTAATCTTTGCAATGGCACACGACAGTGACTCAAATCTGCTGTTTGTACACATGACACATAGTCTTTCACATACTCGTCAGCATCTTGCTAGACTTTTCTGCTATGCATGTATCTGTTGTTCAGTTTCCTCGATGGCTTGCCAACAAATGATCTTGATTCTATTGCAGTACTTTGTTTCTTAATGATGCAGGAACCATGCACATCGTCTGCACTTTGTACTTTTCCACTGTCGACCTCCATGTGTCAAAGGCTGTGGCTGTAACCTAAAACCTTAAAAATCAAGTCCGATTATTGGACAGTACTCTTCACCAACATGTGACAACACTTCCATATGCTCCTTAAACTTTTCAGCTCAAATGCCAAAAGCGAGCAGTTTTCAATGATTCTACCTTATTGTTATCCACTCCATGTAACTGACAGCATGGAAACTGAAGTCTCTTCCTACCTAAGAGGTCCAGACTAGTAACTGACACATGTGCATATATGTTAACCAAGAATTTATGCTCATTATTCTCTACTACATCAATCAAGCAACAATCCATCTTTGGACTTGTCCTTGCAGTGTACTGCTTTATTGGGAATGACCTCCAGTGGTCAAGGAACTCCAATATGCATTTAACGAATGCTTCTTCTTATTCAGCTTATGGTTACTATTTCTGAAGTCCCAAAACCTTATACCCTACATCACCACATTCAAAGCCACTGTGACTGGCAGCATTGCCTCTTCACATGGCCCATTTGTTCACAAATTTAAAATCAGAGGAGAAAACGTCTTGGTCACTCCGTTCCCAACTTGTAATATCTATTTCCTCCAACTGTGTGGCCATTCTAATAGCAGAGGACAAATCGCTAGGATTCTCCAATCTTACCTATCACGAAATATCAGCTGAAATACATCTAACATATACACTCCTGGAAATTGAAATAAGAACACCGTGAATTCATTGTCCCAGGAAGGGGAAACTTTATTGACACATTCCTGGAGTCAGATACATCACATGATCACACTGACAGAACCACAGGCACATAGACACAGGCAACAGAGCATGCACAATGTCGGCACTAGTACAGTGTATATCCACCTTTCGCAGCAATGCAAGCTGCTATTCTCCCATGGAGACGATCGTAGAGATGCTGGATGTAGTGCTGTGGAACGGCTTGCCATGCCATTTCCACCTGGCGCCTCAGTTGGACCAGCGTTCGTGCTGGACGTGCAGACCGCGTGAGACGACGCTTCATCCAGTCCCAAACATGCTCAATGGGGGACAGATCCGGAGATCTTGCTGGCCAGGGTAGTTGACTTACACCTTCTAGAGCACGTTGGGTGGCACGGGATACATGCGGACGTGCATTGTCCTGTTGGAACAGCAAGTTCCCTTGCCGGTCTAGGAATGGTAGAACGATGGGTTCGATGACGGTTTGGATGTACCGTGCACTATTCAGTGTCCCCTCGACGATCACCAGTGGTGTACGGCCAGTGTAGGAGATCGCTCCCCACACCATGATGCCGGGTGTTGGCCCTGTGTGCCTCGGTCGTATGCAGTCCTGATTGTGGCGCTCACCTGCACGGCGCCAAACACGCATACGACCATCATTGGCACCAAGGCAGAAGCGACTCTCATCGCTGAAGACGACACGTCTCCATTCGTCCCTCCATTCACGCCTGTCGCGACACCACTGGAGGCGGGCTGCACGATGTTGGGGCGTGAGCGGAAGACGGCCTAACGGTGTACGGGACCGTAGCCCAGCTTCATGGAGACGGTTGCGAATGGTCCTCGCCGATACCCCAGGAGCAACAGTGTCCCTAATTTGCTGGGAAGTGGCGGTGCGGTCCCCTACGGCACTGCGTAGGATCCTACGGTCTTGGCGTGCATCCGTGCGTCGCTGCGGTCCGGTCCCAGGTCGACGGGCACGTGCACCTTCCGCCGACCACTGGCGACAACATCGATGTACTGTGGAGACCTCACGCCCCACGTGTTGAGCAATTCGGCGGTACGTCCACCCGGCCTCCCGCATGCCCACTATACGCCCTCGCTCAAAGTCCGTCAACTGCACATACGGTTCACGTCCACGCTGTCGCGGCATGCTACCAGTGTTAAAGACTGCGATGGAGCTCCGTATGCCACGGCAAACTGGCTGACACTGACGGCGGCGGTGCACAAATGCTGCGCAGCTAGCGCCATTCGACGGCCAACACCGCGGTTCCTGGTGTGTCCGCTGTGCCGTGCGTGTGATCATTGTACAGCCCTGTCGCAGTGTCCGGAGCAAGTATGGTGGGTCTGACACACCGGTGTCAATGTGCTCTTTTTTCCATTTCCAGGAGTGTATGTCCAAGGCCCTACTCTCTGCTTCCTGCAAGAGAATTCAGCCTCTGATTTGTGCATTAACTCATAAGTCTGCTAGTAGAGAATGTCTCTACTGATTCATGTTTTTACATAAACCCTATCAGCTTTTCTCTATTTTGATCACAATAGTGTTGGGTCAGTTCTTTAGACAGCTGCTTAAACGTTTGTACCTCACCAAGAGAGCTACGTTATGTGACACTTGTTTTAACGTCCCTTGTTACCTGTAACTAAGGCATGGGAAGACATGTTGCATCATACAAATTCCTAACTGAACTACTTCCTGAACATCATCCAAAAAAGCTGACACATCCTCAGATGTTTCCCAAGAAAAAGATATAATGCTATAGCATCAATTGGTGCGATAGGTATGTTAACAACAGTCTTGTTATCCACTCCTTGTGGCTCCATCAGTACAGCTCCTGCACGTAATGCTTCTAATATCCTTTGCATTTCATCACTAGCCTGGCTTTGTTCCGCTTTATCCTGAAGTAATGCAACTACAACAGTTTAACTTAAAGGTACTGAACGTGTTTCTGGTCGTTGTATAACCTCCATTTTATACTACAGTTCAGGTCAATTGAGACCACAGTATTTCAAAGCAATATCAACAAGCAAAAATAACTATACTAATTTTTTCTCCGTGTCGTAGTCCAGCAACACTGACTGCACTGCCACGCTTCACAGAAAAATCGTCTACAAGCTTCACACGTTAGTGAAATTCCTTTACTACCTAGTAATTCATGCCCTGATGAATTACTAACACCTAGTCAGCCTTAAGAATTCTTCCCTACAGTTACCTTTGAACTGTGATAGGCCTTTGGCCTATGTACTGTGACTTTCAAATTACTATGCAGTTCCTTCTAAGCCAACATGGACCCAGTACAAAAGAAAAAGGAAATTGGCCGACAGAAACTGATCAGTCACTGCACTGCATGATGACAGATGCTGATGGCTGCTGATGTATAGGTGTGGTCCGTCTATGGCGGCAAGAGCCAACGCCAGCACCACAGGCACCCAACATGTAGGACTGCAAGTTATTCTGGCATCATGCAGTGGGCCAGAACAATTCATTGACGTGAGTGGAGTGTGCCCTAATGTTATGTGTCAGCTCTACTTCTTGACACCAATGTTATGGCACAGGCTGGGTTTGTGTTGTTATTAGAAGGTCGAATGAAGAGAGGAAGTAAGTGATTTTGATGAGTGCCAGGGCACTAATAAAACATCATTCAATTAAAAATAATTCAGTGGTGAGAGTTTTACACTCACTCCATCTTTTTCCCTGCTCTGTCTAGTAGCTACCACACATTCTATGCTGCCTGAAAGTGTGAAGTGGCATATCAGTGCCTGACGAGGAACTTGCTGAGCACAGGTCCCAGTGTTGACTAAGGTCAGTGCCTCAGCCAGAAGGAGGGTGCAGTGGCTGTGCATATCCGCAACCCAGTGTGACTATGGACTTCTGTTGGAGCTCTCAATGAGTGAAGCTACACTTAGGCTCATTCTCAAGAATACTGCATAACCCTGTAGTCATTTGTCAAGATGGTGTGATGGCAGAAAACCCAACAGCAGCATGAAGGACAGACATGAGTGGTGGTCCCATCATATAGCTGGTAAAGTCGTACTTGTGCAGCCCCAGTAATGGCTACAACGGCGCACAGCACCCACGTTCAATAGCTTCTAGATGGGCAGATCAGTTATTCATCCATGAAAGAGCTGGGCATCCTGCATCTTCAATCTGTCACCATTTTGACTGGCAGGACTGTGGTTTATAGATCAGAAGTCTGCTCTATGACTGGTCTGCTGTGGACTCCAAGTTGGTGGCAGCTTTTAGATACTTGTTAAATTCAACAGAGCATCCTGAAAAGTAGAGGTGGTCTTCCATTAGTATGGGTGATGCAGATGGAATGTCCTCACTCTGCATATGAGGTTGAGGAGGACAGAGGTATTATAGTAGATGATGCCATGATCCCTTCCACACTGTTGATCGAATGAGCTCTTATTTTCTGAGCCTGTCAGTGTCTCGGCCGTTGTAGTGTTTAACTTCAGGGTTTCAGGGAGTTCAATTATGCGAAGTTTGCATCCTGAAAGGTGTACTTGTGTCATCTGTAGGTGAAGTTACTGCATTTAGTCTTGTTACAGTACAGCATTCTGTCTACTTCACATTGTTGTTGAAGTACTGCATCAGTTGTTTTTGACTTCCCTCTCACATAGTCTGATGAAACAAGCTCCCAGCTTGTTTGCACTTTGGGCCTCCTGTGTTGACAATCAGTTGCAGCGTTGTGTAGCAACAATATATTTGACAAAGGGATAAAATAGACAAACGATTTATTATGAACAAAATCATAGATTACGACTACTGTGTGCCAAAAGCCGAGTTCTCCACTGATAACAGGAAATGGTTAGACTCTGCACGGATAGTAGCTAACAATGGTGTAACTGTCTGTGGTTAATTCAATAGCAATTTGTACGTTACTGTTTGTAGGGAAAATATTTTGAATAACGTAGTGTAGAATTGGCAAGGCTAAACAAAGGAGGACCATTAACTACTGACTGTTGTTGCAGCTCGCAATATGTAATGTCATGTTAATAACTTTGCAAAGTGAAATAAAAAAGTAATAAATTTCAAATGATAGACCAACATATTGACATATACAGAGTACATAAATACCTACATAGAATTAGATTGTGAATGGTGGTCAAGTATGCAGTAACTCTTTTGACCAGACATGTTAGGCATGTGACATAATTGTGGAGGAAGTATGCAGAGCAGGTAATGTGGTTTGTAATGGCTGTCTGCTGTCAGATAAAGAGGTTAGATCATGCATGGTCTATGAACCCTCTGTGTGATAAAGTGTTAATGATGGGTGGAAGCCAAATGGGAACGGTAGTAACAAATCTTTTTCATTTAAAGGTGAATTTCGTTTTATAGTTTGTTACCTTAAATAAATGCTGCAATTGTTTGACCTCGTTTGAGATCAGAACAGTTGTAGCACATTGAGTTGCCAGAGGAAGCAGATGAAAATGAGATGGAAAAATCTGATACCGCGTGAGGAAATTTTACGGTGCACTAAATAATATAAATCGAAACAATGTCCTTGGAGCAGACGCCTTTCCCACAGAATTTCTGTTATCCTTTGAAGAGCTGGTCATGGCGAAACTGTTCCACTCAGTTTCATAGATACACAAGACAAGCCAAATACGCTCAGTTTTCAACAAGAACGTAATAATCAAATTTCATAGAAGGCAGATAGTGACTGGTGTAAATATTATCGCATTATCAAATTCATTATGCGTGGATGCCAAATATTAACATGAATTATTTACAGAAAACAGAAAAACTGTAGAATCTGACCTCAGGGAAGATTAGTTTTGGGTCCAAATAAATGAAGGAAAACTTAATCTTACAAGTTATCTTTGATTAAAGAAAGACAAAAGTATTTTTATAGCAGTTACAGATTTAGTGAAAGCTTTTGTCAATGTTGGCCGGAATACACTCTCCAAAATTCAGAAAGTATGGAGGATAAAACACAGGGAGCAAAAGATAATCTGTAAGTTCTACAGAAATCATAATATAGTTGGAGCAGTTGAAGGACACTAAAGGAAAGCAGAGGATGAGAAGGAAATGAGAAAGTGTTGTAGCCTATCACCAAAGCTGTTCAATCTGTGTATGCAGCAAGCATCTATCATAAGCTGCACAGTACACACACTGTTTACAATAACGTGACTTCAACGTAAAATACCGGAACTGACAGTAAAGTGATGAACAATATCAGTTGGTAGAATCAAAGTTACACTATTTTCCCCATGATGTTAGAGAGATTTTGGCCTGAAGGGGACATGGAAAATGTTCTGACAGTCGTTTTTATTTCTTAGTCCTTTCCTTTATGACGATAGCAAATAATTTTTCAAATTCATACTAACACAAAGAAGGTGATTACACTCCTATTTAAAAGACTCTGACAGCAAAGTGGTGAACCAACTGTCTCAATGCTCATTACATCTTTCTCACCAAAATTTTGGCATGTAAACTTATTCCCACTCTCTTCACACAAAACATTCTAAATCATTTTATCCAGTATCTCTTTGTAGTTAAGCTTCCATACTCAGCATCTCCCTCACAATGCCATTGTTAATACTTGTATATGTCTCTGTCCCAGGGTCTCCTTTTTTCCCATTGATTTACAGTATATCACACTGCCACTCTTCCTCTCTCACTTACACTGTCTCCTTTAAACTTCTGGGGGATACAACAGATCCTCCCCCCATAACCATATGTTTAAAATTTAGGTCCAAAATGTGCCCTCCCCTGTATATAAGTATCAAAGTTTGTCCATCTGGAGGGCTAAGAGCACCCAAGCCTAAGTGTGGTCTCCAGTCACCTCTCTTTTTCATTTCCACTGTCTATTCTCTCTTTTTCTCCCACTGCTGCTATCCCCATCCACCTCTCTTTCTATTTGAGTGTCACTGTCTTTCATTGACCACGACTGTCTCCTGTCTCTTTGACTCCCACTGCTGTTGTCTTCATCCATCTCTCTCATTCACTGCCACTTTCTCTTTCCCACCAACTCTGCCTCCTCTATCTTTCTCTCCCGTTGAGACCGTCTCTTCCCAATTCCACCATCACTCTCTGTTACTCCCGTTCAGCACACAAAGGCATGAATATTTTCACATGCAAAATTTTTTGGTGAGTAAGGCAGAATGAGGAGTGAGGCACCTGGTTCTTCACTTTTCTGTCAGAGTCTTTTAAAGAGCAGCATATTCGCCTCTTTGTGGTCTGACAGGAGCATTTTTCAGATAGATCCCTTTTTTCCCTATTATAGCAGGGTGTGCTGCTTATATACCAATTCTGTAGGTCAGTAAAATTTTGACAGTGTATTTGTATACTTCGATACATTTACATACTTTGACACATATAAACAACAAAGAAGTGTGCATAATATAAAATTAACACAAAATCGTCTCCCTTCCAAAGCAAGCTTACTTTACACTACTTTAAATAAAAATGCACAACATTTTTAGACCACACCTATAGTATACCACAATTTGCGGTGCTTGATTTAGAAGTAAAAATAATTTTGTATGAAGAAATAATCTTTTGTAACGTGCTTATGCCGCCAGTAGGCACCGTCGAATAATTTACAGGTAAAGACTACGTGCAAAGACATAAATTGGCCATTATACAGGGATAGCGCATCATAAAATATTATTGGTGACAAGGCAGCGACTAAAAACGTAGTTTCGTAAACTCAGAACCGTTCCAATGACCCTAGAAGCTTTGGAATGTATTCACTTCGTCAGTTAAAACTACATTTACCACTCAGAGCGGATATTATGTGCATATTTTACATGCATAAGTATGGTAATACCTTTGGATCTCGGTAATGCGTAATGATATCGAAAAAAGTTTCACTGTTCGTTGAGAACATCTTCTTAGGAACATACTGTAAAATTTTGACAACTTACCACAAACAGGAATTAAGAAAGTGGCTGTCCCCGTAACTGGTATTTTTGGTACCCAAAAATCATATTTCTTTCGGGTGTAACTTGATAATAGACAAAGATTTTCGAAAACTAGAAACTGGTGTTTCTAGAAAAATGTCCAAAAAATCTACTGTTAAAATTTAAACCATTTTCCATGGTTAGTTATGTAAATAATCATGGTCCTCAGTGCAAAAATCGTCAAAGATCGTTTTTGCTATTTTCTGCTTAGGTATGGTAATTTTGAACCGCTGGATATCGTAACGCATATATGGTTTTGAATTGACAGGACGGATTGCTGACGTAACTACACTCCAGGAAATGGAAAACAGAACACATTGACACCGGTGTGTCAGACCCACCATACTTGCTCCGGACACTGCGACAGGGCTGTACAAGCAATGATCACACGCACGGCACAGCGGACACACCAGGAACCGCGGTGTTGGCCGTCGAATGGCGCTAGCTGCGCAGCATTTGTGCACCGCCGCCGTCAATGTCAGCCAGTTTGCCGTGGCATACGGAGCTCCATCGCAGTCTTTAACACTGGTAGCATGCCGCGACAGCGTGGACGTGAACCGTATGTGCAGTTGACGGACTTTGAGCGAGGGCGTATAGTGGGCATGCGGGAGGCCGGGTGGACGTACCGCCGAATTGCTCAACACGTGGGGCGTGAGGTCTCCACAGTACATCGATGTTGTCGCCAGTGGTCGGCGGAAGGTGCACGTGCCCGTCGACCTGGGACCGGACCGCAGCGACGCACGGATGCACGCCAAGACCGTAGGATCCTACGCAGTGCCGTAGGGGACCGCACCGCCACTTCCCAGCAAATTAGGGACACTGTTGCTCCTGGGGTATCGGCGAGGACCATTCGCAACCGTCTCCATGAAGCTGGGCTACGGTCCCGTACACCGTTAGGCCGTCTTCCGCTCACGCCCCAACATCGTGCAGCCCGCCTCCAGTGGTGTCGCGACAGGCGTGAATGGAGGGACGAATGGAGACGTGTCGTCTTCAGCGATGAGAGTCGCTTCTGCCTTGGTGCCAATGATGGTCGTATGCGTGTTTGGCGCCGTGCAGGTGAGCGCCACAATCAGGACTGCATACGACCGAGGCACACAGGGCCAACACCCGGCATCATGGTGTGGGGAGCGATCTCCTACACTGGCCGTACACCACTGGTGATCGTCGAGGGGACACTGAATAGTGCACGGTACATCCAAACCGTCATCGAACCCATCGTTCTACCATTCCTAGACCGGCAAGGGAACTTGCTGTTCCAACAGGACAATGCACGTCCGCATGTATCCCGTGCCACCCAACGTGCTCTAGAAGGTGTAAGTCAACTACCCTGGCCAGCAAGATATCCGGATCTGTCCCCCATTGAGCATGTTTGGGACTGGATGAAGCGTCGTCTCACGCGGTCTGCACGTCCAGCACGAACGCTGGTCCAACTGAGGCGCCAGGTGGAAATGGCATGGCAAGCCGTTCCACAGCACTACATCCAGCATCTCTACGATCGTCTCCATGGGAGAATAGCAGCTTGCATTGCTGCGAAAGGTGGATATACACTGTACTAGTGCCGACATTGTGCATGCTCTGTTGCCTGTGTCTATGTGCGTGTGGTTCTGTCAGTGTGATCATGTGATGTATCTGATCCCAGGAATGTGTCAATAAAGTTTCCCCTTCCTGGGACAATGAATTCACGGTGTTCTTATTTCAATTTCCAGGAGTGTATTTAGAACTGAAGATAATCCAGAGTGATCAAAACGTGTTATGTAACTGGAAATATGCAGTTGAGACTGAACAGTAAATGAGAATTACTTTTTGTATCTAAAGAAGTTTCTAAATTCCTTGAGAATATCATCTTAAGAATATACAGTAAAAATTTCGAAGATTTGCCACCAATATAAATTATAGACGTGGCCATCCGCACAAGTGGTACTTTTGGTTGCCTCGAGTCATGGTCTTTGTGGTTTTCTCAGGAATTGCCCATGAAAAAAAGTGCCAAAGTAACTAGTACATCTGCTTAATAGCGTGTAGGGTCCCTGCGAGCAAGCAGAAATGTCGCAACACGATGTGGCGTGGACTCCACTAATATCAGACGTAGTGCTGAAGGGAATTGACACCATGAACCCTGCAGGGCTGTCCATAAATCCGTAAGAGTACGAGGGACTGGAGATCTCTTCTGAACAGCACGTTGCAAGACCCCACAGATATACTCAATAATACCCAAGTCTGGGGAGTTTGGTGGCCAGCGGAAGTGTTTAAATGCAGAACATTGTTCCTGGAGCCACTCTGTAGCAATACTAGACGAGTGTATTGTCCTACTGGAATTGGGCAAGTCCATCAGAATGCACAATGGGCATTAATTGATGCAGGTAATCAGACAGGATGGTTATGTTTGTATCTAGACTATCAGGGGTCCAATATCACCCAAACTGCACACAACAACATTACAGAGCCTCCACCAGCTTGAACAGTCCCCTACTGACATGCAGAGTCCATGGATTCACGAGGCTGTCTCCATAACCATACACGTCCATCCACTCGATACAATTTGAAACGAGACTCATCCGCCCAGGCAATATGTTTCCAGTCATCAACCGTCCAATGTTGGCGTTGATGGGCCCAGGCGATGCGTAGTGCTTTGTGTCGTGTAGTCATCAAGGATACACAACTGGGTTTTCGGCTCCTAAAGTCCATATCAATGATGTTTCGTTAAATAGCTTGCACGCTGACACTTGCTGATGTCCCAGCACTGAAATCTGCAGCAATGTGCGGAAAGGTTGCACTTCTGTCACGTTAAACGATTCTCTTACTCGTCGTTGCTGCCGTTCTTGCAGGACCTTTTTCCGGCCGCCGCGATGTCGGAGATTTGATGTCTTACTGGATTCCTGATATTCACGGTACACTCGTGAAAAAGTCGAATAGGAAAATCCCCAACTCATCGCTACCTCGGAGATGCTGTGCCCCATCGCTCGTGCGCCGATTATAACACCACGTTCAAACTCACTTAAATCTTGAAAACTTGCCATTGTAGCAGCAGTAACCGATCTAACAACTGTGCCAGACACTTGTTGTCTTATCTAGGAGTTTCCGACCGTATTCTGCCTGTTTACATATCACTATATTTGAATACCCATGACTGCACGATTTTTTTCAGCGCTGCAGTGGATAAGGCTCCTAAGACACACCCTCCACCATAGCTGATACAAAAGAACCAATTTACCTATGTCAAAGGAAGTATGTAATATTTAAATTTTGCCTCCATACCGTAGGACAGCCACAGTATATCTATTCTTCTGGTAGGTGTACGAATGGTTCCTAGGCCAAAGGCTATGCAAAATTCTTGACTCCTTATTTCTGTGATCAATAGAACCCAAGGTATGACCCCCTGAAAAATAGTATTGTCGAACGCTAATGTTTGGAACATTTTGGTACTGTGCACTGTCAGGCATGGAGTGATGCAAACAGGAATGGAACAGGAAGAAGAACTAATGCGAGTTGTCTGCATAGAAATGCCTCATTGACCACACTGAATAGAATTCATATTTCTACTGTCTCTATGTGTAGCTTCTTAATTTACATCTCTTAAATGTTTATCAAAGGAACACTAAAATCTGTATCATGGTATCTTCGAAAGCTGTGACATCAGTAGTTTTCTACATGGAAGTTGAAGGTATGTAGTTTCTGAAATTTTCCAGCTTCGCTAACAGAAGATAACTATCTGTACGCCTTTAAATTTAACTTCTAGATATATATGCATTTTTGTACAAATACTCACTTCATAAAGAGGTACTGCAAACGTCTGGTCCCACTGGTAGGTCTGTGTGAGCATCACATTAAGAAGTTCACGGATTTCTTATGTCGATTAGCTGGAACATGTTTGAATGACTCTGGTATTATTTGTAAGTTTTGTTACGGTCTGTCCCTCCCTTCTGTCTAATGCATTAAAAAATGTGGTAACTTCAGCTTACTTTTTATCCAGTGACCAGACCTATAAACAGACAGATTGGGGGGGGGGGGGAGGGGGAGGGGAGGGATCCCAATGAGAAGCCCGTTGCTATGTGTTATAGCCAATTGGACTGCCTTGTGAAACTTCTTTATTAAAATTCTTTTCTGCTTCTATTGCTGAATGAAATGGGAAGTAGAAGCTTCTATGTTATTTAATTCTGAAACAGCTGAGTAAACTGAACGTACTGAGTCTACTTTCTCTTTACTTATTCTTATCATATCAACACTGTCCCATAAAATTCTAGTGCAACGCAATCTGACTGCTCAAAAAAAGGACAACCTGACTTACAATAATTAACTCAAAAGAATGGCCCTGACTTAAAACAAATCATAACAATAACCTATACATTTCATTAAGCACTTACCTCACAAAAATTTTCATTACGCGAACTACTGCAATACAGCTAACATCGATACTGCCAGCTACATAAAAGATTCTTACTACTAAAGCCACTAACTACTAATAGCCATGTGGTTAGCAAAGGAAAGATTTTATTGCAAACCAAATAATGTATTTATTTACCTTAATAATGTGACATCCAGTTCAGACACGAATATAAATCGTCATTGACCTCTAGTACAGAGGTATATAATCATGAATAATATTCACTCTCCAAGTCGAGCATGTACAGATCATTAGCCTACACTAACACTTCAGACCTCTACCCTCTACCTCTACCCTATCAATGCTAACTTCTCATATCTAACATCCATCACTGCTGGCTGTTCACCTCCAATTGCCCAACAGTACTTCCATCACTGCTGGCGACTAATTTTCAACTGCCCAACACTACTGGCAATTAACTTCCAACAATGAGTCGAAACAGCCACAGAGTCTCTTACATAGATAGTGCAGTCAGAGATCCAATGCAAAGCGCTACACAGCGTTGCCAACACAGAAGCAGCCCACTTACACTTGGAATCGGCAGCCATTGTACTTGTGTCTTTTTTTCACATATGTGGATGATACTCTTATTGTTTAGTCTTTTGGTACTCAGAATTTGAATGGCTGTTTAGAATGTCTGAATTCATTCCACCCAAATATTCATTTCACAATGAATGTGGAAAATAATGACTGCCTTCATTTCCTTGATGTCTTGGCCAAGAAGAATGTTAATGGTACATTGGGACATACTGTGGGTCTAGTGGAGGACAGTTCAGGCTTGTGTTGCAATATCACCCAACTGTGCGTGGGGTGAGTGATGATAATACCAAGGTCTTTGTGCTTTTTGCCTTACACTGGAAGTTTTTCGAACAGGATTGGTCGTA
Source organism: Schistocerca cancellata (assembly GCF_023864275.1). Taxonomy (NCBI): domain Eukaryota; kingdom Metazoa; phylum Arthropoda; class Insecta; order Orthoptera; family Acrididae; genus Schistocerca; species Schistocerca cancellata. The sequence continues at coordinate 456,901,833 of NC_064628.1, read as the reverse complement.
TTCTGTGGAAATATGATGAGAAATGTTTCTTTCGGATACCGTCTGTGATTACAGTCCATTTCAGGATACATAAAGGATGATCTTGATCTGCGTAATGTGAGCAGGTGCCTATTGTAATACTTTCAGCTGTGGCATGTCGTATATTGGTAAGACTGTTAGGACTGGTGTACTGAACATAAGTGTCACTCACTCTTACAAAGCAGTGTAAATATGTTATTGCAGAACATTATCCTGGAACCAGTCATCCTGTGAATTATACCAATAGGAAAATTATTGCTTGTACTTAGAGCTATTAATGTACTGCTACTTAGGTAGGAGTTGAAATTAAAGTATAAAATGACCTTATAAATAAAGAGAGATGAAGGTTTTTGTTTAAAATATGTGTGGATACTACTGCCTCCCTTGTCAAAAAACAAAGGAGAAGAGTTAATGCTACCTTACCCATTGGTTATTAATTTTCACTATTGATAACTCCTGATGTCGGTCACCTTTGATTATGTGTAGTTGTAGTGCTAGTGTCACAGTCTAACCACAGTTTAACATAACCAATGATCTCTACACTGTCTGGATGTCGAACTCCAGATGTATAAACATGCCAGCCCAAATGCTCATAATTTGTTTCTTTCCTAATTATAAAATGGTTGCCACAAAAAGTCACGAGTATGTAAAATCAAAATACTTTTCGATTCTGCTCCTGCATCAACCTGTACATAGTATATTAATGTAAAGTTCAAAGCCATAAATCATTAAACAATTTTTTATTATGTACAGATCTGTAGAAATTCTGTTGTCTTGTTACAACATGGCGAACTATGCAGTTGACAGAAATCGGGAGGCATATCAGATTTTTCCATGCAAGAGAATCCGCCAAAGAAGCGTCAAGAACACCAGAAATCCCACTCACTACCGACATAAATCGTCTGGGTTTCCCCAGCGACTCACAAATGATTCGTGGAGGTATGTAATTTAGAGCAACTAAGGGAACGACGGAAAACAGATAAAAATGACGATGACAGATAACTGATCATAACGCCCGCCACCAGCCGCGTGATCGATTTACAAACGCACGTTCGATATGTATCGTTTGGATCTCACGACTTCGATAGGCAATCATTCTTGGAAATTACCCCTTTACGTGCTGCAACATGTTTTCATTTCATTTTCATTTTCATTTTATTATCTTCCTGTAAATCATTTACATGATGTAGGAATTGTCACAACAAAGTTATCATACTAGTACAAGTACTACAGACGTAATAATGGAATATCACTTTCAAGGCATTTTTTAAAAGTACAAATTTAGACAAATAAATTAAAATTTTTGGCAATAAATTTACACACAATCAAAGTACTCATCTACGTCATAGACAGTTTTGCTTAAAAGGTAATTTTTAAGCTCAGTCTTAAATTTTACTTCATCTATTATTTCTTTCATGTACACTGGCAGAGCATTGTATAGTTTTATTCCAAAATAACTTACATGCTTTTGGGTTTGTGTTGTCCTTACCCTTTCTACATACAAATTCTTACAAGTTCTAGTATTATAATTATGGCAGTCCTCATTTGTACATAGATTTTTCATATGTGCTCTTGTACACAGAATGCTTTTAAAAATATGCAGTGATGGTATTGTGAGTATTTGCAGTTCTTTGAAAAGGGGCCTACAATGAGTTCTTGGAGAGCTATGTGTTGTGATTCGTATTGTCCGTGATGTCCGTTGACGACCTGCGTTAATGCCGCCATTTTAAATGGAGTGTGGAATGTTTTGAAGTGACATGATAGCCAGTGTGAGTTGGCATCGAAACAAACGGCGTCGAACCGAGATCACATGACAATTCCAGCTTAAAGTTGACGACATGCGTAGAACGCAATGCTCACTTCAGAGTGAGAGTGTTCGTATGTCGAAGTTCCATGCCATACGATCATACATCTACGGCTAGTTATTATATTATAGAGATCACTGAATATAACAGTCGCGACACTATCTCGGTTTTGTTACTCACTTCAATATCAGTGCACCAAGTGACCAGAAAGCTACACTCCTGAATACCATATCGGATGAGTGCCAATAGTATGGTTTATACTGATTTGTAACGTAGGTTTTACAATAGGGAGCGTATGCGATGCCATAAAAATAGACAATAACTAACAAATGGCACCATATTTGCTTTTCCTTAGTATTCTAAGGACCCTGGGAGGTATGAAACAATACATTACTGAACAGGTTATTTCCGAGTCTCTTGTAACATACAGATATTTACTGAAGATTGTCGTTTTCTTTTCAGAACAAAAAATTGCTAGTAAACAGCAGAAAACCTGGCCTTTTGCTGAAAGGCGTCGCATATCTACCAAACAACGTGAAGTTTCGTTCGCTACATTTCCAGTCAAATCAGAGTATGTAGGACATAGAAAACTTATACGGATTGTAATACCTACAATATGTAACGTACCAAAGGGGAAACCACACATATGTGATAATAAAAGGTCAGAAGCAATAAAACTGTTTTCCAATGCAGAGGAAACTAGTTTCACAATTGTTGCTACATCTGAGCCACAAACAGCAAGCATTTTCAACACATTCACTTTTGAAGAAAAAGTGATTACGTTTATAAAGATATTTGTATACTTGAAAACCGAGTGACATGTAAGTATGGATGAATCATAAGACCAATACAAAATTTTTATTTATGAAGGAAAGTGCCTATTATAATAAAAAGACAACAATACAAGTCTATTCATCTCAGGCATGAAATACATGTACATATTCTCTTGCTTTCAGTACAGTGAGCCTGAGGTGCAGTTATGCACATATTCAAGACTATTTCTTCATGAATAAGTTGTAGCTTATGTCATTGAATTAGTGACGTTTGGCTGTTTCTACATTTATTTTGTGATAATTCGTGTGTCTTGGTAATTTACTAATGGATCAAATGTAAAAATATAATATCTATTTTGTTTATTAAGTAGAAAAATACTTAGAATCAAGAAATCTCCCTACAGCCATGTGACAGAATGCTTTCTCACCGCCTTGAGCACTAATGGTGCTCCAGCTGTCAAACGGTAAATCTTTACCAGCAGAGAGGGTCATGATTTACATGTTAGGGTGTGGTCTAAAGCTAGGTTTCCATCGGCTTGAATTTCTTACACGTGCATCCTCCCACCATTGCCCTTACACGCACATTAGCATTTACACATGGCTGAGCTGGAAACACGACTTACAGGACTTTCAAGAAGGTGAGGAATGATATTCATATGGAAGATGCGCAGCTTTTAGCTAAAGAACTTATAATGGCATTCACAAAGAGAAATGGAACACATGGATGTTGGATATGGAAATGGACATCTCGTAGGTATAGGTTGGCACTATCAAACCTGCTAATAAGGTGGAAATTATCTGATGAGGAAGACTTTTCGTTCGAAAATAATTTTAGAATGATTAAAATTAATTTTGAAACATTTGTGAGCCGTATTTCTGGCTCTGTACAAAAGTCTAAAACAAGTATATGAAACACTTTGCCAGCTACCATAAAATTACAAGTTAGATTGAAATAGATGATAATAGAGTCACAGCAATATACGTATTGCATTCCAAAGAGCATTAATCCAAAATTTTTATGTCATTTACAATAGACTGAAGTATAATAAATTAATAAAATAATGAAAAAGTTGATTGACACTGTTAGAAGAAATACATATACATACACACACACATGCACACAATACGTTACTGAACAGTTTATTTACGTGTCTCTTGTAACATATAGATATTTACTGAAAATTGAAAAGTTAATTTTTCGTAATCCTGTGAGGCTGTGGTCATCTATCTTGAGAAGCTCTGTGTATTAGTTCACTGACACACTCACACAGTCCAGTGCTTGTAAATATTTTTAAATTAGAATTTTTAACTATTTGTTTCCTGTAATCCTTGATAGGTCTATTATGTCATTAGTCATTTCGATTGTTGCCACCACGTTAGATGTAACAGAAGTGAATCAGACATTCATGTTGTCAAGTCGTCTTGGTTCTGATCTGTCTTGGATTGTAATACTAAACGATTGACTGATTGACAAATACCTATGTGCTTTATGCTGTGTATTTTGCATGGAAATGACACAAAATACTGTTCCATTTTTTCATACAAATCAAGATTATTTGTACACCCACACCGATTTGCTTAGAACACGAGAAGAGACCATCCCTGTAAAATAAGGAAAAAAGATTATAAAGATTCACTTTTTCTTTTCCAGTAATGATACTCTGACTTTTTCAGTAATTTTACTGTGTCTGTTATATAAAATCGCAGTAATGCTTCTTTAATAAATATACGCTTCTTCTTGCAAACTTTAAGAATAATCTTTATTCAGAAGATTTTTATAACCTATTAAGTAATATCACTTCTGCCCTACTGTATACTGGAAGGGCATACATTAGTTCTTGCTTACAACAGCTGACAGTAGTAGTTGTTACTGTGATTATAATATTTAAAAGTGACATACATGGTTTTGAAAATCACAGGTTTTTAACTATGAGTAATGTTTGCATTTAGTCAAGGGAAGTATTTTGAGACTGGAGAACAGCAAAACTTATGAGGGATTTATTGTACTTTTCATCTCACAAGAGTCAAGTGTTTGCTCAGTTGAAAACTAAAGCTTACTTTCTCTACAATCAATAGTACACAAAGAACAGCATATAATGAAATAAAATACTGAATGTTAGGTACTCATCATTGCCATTACACTTATTCTGACTTACACAAAGCACTGTTTTATTATTCAATGTTTTTGTCATATTTGACAAATTAGACTTATTTATATTTTGGTTAGTTCATGTGACTTAAACACCTCAGCTATGCTATATTGAGCTACATCATTCTTAGTGTCGGTCTTCATTTTGTTGCATTCTTTGGCTGGCTCTTGGAGCTCACAGCGTTGTTGACTTTCAGTATAGCGTGAGTAAATGTGTGCAGCAGTCCCATCAAGCCAAACACCATATTTCGCCTTGTATCTTCAAGTCACATCCCCAAGTTACTATGACGGCTCACTTATGGCACATTGAAAACTGAAGATGACTCAAGATGAGGTGTTTCTAAGCAAGCCACTAGCTTGGTAAATACATCACATGTCTGTAACTCACCCTCTGTAACTCACTTTGATGTAGTTTGCCTTATTTATTTATTTATTTATGCATTTATTTTACCTGGCAATTATCCTCTCTTACACATAACCAGGCATACTCAGATTGAATGAATTCAGTTTGTACAGAACATTATGGACATACCACATGTTACACAGTATTAATGTTAAAGAAAAAATAGAGATTATAACAGTAGTACAAGGATAATTATAACAATCAAAAAAATAATTATAACAATCAAGAATAATAATAGTAATCACTATGTATATAAAAGTAAACATATTTTTCTTTTATGAATGTCAGTCCTATTGCTAGTCGGGAACTTTCTCGTTATGTTCTTGCAGCTTTGTGATTTATTCACATCGAGCAGAGACATAAGACGATAGATTGAGGTGAAAGAGATATAGAAGAGGTAGCTAGGTTAGAGGAAAAGAAATAGAATGGTAAAATTCGAAGCAATGATGGAGGTGAGAAAGAAAGAGATGAGAAGGGCACAACAATGGTGGCTATACCGTCCCTAATATGTAAGTTTTGAGTTCCCTCTTGAATGTTGAGTGGTTCTGGATAAGACGCAGATCACAGGGGAGCGTGTTCCATAGTCGTATGGCTGAGATGGAGAATGACACAGAGAAAGATTTTGTGTTATGTAAAGGTACAGCCAAGATGCTGGATGTATCTGATCTGGTATTGCGGTTGTGGAATGATGGTAAGTGTTTAATGTGAGAAGATAAGTACTGGGGCCACCAGTGACTAAGAAATCGACGAAGTAAGCACATCATGTGGAGATCGCGTGCCTTATGTGGGCGTATCCACCGTAGATGAGAGTATGAAGGACTGATGTGATCAAACAACCATATAAGACAAGCATTCATCACTAGCTCGAGGCATCTCGAATTTTCACTATTTGTGCCGTGATGCACAACATCACAGCAGTAAAGATTAGGCAAGACTAGTGTTTGGACTAATTTTTGTTTAACATGGGTTGGAAATATTTTTCTAAATTTTTTGATTGCATGTAGGGAGGAGAGCGATTTCCGGCAAGCTGTGACTGTTTGTTCTTCCCAGTTTAGGTGTTCATCAAAGATTATTCCAAGGTATTTTACTGTTTTTTGGTATGGTTGTTGAGTACCATTGAGGAGTATTTGAGGGACTGTTTCGCGAAAGTACCGGCTGATTAACTTTGGATGAGATATAAGAATGACCTGGGGTTTCTTGGGGTTTAGTTTCACACCTAGGTTCTGTGCCCATCGAGAGACAGAGCAAAGATCTGCATTCGTACTCGCTACTGCGTAAGCAATGTTCTTGGGGCTTGCACTTATGTACAGTTGGATGTCGTCGGCATATAGATGGTCGTTGCAGGAGTTAATCACTGAAATAATATCAATAATGTACAATGAGTAGAGTAATGGACCAAGGACGGAGCCTTGGGGAACTCCAGAAGGCACGTTTTTCCATGATGACTTGTCCAACCCACAAATGACTTGTTGATTTATGTTTTTGAAGTAGCCGTCGAACCAGTGTATTGCGCTGTTTGAGAAATTCAGCTGTTTCATTTTAGTTAGTAATATATCAAAGTCAACTGTATGAAAAGCCTTGCTAAAGTCAAGCTTCACATCTGTCCATAGCATGTTTAATGTCATCAGTTACTTCGATTAATGCAGCTGCTGTACTATGGTGCCTTTGGAAGCCTGACCAATATTTATCATGGGTGTTATGAGTTTTGAGGTAATCTGTCAGCTGTTCGTGGATGATGTATTCTAGGGCTTTAGATATTGAAGGTAGTATGCTGATCTGTCTGTAGTCACCTGGCGACTTTGGGTTGTCAGTCTTGGGTATAGGTTGAATTAAACTTTGCTTCCACTCAGTAGGATACGTACTACTGACAAGAGACAGGTTGAAGATGTCTGTGATAACTGGAATAATAGTGTCTACAACGTTCTTAATCATGCCAAAGCTCACTCCATCATTTCCTACTGCCTTGGAAGAGATTCTCGTAATTTCCTTGTGTACTGTGACTGTAGTGACATGTTTCAGGAAAAACTTGTCTCTCGAGAGATTGATGTCTTGGGGCTGTTAATTTGTCAGTGCAGGGCAGTTTACAGCTGTTGAGGAGAACATTGGCCATCGCCCTTTTCATCCAATGTGCACACTTGCCTCTTCTCATACCCCTTCAAAATTTCACTTCATTACACAAATCAGATTTCTTTAAACTTGTTCATAAACATTCGTCATTATTAGAAGAACTTCCTTTTTCTTATGAGTCCCATTGTGCTTAGATCATGTACATCTACTTTTTTATCGATGACTCATAAGGTTGTCATTTAGACAGAAGTTTATGTTTCTTTACATGTACATATATACATTAATTCATTTTTCTTATTTAAGTTGTAATAAGATTTTATTACACATTCAGAGCATTTCCACGATTTTTGGGCGAAAAACGTGAAAGCTTGACTAATACTAAAACACATTATTAGATTCCTTGAAGATGCAGGTTAACTCTGCTTTAATGCTTTTTAGGCAAATAAACATTCTGATTATTGCCAACTCATAGCGTTGCTAAAGTGTTAAACGACAGAACACAATGGAAATTAGATTCAACATGAACTGCAGAATAATTCACCATGAAATATACTTCTAAATTGTTCTTCAGTTGCAGAAGCATAAGACAAGACTTAACATAAGTCAGACACATAGACTACTTCAAGAAAAACTTTGCTAAAGAGCTATGGAAATGTGCTACTGTAGTGAACATTAAAGTTCCATACTGAATTGTACTTTAACACTTACTTATTACTGTTCCTACTATGCACAGGTTTATGTACATGTGGCTCCATATGGAAGGTGACAGTGTAACTTATTCTGTTGTGTGAAAAAATGTTTTCTACTGGTTCAGTATTGTTTGCACCTCTCAACTTAAATATTCTTTATACCTGTGAATATATGATGTTCATTATAATGGTCTTTCTAGCTTTAGGATAGCGACCCAGCAGTCTGTTTTTATCAACTTTTTAAGAACTGTTCATGTAACTATGAATATTCATATCACTAGTTCTTCTTCTTTGTATCATGAGTACTAATGCATTGATTTCAAATATGTGCAATACTGACTATTTTACTCAACATCTGCAGCGTAAAGATACCTAAAAAGTTATTTTGTAATAACTTTCCACCATCTACTAGTGGTTACATGTGTTAAACTTGTCTGAAATGTTTATGACTACATCTATGGGGAAAGGGCAGAGGTTAACTCATTGCTTTTCTGCTAAATGCGTTATGCTAATAGACAAAAGCCTAAGTGTTCAAATGTTGTGTAGCTAGATGCATCAGTCATTCATACTCAATTCACTGTACATGTGTTAGAAACAGTATGTTTTGTTACGTTATTGTAGTGATTATTTTCATATTCACATAACGAGCATTCATGTATGTTTCACTATTCTACATATCATTTGCCAGCGTGAGACACACAAATCTATGCTAGTTAAGTACTTTATCTTTTGAAACTTTAGCAATTGCTCATATAAATTTTCTAGCTTTATTCTAACTGGGTTAATGATTGTGTTGATTTCTCTGGCATCTAAAAGTAGGTGGACATTGGAATTCTGTTTCGCAACCTCTTAAAGAAAGCTAAAGTGAGATGACTGTGAACATTCAGTTATTTCCAAATTTTTCATTCTCGCTACTTTTTTGTGCAGTGCTTCCCTTTTAGCAGATGATATTGCATAAAAGAATGATAAAAGGTTATGGAGGGAGGGAGGGGAGCTATACCTCCAACTTTTACATACTACCCTTAATGGCACCAGTAATTTTTCATATTTTATTTGCATATATTTTAAGAGTAGCTCACCTAATTCATTCCTTTAGGTCATGGTGAAGCAAGAAGACTCTTGCAACTTACCCTGTATCATTCACACATCAGTATATATATCTGAAGCCTGATTGACATACTTTCATTTACGAAAAATATCTCTGGAAAAATTAATTGTAAATCTACTTCCTGTTAATTGCTGACTAAAAAAGACAGAATGTATGGTATTCAACTAGAAAATATCACTTGCCTTTACCTAAGTCTGTTTTCACTTCATACCATCAAAAATAACTCATATTCAGAATGCAGGTGGCTATTAGTTTTTCGACAATAAGAAAGCCACACTATATTATAATATAGTATCTGGTGCTTTCACTACTTGTGATTTGTTACCCATTGCTGTTACAATTCTGCAATTTTGCACAGGCTGGGTAGGTACATTTATATTTCTTTTAAATTAATTGAATAAACTAACTGGCATTACATTCACTGAAGTCCCTAAGTCATGAATAATGTCTATAGATACATCACCTTCTTTTACATTTAGTACTGCATCATTTTATCTGCCTCTTTGCCATTAGAAGTCCGAATACAGCTCACCTCTTACATCTTTATCTTGCTGGTATCTCAGAAAATGTAAACATTCGTTCTGTATATCCCCATTATCGGTCATTGTTGAGGGGCTTACCGCGAACAACTGGTGTTTTCTGTTGGTGGTGGTGGAGCAGTGTTACTATTGAAACTTCCTGGCAGATTAAAGCTGTGTGCTGGAGCGAGACTCGAGCTCAGGACCTTTGCCTTTCATGGGCAACTGCTCTACCAAGACTCACAACCTCTCCTCACAGCTTTAATTCCGCCATTACATTGTCTCCCTCATTCTGGTGTGTTACTACTGTCAACAGTCTCGGCTATGTCTACTATCTGTTCTATATTGCGCCAGTTTGTCTCTTGGTTGCAGTGAGAACCTTGTCTAATCTCTGCTTTGCATTGCTCCAGATTCATTGGCGTGTACTCACGATGTGCTTCAGTATTTCTTTGCCTATTATCTACATTGTTTTTCGGTTATTGCGACTGAGTGAATGATGGTACCCTGGATTATATTTATGGTCTCCTTTTCTGTGCTAATGTTAATTCCTTGATGGTTATTATTTCTCTGCCTACTGTCTTGTGATGGTGGATAAGGATGCTAACCATGGCCTTTATTGTTATTGTTATTGTGGGATTGTGTAGTTCTGTTACTTTGGAAACAGTTGTACACCTAGGTTATTCAGTGTGGGAAAAAAATTATTGCAGGTCTGCCTCTGATATAATGACCAGTTTTTCTAGAATACAAGGTGGCAATCGTACTTTCAAAATCTTCAGTACATCCACATGAGATAAGGTTTACTCAAATATCATGTTTTGTTAATATATTTCCCAAAATATTTTCTTAATCCTCCCTCTTTGCAACTGCAATCGTTTTAGGACAGCTGTTGACCAAAATTTGTCCAAAAAGGCCTGCTCGAATTGTTCATAGGTCTGATATTGGTCTGCTGTATCTGCAGCCCAAGTCAATGGATCACCACCAAGTAGCATACTTTTTGTTATTCGGACCAGCTACATGGCAGTACATTAAAAAATGCTCTCATGAATGTTACTGGCTGTACCTTTTTCAGTTAAATAGTAAACACTGAAATTTTCTGTGTTTCAAAATGCTTTCATTATCTAATATCGACAAAAGATAAGAATCTGTTCCCAGTGTGTGTAATGTTGACATATGCAGTGGTGTGTGGTAACTTGTTTAGTTCCTCATTAATGGCAGCAACTGATTATATGTGCCAGAAGGTCTCCCATCAATGCCACAAATCTACAAGGTGAAGAGTTATCCTCATGTCTACCTAGGAAACTGGCATGGTTCTTGTATTAACTGTAGTTGATTTGTTGGAACTGATCCTACCAGTGTTCAATTTTGAAGGAATATGTTGGACTGCAGTTTTGGTATTAATGTATACATAATCAAAAATTTTCTTTTCTTTCTCAGACATCAACTTTTGTGTCTCATCGATGTAAGTTCTATGCTGTATTATAAATTCTTATGCATGTGTGGTATCACTGTTCAGCTCTACTGCTCCCACATGGTCGTTCCATTCCTTTACATTGCTACTAATGCAGTTTTGTTCAAGCTTTATAAATCCGACCTCCTCCAACAGCTTTTGTATTTTGTCGAGAAGATCCTTGAAAACTGTTTGCAGTTCAGAAACTTCTATCTGAACGTCTGTAACAGTTTCTGCTAATTCATCATGTGTAGTTTGTAAATTGTCTTTTTTCACAGTTAGATCATCTAATCTAACTGCAGGTTTCATTTGCTCATTTAATATTTGCAAAAATCTCTGACCAAATTTTAGACAAGCTTTGTAAATTTAAAATCGAATTTTGAAACACATTCCTTGGAAACTGCATCATCCAATTTGCACTGTTTGTATCAACTGATGCAATGTTGCCTAATGTTTGTGATACTGCTCCACTCATAAACGTTCCTTGTTCACATGACATCAAACTACTTGAAGTTTCTTGTTGTTTTGCGATACCTTGTTCATAGCTGCTCTGGGAAAGAATACTTTTGAATGTTGATTGTGGTGGTAAATCGTCCACTGTCGGCACTGAATTTTAATTGGAAAAATTCTCTGATTTATATTTTCTGTCAAATCCAGATTGTGAAAGCTATTAATATCAGCATCATCTGATGATGTACCATATCTATTGTCCATGTCAGCTTCTCAACATTTACTATTTCCTGAGTCTGATTAATTAAAATATTTCATTAATTTGTTCTCTTTTGGTTGGCTCCATTTTAATGATTAAACAGAGTTTCACATGTGAAAATATTATGTGAATTGTACCTATTCTTCATATACTAGAAAGCTTTTAGTGTGGCAGTCATGCACAGCAAGGTAGCTACTATTTTCTGTGACGATGCTCTTTGTAATATAAGATGGCTAACACAGAATACTACAGTCTGCTGGAAGTTCCTATTAGAAAAACTTAATAGAAAAAGACTATTCTTGATGTTGAATCTAATTGCACATTGTTTGAGTGACTACAGGTCAATAAATATCAAGCCTTCATCTCACCTTGAATGATGGCATCTTATTCATTTGCCATTTTGAATACTGTTTATTCTTTCTATTACAATATTGCAAGAACCTCATTTCCTGTCTTCTTCATTCTTTCATATGTTTCTTCCTCCTTATTTCTCTTATTCCACTTCTGTTTTTAACATGTAACAGGAATGAATATTTAACTCCATTATTATGTACATAGCAATCAGTCTTTTACAAACACATATAACTATGTGACGATTGTTACAGGCACAGTAAGGATGCCATATACAATAAATTTAATAAAACAATAAAAAGTTTGATTGATGGCCTTATAAGAAAAAATACATGTAAGGAAATTATGTATTATTCATTGAAATGTTAATTTTACATAATACTATGATGCTGTGGTGAGTCATCTACCTTGATAAGCTTTGTATATTAGGTTATTGATGTACTCAGACAGTCCAGCATCTACAAATGTTTTAATGTTCGACTTATTACTTCTTTGTTTACTGTGATTCTTGTAAGGTCTGTTATGTCATGACTCCTGTCAATAGCTGCACCTGTGTGAGCTGTAAAGGAGGTGAATCAGACATTAATGTTACTGGTTTAGATTAAAGTACTCGATGACTGCCTAACTCACAAACAGTTGTACATGTCATACTCTGTATTTGTAAACTATACAAAATACTGTTCCATTTTCTCACAAAACTCAAGATGTTTGTACAGTTCACACCTCTTTCTTCAGATCAAGAGAAACAACGATCTCAGAAAGCTAACAAAAAAGTTTCATAAGGATTCGCTTTTTCTTTTCCAGTAATGATTCTCTGACATTGTCAATGATAACACTGTCTTTGTTATAGAAAGTCACACTTATGTTTCTCTAATAAATATTTGCCTTGTTTTACAAATTTTTAGAATAATCTTCTTTGACAAAAGGCACCTCAGAAAGTAAGATTTTTGTCTCAACAGTTCAGTTTTGTTTTTATTTTCAGAGGTAACTGAGATGCTGATGGATCATAAGTGCTGTAAATATACATTTGTTTTACTGGTATGGCACTGGTACTTAATTTTATAACCAATATTCGTACTGTGCTGAACACTCATTACTCAACTGTAATGCCCATACAAACAAAAAAAATTTTCATAGGATTTCAGCAAGGGTCAAGTGTAATTTCATATCTCCAAAGACGGAAATAAATTTCTATTTCACAGTAATATTTATACACAAAAATTCAAGCAAAAAATTATCATCATCATACTGAAGTAAAAAAGGACCTTTTCAGTACTGACTGTTCTGCATTATTATGAGCCTCAATTCCAGTACTCTTAATCCTTTAATTACTTAAAATGATGATGTGCCTCTCTGTCACAAATAAGTGATTATAAGGAGTTAGTGAATGCTAGAATGATATTCCTATCACACTGCTTATGAACATATTGCCACTTCAGAAAGTATTTATTTATTTACTTGAAGACTAAGCCCATTATTTTGACATGATGCTAACTTTCTACACACACACACACACATATATATATATATATATATATATATATATATATATATATATAAACAATTCTATATCTGTGCTGTCGAACAAACCAGAGCAGAGAAGAGCGCTGATATGCTAGTTTGTAGGGGCTAGACCTGGGGGTGGGGGGTATAGAGTATTTTTAATATTTTGGAAGACAGATAATGGTTTATAAGATGCGATAAAAAAGTTACAGTTCCGACCCTGTTGAAAACTTTGTCCTCTTCCTAAAATACTTGGCCAAGTACTTATAAAAGAGAATTCAAATTAGCTGCAGCACCCCATGCCCCCATGTGTGGGTGCCCTTGGGAGCAGCTCACCTAGCGGCAGCTGGTGAAGCTCATAGGCGATGGAAGGGGAAGCAAATTAATGCAAAAAAGTAGAACACCTTTCAGCTTTAGTAACGTCCACATAAGTTGGCATTACAATACGCAAATCATATGTTTCCACATGTAAGATGTAGAAGGGGTAGAGCATGTGTAAGAAACTCATACCTGTGGAAACCTGGCTTAACATAAAGTCATGACACTTCCATTCATTTTTGTTATACATTGCAACAACAGCAGTCTAACTGGACAGTGAGCAGACTTCGTAATGCGATATCGGATCTGTGCGAGTAGTTTTGTTTATACCGATTTGTAAACTAGTTTTTAGATTAGATTGGGTATGTAGTGCCATCAAAGTCGGCAACAAGTAGAACTGTCACTACATTTGTATTATTTTAGCTTTCCAAGGATCCTGGGATATATAAAATGGTGCATTACAAGGACAGTTTGTGTATGATTATTTTTTACTCTACAGATATTGCCCAAAGAATTTCGTTATCTTTTAATAACAAACAAATAGCTATAAACATCAGAAGACCTGACTTTTCGCAGAAGGACATCGTATACCTAATCAGCAACGTGAAGATCTGTTCACTAAGCTTTCAGTGAAATAAGTGAACAGGGTATGTAAGAAATTTGTGTGGAATGAAACGCCAACGTTATTTAACGCACCAAATAAGCTACCACGGCTGCAGCTCAAGGGAAAACCACATGGTAATAGAACGTCAAAAACAATGAAACTGTTTCCCAATACAGAAGAAACCAGTTCCATAATTGTTGCTACATCTGAGCCGCAGACAGCAAGATTCTTCAACACTTTCCCTTCGGAAGTAAAAATAATTAGGTACATTTACAAATATATTTGTGCATGAGAAAGTCGAGTGAAATTTAAGAATTTTCGAAACATTAGGCTCCATTCGAAATTGTTACATGTCAAGGAAAGTGCCTATAATAATAACTGACTACACCAGAAATATACTTTTCGAATATATGTGTTTATATTCTCTTGTTTCAGTGGAGTAAGCTGCAATTATACACATATTCGAAAGTAGCTCTCCATGAATAAGCTGTAGCTTATGTCACTGAATCAGTGAGATTTGGCAGTTTTAACATTTATTTCACTATCATTCAAGTCTCTTGACAATTTGCTAACGCTCACATTACTAAATATACCTTCCAGTTTAGCAGTGATTAGCCTTTTGGAGCTAGTGCCATAAAAACTGAACTGGTGGGAAGTTCGTGGAAACAGTCACAATACATTGGGCTCCATTTGCTGATTTTGAGATTTTATGAAACAAGTGCACAAACCGTATCGTTAACGATTTTAATTTCTAAACAGAATGATGAATAGGTATCATAATATTAAGTGGATATTTTAATTTAAATATTCATAGCAAATCTATTATACAGCTATACTCATGTCTCTTATATATAATCGAACTCACATTTTTACAATTTGTTACAACAGTCATGGTAATCAGCAGTGCAGCTATTGACCACATTTCTACGGACACATTGGGATTTCAAAAAATATTGTATACTGTAGATATAAGACCAATGAATAAAAATAGAACTGAAAGCTAACAAATGAAAATGAATTGTATTAACACACTAGAAAAGTGTACAAAATCCAATTTATCTAAATGGAAAATGTAATATATTCTCTAAAGTAACATTCAATTACGAAGACAAGCGTTTCAAAAAATTTTAACAAAACACAATTCCCGTTTTTTTAATTAATTTATTTTTACAGACATCGATTTTGACTGCTGCTAAACATAATAGATCCATTTCCACAACGCAACTTCTCGACACAGTAGCGTTCATACTACTTGTTGAAATTATTTGGCAAATCGCTTGTGCGTGGTGAAGACGAGACGAACGATCGATTTCAGCAATATCGCATTAGATTAAATTAGATTAGATTATTTTTTTGTTCCATAGATCTGTGCTGAGGAGATCCTCGTGGATGTGGAACATGTCAATTTTTTTTAAACAAAAACGGAAATAACAATGCTAATAGTATGAATATATACAATAAATCATTTGTTTCTATTAAAAAATTCGTCAATGGAGTAGAAGGAGTTGGCCACTAGTAAGTCTTTCAGGCTCCTTTTAAACTGATCTTTATTTGTAACTAAATTTTTTATGTTTGCTGGCAAATTATTGAAGGTGAGTGTTCCTGAGTAGTGGATCCCTTTTTGAACTAAAGTAAGTGCTTTTATGTGCTTGTGCAGATAATTTTTGTTCCTGGTATTGTACGTATGAACTAAGCTGTTTGTTGGAAAAAGAGATATATTATTTAGGACAAATTTCATTAAGGAGTAAATATACTGAGAGGCAGTAGTTAGTATACCCAGTTCTTTGAAGAGGTTTCTACAGGCCGTCCATGAATTTACTCCACAAATAATACGTATTACACGCTTTTGGACTCTGAAAACTTTTGTTTGACTTGAAGAGTTACCCCAAAATATTATACCATATGACATTATGGAATGAAAGTAGGCAAAGTATGCAAGCTTTTTCATTTTTATGTCGCCTATGTCTGCTAACACTCGAATTAGAAATACAGATTTGTTAGGGCATTTCTGCAGTTCTGTGGTGTGCTCCTCCCAACTGAATTTATTGTCAAGTTGTAATCCCAGGAATTTAAGACTGTCAACCTCTTCTATCTGCTCTTCTTCATACTTTATGCATATGCTGGGTGGAAACCTCTTACAGGTTCTGAATTGCATATAGTGAGTCCTTTCGAAGTTTAGTGTCAGTAAGTTGACTTTAAACCATTTATTAATATCCATGAAAATATCATTAGCAGATTTTTCTAGAACTACACTCGATATACTATTTATTGCAATACTTGTGTCATCTGCAAACAAAACGAACTCAGCTTCTGGCAGTGTAACTGATGAGAGATCATTAATGTACACAAGAAAAAGCAATGGCTCTAAGATGGATCCCTATGGGGCACCACATGTACCTTCTTCCCATTCTGATGATGACTGATGACTTAATTCACTAATCCCTTGCACTGACATCCTTTGTTTCCTGTTAGCGAGGTATGACTTGAACCATTTTGCAGCACTGCCCGTGACACCATAGAATTCTAATTTATTTAAAAGGATGTTGCAGTTCACACAATCGAATGCCTTTGACAAATCACAGAAAATACCTGCTGCTTGTAACTTGTTATTTAATGAATTAAGTACATTTTCACTGTAGGTGTAAATAGCCTTCTCGATATCAGAACCCTTCAGAAATCCAAACTGTGAATGCGATTGATCATTGCAATGCGTCGCTTGTGTGTGAGTCACAGTGGGGCCATTTAGACTGTGGTAATGTTTACAGCGTGTGATTGTGTTATCTTTCCAGAAATGCTCTGTATACCGAGATTTTAAATTCTCTTGAACAGAGGTTCCATGTTGCATTCGTGTCACGGAACTGACACATTTGGAACTGTCGAAATATTGGCGGTTGTCGAAGGCAACATCTGGCTGCATTTCCGTAAGTTGTCTGAACGTTATATACGCAATGAGAAACTCATGTGCCACTTTATTTTAGTGTTTGGTTGGTTTTGTGACACGAATTTCCATGAGGACTTTGATATTTTTCCCATGAGTGTTCTTCCACAAGATAAGGCCCATTATCGAGAATGACAAATTAAGCCTTCACTGCACATATGTAAAACGTGTATATGAAACAATTATAGTTTAAAGATGTTTTACACCGAAAATGTCTGCCTGATTGTAGGAGAAAAACACAGTTATCTCTTACGTTAATTAGTAGTAAGAAAAGAAAAAAACCAATCGATAAAGTGAAATGGCTCCATGTATTGTTTTTTTAAAATATTGTTTGATATATTTATAGCATTTAGCTTGCCAATCCAACGCAAAAAATGGTTTACGTTTCACAATAACTGGACAAAGAAGTAGCTTTTACTTAGTCTAAATAAGAAGAGCCATCTATTCTTCTTCTACTGAAAGAAAAAAAAAGGTACCGTTATTTGAGGTTACTTTGCTCCACTTTTTACAGTTTTTCTGATAGTTTAAAAACAATGGTTCCTTAATGTTTTTGTTTCTCAAAATGATGTGATTAGTTACAACAGTCTTTTGCAAAGTAATCTGTATTTATATCTCATAAAATAACCTTTTAATTCTATTTGTTATTGTTTAAAAAAAATGGTGCAAAGTTTCCTTGCTCTGGGGATTCCTTGCACCGGATGCTTAAATCTCATTAAAAATAAGGATTACAGGGGCCTGGAGTTATGTTTGACCATAGGAATGAAAGGGAATAAAGCAATTACTAAAGAAATAAGGACTACAGAGTACTGAAGCAATGACTGACCATCAGAATTTAGAAAAAATAACAATCTCGTTAGCAGAAACAATTTTATTACCAAAATAGTTTAACAAATTAAAGATTTAACACAAATTGTAGCCTATATTGTGAGTTAATAGGTCAAATATCCCTCAAGCTGTGGTATGGAGAATAAGCCACGTTTGCTTATCTGTTTTGGAGGCTGCATGAGGCAAATTATTTCATCAAAGGCATACTTCATTTCATCTTTCAGCATTGGCCACTTCCATGATTTCTTAGACTTTTGCATTGAACTCATTGTAGCTCCATCATCGCTACATCAGTAATTAATCCTGGAAAATATTCCCCCTCATATTTGAAGATCACATACTGACCCACAGTGTGCACAACTTCACCAAATTCTGGTCTTTTCTTGTTTGGCTTGGTTAGTAACTGGGTTTCATCCATGTCAAACTCTACAGGTGATGGTGATCTGACTTGAGATCTCAGATAATTCTCATTTTCAGAAGAAACTCTGAGAGAGATGGCACCAGAATCTTCTCCTGAACTATTATCTTGATTTTTGTGACTATATTCTGTATTTCTGCAAAACCTTTTTCTGCATTACTGACACACTTTTACCAGGTGTAGTGTTACTGGCAACACCAGTAGTCCATTCAGTTCTCTTATTCTCAAGGGCTTCAACGAAAGAGTCTTGTGCCCCATCTTTGTCACAAGTTCGTGATGGAAGACGGCAAAGAATTTCATCAACATTGATTGGATAAATGCTGCACTTTGGAAACCTGCCATTAGGTTCTTTGCTGAGTTCTTGCCAACTACATCCATTAATCTCTTTAACAGAAATGGGAAATGCTGTTTCTGCCAGACAGTGTCTTTGAAACCTTGCTTGCTACTTTTCCACTCTGTAAGGAGTTGTCTCCAGGCCACTTTCATGGGCCCGAAGAACGTAGCGTCCAAAGGCTGTGTAATGTGAGTATTGTTTGCTGGTAGACAGATGAACGAAATGTTATTCTCACCACAGAGCTCTCGAACATAAGTTGTCAAATGTGAGGACAAAATGTCACAGATTACTACTTTCTTTCCTTCGAGCTTTTTCAGTCTTGGTAGCATCAACTTGGTGAACCACTCGCTAAGTGTATTATTAATCAAAATATCCACGGGTGTGCTGCCGGTCTATAGTGTCCAACGGGGCACAATATTTCGGCGATCATAAATGTCGCCATCATCAGGTGAACTGACGGACTGAGCTCCTGTGAACATGCCGGCACGGAGATCCGTACGGTATGGCTGCTCAGAGGGAACTGGGTTCGGTCGCGGCGGCGGCCGATTTAAATACCCTCCGCCCGCGGCGCGCTCCCTCTGCCGTCCGCACCACGGTCGCGCGGTGGAACAGATTGCGACGGCGTCTGAGATGATGTCGGTGTGATGGCTCTGTCCGCCGTGGTCGTCACAACTATGCGTTTGCTCGATTTACTCTTGATTAACCCAATCGCTGGTTCCCAAGCCTTGCTAAGATTATAGCCACAGTCACGGTTTATGAGGTCGTCATTGGTGCGAATTTCGATGGCCTTTCTAACAACACTGTCCCAGTATCTCGACGTCTGTACCAGAATCCTCGTGCGGTCATACTCCATGGCGTGATTTTCCGACAAACAATGTTCAGCGACCGCCGACTTGCTCGGATACATCAGTCGAGTGTGCCTCTGGTGTTCACGGCATCGATCCTCGACGGTACGCATCGTCTGACCAATATACGGCTTACCACACTGACACGGAACCTGGTACACGCCGGCCTTCCTCAAACCGAGGTCATCTTTGGCGCTCCCCACCAGTGCACGAGTTTTATTTGGAGGACAAAACACAGTTCCGACCTATGTTTCTTCAGAATGCGGGCGATTTTCCCCGAGAGTGCGCCTGTGTATGGAATAAATGCAGTGCCTACCTCCTCCCTCGTGACTTCATCCATCTCAACAGGTTGTGCTGCAGTGGTTGGGCGGAGAGCACGTTGAATCTGCCACTCTGAGTACCCATTTTTTCGAAATACAGTTCTCAGGTGTTTCAATTCCTGGGGTAGACTCTCTGCGTCAGAGATAGTGCGCGCCCTATGTACTAGAGTTTTAAGTACCCCGTTCCTCTGTGAAGGGTGGTGGTGGCAGCTGTCTGCGTGCAAATACAGATCAGTGTGCGTTGTCTTCCGATACACCCCATGACCTAGGGTGCCGTCAGCCCTTCTCTTGACCAAGACGTCAAGGAAAGGTAATTTACCCTCCTCCTCCCATAAGGACTACACTGAGAAGATGCAGAGCCTGCTAAATGACGATTCCTACCGGAAGATCAGCGTTGACCCTAGAAAGAAGGTGGAGAACAAGACGAGGGCGCTTCTCAAGGACGCAGATTTACCGGAGGGTGACGCTAAGAAATTGTTACCCCAAGGTCCAGTACCGCCTAGACTATATGGACTCCCGAAGGTTCACAAAGAGGGGGTACCATTGCGCCCCATTGTCAGCAACATCAGGGCACCTACATATTTGTTGGCCAAATACCTGACGGGAAGATTAAGTCCTTATGTGGGTAAATGCCCTCATCACATACGTAATTCCGTGGATTTTGTTAAACGCCTTGATAGCTTCAGGTTGGATGAGTCAGATATCATGGTGAGTTTTGACGTCGTTTCCTTGTTTACAAGGGTACCCCTTCGAGAGTCACTAGAATTGATTAGTCAGAAGTTTGACGAGAAGACCACTGAACTTTTTGGGCATGTCTTGACTTCCACGTATTTTCTTTTTAATGGAGAATACTACAAACAAACGGAGGGAGTCGCCATAGGTAGTCCACTCTCACCAGTGGTAGCGAATTTGTACATGGAGAACTTCGAGGAGGAAGCCCTGTCGTCATCCGTATGGAAACCTACTTGCTTTTTCCGTTACGTGGGCGACACGTTCGTCATCTGGCCACATGGTATGGATAAACTCCTTGACTTCCTTACACATCTAAACTCCATACACCCCAACATCAAATTCACTATGGAGACTGAAACGGGGGGTAAATTACCTTTCCTTGACGTCTTGGTCAAGAGAAGGGCTGACGGCACCCTAGGTCATGGGGTGTATCGGAAGACAACGCACACTGATCTGTATTTGCACGCAGACAGCTGCCACCACCCTTCACAGAGGAACGGGGTACTTAAAACTCTAGTACATAGGGCGCGCACTATCTCTGACGCAGAGAGTCTACCCCAGGAATTGGAACACCTGAGAACTGTATTTCGAAAAAATGGGTACTCAGAGTGGCAGATTCAACGTGCTCTCCGCCCAACCACTGCAGCACAACCTGTTGAGATGGATGAAGTCACGAGGGAGGAGGTAGGCACTGCATTTATTCCATACACAGGCGCACTCTCGGGGAAAATCGCCCGCATTCTGAAGAAACACAGGTTGGAACTGTGTTTTGTCCTCCAAATAAAACTCGTGCACTGGTTGGGAGCGCCAAAGATGACCTCAGTTTGAGGAAGGCCGGCGTGTACCAGATTCCGTGTCAATGTGGTAAGTCGTATATTGGTCAGACGATGCGTACCGTCGAGGATCGAGGCCGTGAACACCAGACGCAAACTCGACTGATGTATCCGAGCAAGTCGGCGGTCGCTGAACATTGTTTGTCGGAAAATCACGCCATGGAGTATGACCGCACAAGGATTCTGGTACAGACGTCGAGATACTGGGACAGCGTTGTTAGAGAGGCCATCGAAATCGTTGTCGCAATCTGTTCCACCGCGCGACCGTGGCGCGGACGGCGGAGGGAGCGCGCCGCGGGCGGAGGGTATTTAAATCGGCCGCCGCCGCGACCGAACCCAGTTCCCTCTGAGCAGCCATACCGTACGGATCTCCGTGCCAGCACGTTCACAGGAGCTCAGTCCGTCAGTTCACCTGATGATGGCGACATGTATGATCGCCGAAATATTGTGCCCGTTGGACACTATAGACCGGCAGCACACCCATGGATATTTTGATTATCAAATACGCCGGGAGAAACTCAAGAATCACAAGTGTATTATTGTCAAACCATCCACTAGGACTATGTGACTAAAGGCAGCCAGGGGGCCCATTTTCTGTCCATGTAGATCATAGACGTGCTGATTTGTAAACAACAAATGGAGGCAAAACTTCTCCCTCAGCATTGCCAGCAAACATTACAGATACGCTGCTCTTGGAGGAATTACAGACGTTTTCTGAATATTTTGAACCTCATTTTGTGAGTACTTTCTTTTTCCCTGGATTGGCAGATAAGTTGGTTTCATCAAAATTCCATATATTACTAGCTGGCACACCTTTCAGTTAAACTTGCAAATGTTCACCATATTCTCTGAGAACCCGCTAATCAACTGCAGCTCTACTCCTTTTAATGTTGGTTGCAAAATGTACAGAAAGTTCAGGATGGCATTTGGTGAAGTCCAAGAGCCATTCATAGCCTGGACAATTGTCTTTGAATGTAGGAACTTTACGTCCCTGTCTGGCAAGGTATGACTTCACAATCATTCGGAGTTCCATTGGAGTAACAGGGAACCCATATTTACTCAACTGTAAAACACATTTTACAAACTCTGCTTCTTCATTAGTAAAAATCTGTGGGAATCCTGGAGGTGAATTACGCCCTTTCTTGACTTAAGTTTATTAATTATGGTTCTTCTTGGGATATTAAAAAGTTTTTCAGCTTTCCTTTGTGCTATCTCCTTCCTCCTAATGGCTTGTAGGCATTTCTCCATAGTTTCTGGGCTGTAATCACAGTATCGCCTATTTCCGACCATTCTCTTATACTTCCGTGGCATTTTCACCAGTCTGAAAGAGATTACAAACATTGTTCACTGCCAGCAGCACACTACGGAGGTAAAATAAGTCAGAAATGTTCGTAGATGTGGAAGAAATGCACCCTGGTGATACTTTGCACCACTTTTGTTGTGGTGCAATGTTTCCCCACAGTAAGAAATTTCCTAACCTACAACAATAAATTGACAATGACACAAACAATAGTCCCTCAAACGAAAAACTACGATACTTTTCAGCAGCTAGACGTTCTGAGTAATTAAAATAATGGTGACTGACCGTCACAGTGACCAGTTCAAGCTATGAAAAATACAGATTTTTCCAGCTTAATTTTATACACACTTATGAACGTCTTTACTAAGATGCTTGTGAAAAATCAGGCCCCCACAACCGCACGAGTGGTCGACTGTGTAGAGCGGACAAATTGAATACCTGGGCGGCGGCCATTAGAGTGGTAAAGTGGCGCGCGGAGTTCGAATGTTTATACATCGCTTTTGGTTATAAAATGTCTGCCCTTGAGATAGGTCACAAACATAATGCCTCATTTAAATACGTTACTACAATACACTTTTTAATTTATGAACAAACAGCAACTAGTCACTTTATGAATTTATCTTATGCACTACATGGAATCTGCTGTAGCAAAAAGTTATGTACTGGACCCCTAGCATTTTTCGTAGTTCATTTACGATAGATGTAAGCAAAATGCATCAAAATACTCGAAGATTTGCCCACTATATTAATAGATATTTTCTGACTCTACCTTGCTTTGGATTTTATGACGAGAAGTGCGTTATATATGGCACAGTGCGACCAAATTATCAAGTTTCAACCTAACCTAGACCACGAAAACACTACCGATCAGCCAACTTTCTTCAAAATGATCAGAACATATAAAATGGTATTCTGTCGGTCGGAAATCTTGCCTTCTGACAACGTGTAACCATTTTTGTAACAGCTGTGGTTTTGAGAAAGGAAACCTGTAAATAGATGCACAGACATTATGCTAATATCGTGTTACAAAAATATTTATTAAGCAAGTGCACTGACATACAAAACAACTTAAAATATCCACATACCTGTCAAACGTAATATTCGTTCCTTTCTCGAATATATTTGTACAATTAATCGCTGCACAACTCTTCACCATTGTACTTCTTTTGATTGGAACATACAGACAGTAGAATTACGAGTAGCAAATACTGTATGTACGCCCCAACAAATATACAACGTTGAATCAGGGTCTTCATAAACAACAATACTACACAACACATCAGACTACAACCACTATAATGGCGTCCAGCCGAAGGTTCAAATTATCCCGCGACTGCAGCGCCATCAGTGAGTCTAGTTATTTTTGACTAGGTCTTTATGAAAAATTCAAAATGGCCGAAACTGAACATGCAAGCAAGGGTGCCAACCTGTAAGTGCTACCTTTAGTAGAAAACATTGTTCACAGATATACAGCAAGTAGTGTAGCGTCTATGAACCAAAGAAACTTTTTTTCAAATAGAGAAAAATTTGACCCTATGGAGCAAAGTAAGCTCAAATGACAGTATTCGGTACTTAGAAAGAAAGAGAAACAATAGATAAGTTTGCCTTCTGTTTTGTGATTTTTGGGCTAAGCTTTTCCTAGTTTTTTCGTCAAAATCTTTGTCAAGTGTAACGATCGTAAATTTTACAGTTCAGTTAATGAACTTTATCATTGACAGTTACGTTATTTTGATTCTATATTCTGCTTGATGTTTCGTCTAGTGTGAAAACACCATCACATGATGGTAATGTCACCTCCCATTCCATTGACATCCAATGTGAATCGGATTTAAAAAATCTACTTGTCCTAGCTCCTTAATTCTGACACTATATTCAGATTTTTTGTATTTCTGATTGTATACCATAAAGTCACTTTCGCTATTCAGGACTAAGCTAAGCTAAGGGATGTTTTGTTGACATTTCATCCAATATGAACACCCTTCCATTGGCCAGTGACCTTGCCTTCTGTTCTCCGTTGACGTCGAACGTCAATCGATCTAGAGAATTTCTATTGCAGAACTGTTGCGATTGATCGATGTTGTTCGTAGTTGAAAAGCTATATCTCTGATGTTGACATGTCTTGTGGTACAGAACGCTGTTGTTTGACAGTTGGGGTAGAATATTGATGATGTGTTGTTGTACGCTGTGAGCTATGTTTCTGTTTTGCGTGTGAGAATAAGTGAAAGATGGTGATGGCATGGAAGTAGAGCGATATGTTATCCAGGGCACTGGATACCGGATAAATACCCCAATGGTAGTTTAGCCCAGAGAAATACGCCCGCTCCAAAGGTAGGTCTGAATTGAAGTACTGTCACAATTGTGATAAAATTTTTTGAGGACCTTTTATATTCTCTGCAAAGGTAGTTTTTGACATTCATATATAATTTAGTGTCTCCGCAATATAGAGATGTGGAACGAGAGGTGTTTCTAGTCTAATCCAAATCTTCAGACTGTAGTGTACTATGGGTGCATCTACGAAATAACACTTTTACAAAGTAGGATACATGTAGTTACCCCACATTTCCCCACATAGCCCAAATGAGTTCCACAGTACTCGCACCCCAACCACGAATAGATACTTTTCAGTCAAATCAAATAACACGACTGTATAGACATATGCCTTGTGTCATTAACTTCGATTAACCTATATAGTTAAAAGAAATTCACTAACCTGCCGAAAGAAGTGACACTATCTTCCTAGTGGAAAAAGCTCAAGTACTACAGTGTAACGGAAATTAAAGACCAGCGAAAAAAGAAGAATCGTTAAGCAAGGTAAATAACACAAAAACCTATCACCTACTTTTTCTAAGCTACCTCCACCCACCAAAAAAAAAAAAAAGGTAACGTATTGCTAGTAGTTGTCCATCTGGGAGTCACTGTACCTCACGCAAATACAGAACGGCCAAATAAACTACATTGTAGATCGCCAGTGTACCTTTTTCTTATAATGTTCCATACCATATGAACCTACATAGGCTATCTTCACACGACTACCAGATGAAGCTGTCTCTAAATCCATTTTGATTCGTTTCCCCCCATGTTAGAACCTAATATAGTCTGCGGAAACACCCTATTTTAACACAGTGACAACACTTACTTTCCTAATGTCAAACCTCAACACTAGAGAATGGCACTGCAAGCAGTATGTGCTACAAATCTTCCTCTCCACATATGCAATATTTTAAGTACATGTACTACATATGAAATTACATAACGCATGATCATCATAATATCGTGGGTCAGAGTGGATTCCTGGTACCAAACATTTTTAGGTGACACACATTGTTCTCAGCAGCAGGGGATAGGCCTACTGTATATTCCTGGTACTGACTGTACGAGAATAGCAAATTACTTGTCTGAACCTCTTATGTCATCTGTATGATATTTGTCAGCCCTCTACTGATAGTTAAGTCTTATCTCAAGGAAGACTTTCCATTACATGTTAGTTGCTGCTTGGGAGTATTTTTCTTTATTTTATCAACAACTTGATACAGTTATGTAGTTGTCTTGTGGTGACATGTTCTAGCAATTACCCAGTGTCATAACTTTTCTGGTATTATATTCTAGTTCATATTTAGCTTTGTTGGCAGTCCTTTGATTTGGTATGCTCATATTGCATCAAAACAAATGCGAATACCTTTCTTTTTATAAATGAAAGATGACTTAAGTTAAATACTTGTTCCAAACAGTACCTATTGTGTGTTCAGTGTGTTTTGCAGTAGTGCTTGTAGGAGATTTAGCATTATGCACAAAGAAACAAACAATGTGAAGACTTTTACTATAATGTTTTGGAAGGGAAAGAATGTTATTTGATTGTGTTCTACATTTGAATGATAGTATGCTTTGTGGCTCAGTAATCCTCCATAAGCATTCACTTTCATATCACTTGATTTACGCAGTCTCAGACAATACTATTTAGTTAATATAATAAAGTGGAATTGAGTGACAATTAAATGTTCATCTGTAGCTACAATAACGAAATTGGTAGTTTTACTTCATTGCAATCAAAAGTCTAGGTAACCACCTATCAATGAGCCCACCCGGTAAGCCGTGCAGTCTGTGGATGGTTTTTAAGGTGGTTTTCCTCGGCGAATGCGGGCTGGTTCCCCTTATTCCATCTCAGTTACACTATGTCGGCGATTGCTGTGCAAACACTTTCTCCTCGTATGTGTACACCATAAGTACTCTACCATGCAAACATTGGAGTTACACTCGTCTGGTGTGAGACATTCCTGGGGGAGGGAGGGGGGGGGGCTTCAACTGAGGGAGCCGAACCACACAGTAACCCTGGGTTTGGTGTGGGTGGCGGTGTGGTGAGTGGACTGCTGTAACCTGTTGTGGGGTTGCGTACCACTGCGGGCTGCTGTGGGGACAATGCCTCTCTGTTGTTTAGAGGTCCCTGCTTCCATACAATGCAGTACCTGTCAAGATATTCAATTTCTTAATTTAAAGCAGAGGTTTCTTAACTCTGTCATTTCTAGTTCAAAACTACTTGGTCACTACTGAAAGCAAAATCTGAAATTGCTCCATAATGTAATGGCTAGAAATAGAGTTCATGGGCCCCAGTTGTCATGCGTACTTATTCTTACTCTTACTCTTCTGGCCCCAAAATTTGCAGTCATTTTTTGGCCTCATCGAGGATCCTCCTCCACAACATTTTGTGCTTGTCATCTACTTCCCTTGCTCCAAATATCGAAACATCATTGGTCACCTAGTCTCTTGAATATAGAGGAACGTTTGATATGATTTATTGGCTTTGACCATTGATGTAGGAAACATGACAAATGCTGTAAACATTATGGTGACTATAATGTGATGTTATTGGCAATTTATTTTGAGTGGGCTAAGTACAGATCAGTCTATCATCGCAACCAGATTTTTTAATATCACACTCATTGGCTTTGCCAACTTGCAACCAAATTGTCGCCTTCCAGCATACCCTAGACTTTGGACAAAGCTACATATCAATATGTCACCACAGCTGGATTTTTTTTTACTGTCACATTCGTTGGCGTCACCAACTCACAACCAAACTATTACCTTCAAACTGAACCTATACCTCTGCTAAGCTAAATATCAGTGTGTCACCACAACCAGTCTGTGAATGTATGAACGAAAAGGTGATGTGTTGGCAGTCATTAACATTGTCACTGGCCGAAGCTGGCGGCTAAGATCAAACATTCCTCTTGACCTGATCTCTCCATCTGATTAGCCAGATTGACAAAGGTCTTACACCTTCAGGTTTCTTCTCCAAGACTTCTCTTAATCCCTCCTCTCTTGTATTGATGTACACAACCCATCTCATTCTCTTTGTCTTAGCTTCTGCAACAATGTCTGGTTCATTATACGCTTCCCAGAGCTCCCTGTTTTTTCTTCTTCACCATTTGGGAATACGGAAGCGTCCGATCCCGCCTGTCTGCTTTGACCCTTGACGTCACAAATATGGCGGAAATGACCATAAACCACGATTCCAATATGGCGCAAATAAAGTCGTTCCGTACACATTATGAGGACGAAAATACATTGAAAAACAAACGCGCACACGTTCCACAAAAAGCCTAATGGCACTAACAGGATAAGCGCGGGAAATAGAGGGTTTTTGGGTGGGGAAAAACTAAATATAAACAAATTTAGACACCCACCCCCATACAAAACCACGCTAAACGACGAAAAAAACAGACATCACAAAACTCCCCAAATATCACTAAACACAATATCATCTGGAATCGGACACTTCCCTTGACGTATATAGCTCAACAGCAGCTCCCGATCCCATAAATTAGGACCTAACACTTCCCTTGACCTATATAGCTCAAAAACATCTCCTGATACCAATACCAACACTCACAGCCACACATTAGGATTGAACACTTCCCTTGACCTGTTATCCTTACGACATCTCCATATACAGCCGTCCATGGTCCGAGACGCCGGAACTTTAAGTAAGCGTCATTTCTTCACGACATACTGAACACTTCAAAACTTCATCCAAAAATCCGAATAGTTACAGAAATTTCATTAGAGACAACGCACTGTCCCTCATCATAGCCGACAACCGAAAACTGTTGACCCTGTCAGTCATATCCATACCTACCAAAGACATAAAAAAAGCAATTTACCAAAATTCACACACGACGCGACTCTTGCAAACTAAACCAAAAACATCACCTAACACACCACCAGAGAGCACCACCGATCGCATCAAAACGACGCCTACAAATATGCCACTCTCACAAACTACATTCCGCGCTGTCGTGACGTCACACACCACAACAGCCTTACATCACGGGTCAAAGCCAACGGGTGGGATCGGACGCTTCGGTCGACCCCACCATTCTTCTCCCTTGCAAATTGGTCCAAATATCTTCCTAAGGATTTTATTTTGGAAAACCTTAACCGTTTTTTTTTTTTTTTTTTGTATGTTTATCTGTTCACCATATTTCTGACCTATATAGTAATGTTAGTCTGATTATAGTTTTGTGTGTTCTCATTTTGGTTCCTCTTGATAAACTTTTGGATGGCAGTAGTTTGTAGAGTGAATACGATTCTCTGGGTGCCACTTGTATCCTCACTTCTATGTCTTGTTTTTTTTTCTGTTATTTGCTCCTTACTCTTCTGCTTCTTTAAACACTTGGTACAACCAATCTAACTTCCTTTGCTATTTGAAATGGCTTTCTTGCCAGTATTTTCAGGTCATCTAGATTTTCAGCGGTTATGCTACATCATCTGCAAAGGCCAATACATTCATTAGTGTTTGTATGCTGATTCCCTCTCCTGTTTCACTTATTGCACCCAGTGCTTCATGTATTATTACATTGAACAAGAGCGGTGATATTCCATCTCCTTGTCTAACACTTGTTTTTATGTCAAAACCCATGAGATATTCTCCACACATTTTCACTCTCCCTTTGAGTCTTCCACTGTAACTTTTATAAGATTTGTAACTTCCTTTGGTATTCCAAAATTCTGCATTTTCTCCCACAACTGTTCTCTGTTTATGTTGCCATAGACTTTCTTAAAATCAACCATCACTATTGTCAATACAGATATCTTACCCATGCAGGATTGAGTCTTCATAAAACCTGCTTGCTTCTCATCTGTTATCTCTCTTAAATATGATTCCATTGTTTTATGGGTAATCTTGGAGAGCACTTCGTATGCTATGCTAAGTAATGAGCTGCCCCTGATTTCTGCATTCTTGTTTATTGCCCTCTGACCACTTCTTTCCACCCAGATGGCATTACTTATTCATTCCAATTTGCAATTCTATGTCCTACCTTCTTAAGTAGTTCAACTGTTAGTCCATCTATCCCTGAAACTTTTTTGTTTTTGGCATTTTTATTGCATCCACTTTCTCATTCAGTGTCGGCAGAGCAATTAAGGGCATTATGTTCTCACATATGTCGTTCTTCCATTTCTATATTTTCATCATCAACATTTAAAAACTCCCCAAAATTTAGACTTTCAAATTTATACCACTGTTGTCTTTAGTCCTATACATCTTTGGTGTGTTTCCTTATCTGAATAACCTTATTAACATGTAAAAATCTCTTGCATTCTCTACAGATTTATCATCTTCTGCTCTTTTCACTAGACTTTCGACATGCTTCTTTGTTTTCATTGGAATCTTCAAGTGTGTTTTTTTTCCCTTTGCTACTTTCTTTTTCCTTTCACTTTTTGTTCGTTCTCTCAAGAACCATGGATTCTTCTTTTCTCTTTTTTTATCACACTTTTACTGCTGCTTTCACATTTGTTTTTATCATTTCCCACTGGCCTTCAATATCGAGGATGTCTTCCATTGTTAGAAACTAAACTTTTTTTTTTTTTTTTAAAAAAGCTTGATGATAAATTCCCACACCTTTTCATTATCTTTTAGTTTGTCCACATCAAGACCCCATTCTTTTATACCATTTTCTCCCCTTGGTTTTTCTATAGCCATTCATTGTCCTCTCTCTGTCTTAACTGACTGGTTGTGGTGTGTGCCTGTCTCGGCTCTCCTTATAGTTTTCACATTCTTTATACTGCTTTTCTTCCTTTGATCGTCAGCACATGGTCTATTTGGTTGTTTTGTTCTACTATCTGCTGATACCCAAGTTGGCTTGTAAATGTCCTTCTGAGGAAAGAATATCTCTTAATCTTTAAGTTAGTGGCATTTGCACAGCTAAGAAGTTTCGCTCCATTATCATTACTTTGAGTATGCAAGTGTTCTATCCTTGGTATTCCCTTCCAAATGCTCTTCCTACTGACTTAAAGAAGAAATAAAAACTTTGAGGTTTGCCGATGACACTGTAATACTGTCAGAGACAGCAAAGGACTTGGAAGAGCAGCTGAACGGAATGGACAGTCTCTTGAAAGGAGGGTATAAAATGAACATCAACAAAAGCAAAACGAGGATAATGGAATGTAGTCGAATTGAATCAGGTGATGCTGTGGGAATTAGATTAGGAGATGAGACGCTTAAAGTAGTAAAGGAGTTTTGCTATTTGAGGAGCAAAATAACTGATGATGATCGAAGTAGAGTGGATATAAAATGTATACTGGCAATGGCAAGGAAAGCGTTTCTGAAGAAGAGAAATTTGTTAACATTGAGTATAGATTTAAGTGTCATGAAGTCGTTTATGAAAGAATTTGTGTGGAGTGTAGCAATGTATGGAAGTGAAACATTGACCATAAATAGTTTAGACAAGAAGAGAATAGAAGCTTTTGAAATGTGGTGCTACAGAAGAATGCTGAAGATTAGATGGGTAGATCACATAAATAATGAGGAGGTATTGAACAGAATTGGGGAGAACAGGAGTTTGTGGCACAACTTGACTAGAAGAAGGGATCGGCTGGTAGGACATGTTCTGAGGCATCAAGGGATCACCAATTTAGTACTGGAGGGCAGCGTGGAGGGTAAAAATCGTAGAGGGAGACGAAGAGATGAATACACTAAGCAGATTCAGAAGGATGTGGGCTGCAGTAGGTACTGGGAGATGATGAAGCTTGCACAGGACAGAGTGGCATGGAGAGTGCATCAAACCAGTCTCAGGACTGAAGACCACAACAACAACAACTGTTGTTGTCTTCAATCCTGAGACTGGTTTGATTCAGCTCTCCATGCTACTCTGTCCTGTGCAAGCTTCTTCATCTCCCAGTACTTACTGCAACCTACATCCTTCTGAATCTGCTTAGTGTATTCATCTCGTGGTCTCCCTCTACAATTTTTACCCTCCACGGTGCCCTCCATTGCTAAATTTGTGATCCCTTCATGCCTCAGAACATGTCCTACCAACCGGTCCCTTCTTCTTGTCAAGTTGTGCCACAAACTCCTCTTCTCCCCAATTCTATTCAAAACCTCCTCATTAGTTATGTGACCTACCCATCTAATCTTCAGCATTCTTCTGTAGCACCACATTTCAAAAGCTTCTATTCTCTTCTTGTCCAAACTAGTTATCGTCCATGTTTCACTTCCATACATGGCTACACTCCATACAAATACTTTCAGAAATGACTTCCTGACACTTAAATCTATACTCGATGTTAACAAATTTCTCTTCTTCAGAAACGCTTTCCTTGCCATTGCCAGTCTACATTTTATACCCTCTCTACTTCGACCATCATCAGTTACTTTGCTCCCCAAATAGCAAAACTCCTTAACCACTTTAAGTGTCTCATTTCCTATCTAATTCCCTCAGCGTCACCCGACTTAATTCGACTACATTCCATTATCCTTGTTTTCCTTTCGTTGATGTTCATCTTATATCCTCCTTTAAAGACATTGTCCATTCCGTTCAGCTGCTCTTCCAAGTCCTTTGCTGTCTCTGACAGAATTACAATGTCATCGGTGAACCTCAACGTTTTTATTTCTTCTCCATGGATTTTAATACCTACTCCAAATTTTTCTTTTGTTTCCTTTACTGCTTGCTCAATATACAGATTGAGTAACATCGGGGATCGGCTACAACCCTGTCTCACTCCCTTCCCAACTGCTGCTTCCCTTTCATGCCCCTCAACTCTTCTTTATTTTTATTTATTTATTGTTCCATGGGACCAAATTAAGGAGAAGTCTCCATGGTCATGGAACGAGTCGGTACATGGAATTATAACAAGATATTAGAAACAGATAAAGTGAAATATAAAAAAACATATTCAGGTGACAAGTCGTAAGTTTAAATAAGGAAAATCAACAATGTAACACTGGGGTTTGCTTAATTTTTTAGCTCTTCCAGGAGCTCCTAGACAGAATAGGAGGAGTGAGCCATGAGGAAACTCTTCAGTTTAGACTTAAAAGAGTTTGGGCTACTGCTAAGATTTTTGAGTTCTTGTGGTAGCTTATTGAAAATGGATGCAGCAAATACTGCACTCCTTTCTGCACAAGAGTCAAGGAAGTGCATTCCACATGCAGATTTGATTTCTGCCTAGTATTAACTGAGTGAAAGCTGCTAACTCTTGGGAATAGGCTAATATTGCTAACAACAAACGACATTAAAGAAAATATATACTGTGAGGGCAATGTCAGAATTCCCAGATTTTTGAATAGGGGTCGATGAGAGGTTCTTGAACTTACACCACATATAGCTCGAACAGCCCGTTTTTGAGCCAAAAAGACCTTTTTTAAATCTGAATAATTACCCCAAAAAATAATACCATATGACATAAGCGTATGAAAGTATGCGAAGTAGACTACTTTTTGTGTTGAAGTGTCACTTATTTGAGATACTGTTCTAATGGTAAATAAAGCAGCATTTAGTTTCTGAACAAGATCTTGGACATGGGCTTTCCACAACAGCTTACTATCTATCCGAACGCCAAGGAACTTGAACTGTTCCATCTCGCTTATAATATGCCCATTCTGTCTGATCAAAATATCGGTTCTTGTTGAATTGTGAGTTAGAAACTGTAAAAACTGAGTATTACTGTGATTTAGCATCAAATTATTTTCCACAAGCCACATACTTATTTCATGAACAACATTATTTGATACTGTTTCAATATTACACACAAGATCCTTCACTACCAATCTGGTGTCATCAGCAATCAGAAATATTTTTGAATCACCTGTAATACTAGAAGGCATATCATTTATATAAATAAGAAACAGCAGTGCCCCCAGCACCGACCCTTGGGGAACGCCCCACTTAACAGTGCCCCATTGGGACTGAACATCACTACCACTCTCAATATTGCGGAGAATTACCTTCTGCTTTCTGTTCTTAAAGTAAGAGGTGAACCAATTGTAAACTACTCCCCTTGCTCCATAATGTTCCAACTTCTGCAGTAATATTTTGTGGTCAACACAGTCAAAAGCCTTCGTTAAATCAAAGAAAACACGTAGTGTTCGCAACCTTTTATTTAATCCGTCCAAAACCTCACAGAGAAAAGAGAATATAGCATTTTCAGTTGTTAAACCATTTCTAAAACCAAACTGAACATTTGACAGCAAATTATGTGAATTTAAATGCTCCAGTAACGTTGTATATACAACCTTCTTGATAACTTTAACAAACACCGATGACATAGAAATAGGTCTAAAATTGTCAACATTATCAATGTCTCCCTTTTTATAAAGTGGCTTCACTACCGAGTACTCTAATCGGTCAGGAAACTGACCACTCCTAAAGGAAAAGTTACAGATATGGCTAAGTACTGGGCTAACATACATAGAACAATACTTCAGTATTCTGCTGGATACCCTGTCATATCCATGAGAGTTCTTGGTCTTTAGTGATTTAATTATTAATTCGATCTCCCTCTTGGCAGTATCATGGAGGAGCATTTCAGGCGGAACACTTATTTCTATGAGCGCTATATGATTCCCTGTTGGGACTAGGATTCTATTTAGTTCACATGCTATATTCAGAAAGTGATTATTAAATACTGTACATATATGCGACTTATCAGTAACACGGACATTCCCACTATGCACTGATTCTATATCCTTGACCTGTCTCTGCAGACCAGCCACTTCCTTTACAACTGACCATATGGTTTTAGTTTTATCCTGAGACTTAGCTATTCTATCTGCATACCACATACTTTTTGCCTTCCTAATAACATTTTTAAACACCTTACAATACTGTTTGTAATGGGCTGCTGCATTTAGATTTTGACTGTTTCTAACATTTTGATATAATTGCCACTTCGTTCTACAAGATATTCTTATCCCTCTAGTCAGCCACCCAGGCTGCCTGTTTGTGCTAGTACCCTGTTTTGAACGTTCTAACGGAAAGCAACTTTCAAAGAGCATGAGAAAAGTCTTGAGAAAAGCATTATATTTATCGTCTACTGTATCAGCGCTATAAACATCTTGCCACTCTTGTTCCTTTATAAGGTTTACAAAGGTCTCTACAGCAACTGGATCAGCTTTCCTGAACAGCTGATGACTATATTTAACACGTGTTGCGGCACAAAAATTTTTTAGAGTTAGAATTTGTGCATCATGATCTGAAAGGCCATTCACCTTTTTGCTAACAGAATGCCCTTCTAGTAACGAGGGATGAACAAAAATGTTGTCTATGGTTGTTCTACTGTTCCCTTGCACTCTCGTTGGAAAGAATACGGTTTGCATAAGATTATATGAATTAAGGAGGTCTACCAGCATCCTCTTCCTTGCACAATCACTTATACAATTAATATTGAAGTCACCACATATAACTAACTTTTTGTATTTCCTATAAAGTGAACCAAGAACCCCCTCTAGCTTTAGCAAAAATGTTGTGAAATCAGAGTCTGGGGATCTATAAATAACAACAGTTAGAAGTTTAGCTCCATTAAATTTAACCACACCTGCACAACATTCAAACACCTTTTCAGTGCAGTACTTTGAAACATCAATTGACTCACATGGGATGCCGTTTTTCACATACATGGCTATTCCCCCACACTGCAAAGAGCTCCTCGAAAAGCTGCCAGCCAACCTGTATCCTGGTAAAGGAAGCCTCTGAATTATCTCCTTATTTAAGAAGTGTTCAGATATACCAATAATT
Source organism: Schistocerca cancellata (assembly GCF_023864275.1). Taxonomy (NCBI): domain Eukaryota; kingdom Metazoa; phylum Arthropoda; class Insecta; order Orthoptera; family Acrididae; genus Schistocerca; species Schistocerca cancellata. Next base: position 456,865,819 of record NC_064628.1, on the reverse strand, counting down.
TCAGAGTCAACATCTATAAGCAGTTAACTAACTTTATCTCTAATACCTTGTATATTTTGATGAAATATACTAATTCCCTCATTACTCGGATACCTAAGCTTTGTCAAAAGTGGTTCCTTTGTTAGAGAGGCTTCCCTTAAGCAGGAATACCTATCAGCTGACTTCAATCTAAAAAAGGTGCAGCTCTAACACCCACTACTGCAGGAATTTTCCCACGAGAGATCCCACCAACCCCACCTGTGCTGTCACCTATAAGCTTTGCCAACCTCCCCTTCCCATACCTGTTGAGGTGCAGGCCATGTCTAGTGAAACCCGTCCTACTGATAGACTCCACAGACACCACTGAAATGTGACCCATGCTTTCTGTCATCAGCACACCCCCAAGTCTCATGTTATTATGCCTGACGGCTGTATTACGATGAGGCCGATCGTGATGCTGAAACAGTTCCACGAAACGCACATTCGTGTTGCCAGTCTGAGTGGCTATCTTTTCCAGGTCACCATCTATGTTATACTCCCCATCCCTATCAATACTATTACCAGCCCCACCCACAATCACTACCTGATCCTCTTTAGTAAAATCCCTACATAACCCCCCTAGTTAACCTGAGCCAATCCTGCATTAGGCTTCACAATGCTGGTGACCTGGTACTCACTCCCTAACACTTCCTGCAACTGCTGGCCTACACCTCTACCATGACAACTATCTAACAGCAGAACCTTCTTCTTTCTCTTAGACTTTGCAACTGTTCCAGCCACCGTAGCTACTGAGATCTGCTGCACACTTACTACATCTACAGCTACTAGAGATTCCTCTCCACTAGACTCTGACAGTTGGTCATATCTATTGTAAACACCAATAGTAAAACTATATGAAAATCTTCTTCTCCTAGCAGATCTCTTGCCAACAGCCAGCTCCCATTCCCCAACCCCCTTCTCCCTCCTCATCCTACCTAGCCCCTCCTGTGCAGTTTTCCAACTGCACCTGAAGGGCACAGATCTTACGCTCCTGCTCCTCTATCAACTTACTCTTGCTACATAACCTGCAGTTCCAGGAGAGGATCTCACCAGAATGCCCACTGGATTCCCTACTGCATCCCCCCCCCCCCCCCCCCCCCCCAGTGAAAATACTTCGAACAAGTCTCACACTGCAATCCACTACTTGTAACTGCCATCTGGTTTCGGTACAAATTGTAAATAGCCTTTCGCTCCCTGTATTTTACCCCTGCCATCTTTAGAAATTGAGAGAGAGTATTCTAGTCAACATTGTCGAAAGCTTTCTCCAAGTCTACAAATGCTAGAAACGTAGGTTTGCCTTTTATTAATCTAGCTTCTAAGATAAGTCGTAGGGTCAGTATTGCCTCACGTGTTACCATATTTCTACGGAATCCAAACTGATCTTCCCCGAGGTCGGCTTCTACCAGTTTTTCCATTAGTCTGTACAGAATTCACGTTAGTATTTTGCAGCCGTGACTTATTAAGCTGATAGTTTGGTAATTTTCACATCTGTCAACGCTTGCTTTCTTTGGGATTGGAATTATTATATTCTTCTTGAAGTCTGAGGGTATTTCGCCTATCTCATACATTTTGCTCACCAGATGGTAGAGTTTTGTCAGGGCTGGCTCTCCCAAGGCTGTCAGTAGTTCTAATGGAATGTTGTCTACTCCCAGGGCCTTGTTTCAACTTGGGTCTTTCAGTGCTCTATCAAATTCTTCACGTAGTATCATATCTCCCATTTCATCTTCATCTACATCCTCTTCCATTTCCATAATATTGTCCTCAAGAACATCGCCCTTGTATAGTCCCTCCATATACTCCTTCCACCTTTCTGCTTTTCCTTCTTTGCTTAGAACTGGGTTTCCATCTGAGCCCTTGATATTCATACAAGTGGTTCTCTTTTCTCCTAAGGTCTCTTTAATTTCCCTGTAGGCAGTATCTATCTTACCCCTAGTGAGGTAAGCCTCTACATCCTTACATTTGTCCTCTAGCAATGCCTTCTTAGCCATTTTGCACTTCCTGTCCATCTCATTTTTGAGACGTTTGTATTCCTTTTTGCCTGCTTCATTTACTGCGTTTTTATATTTTCTCCTTTCATCAATTAAATTCAATATTTCTTCTGTTACCCAAGGATTTCTAGTAGCCCTCATCTTTTTACCTACTTGATCCTCTGCTGTCTTCACCACTGCATCCCTCAAAGCTATCCATTCTTCTTCTACTGTATTTATTTCCCCCATTCTTGTCAATTGTTCCTTTATGCTCTTCCTGAAACTCTCTACAACCTCTGGTTCTGGTTATCCAGGTCCCATCTCCTTAAATTCCCACCTTTTTGCAGTTTCTTCAGTTTTAATCTACAGGTCATAACCAATAGGTTGTGGTCAGAGTCCACACCTGCCCCTGGAAATGTCTTACAATTTAAAACCTGGTTCCTAAATCTCTGTCTTACCATTATATAATCTATCTGAAACCTGTCAGTATCTCCAGGCTTCTTCCCTGTATACAACCTCCTTTTATGATTCTTGAACCAAGTGTTGGCTATGATTAAATTGTGCTCTGTGCAAAATTCTACCAGGCAGCTTCCTCTTTCATTTCTTACCCCCAATCCATATTCACCTACTATGTTTCCTTCTCTTCCTTTTCCTACTATCGAATTACAGTCACGCATGGCTATTAAATTTTCGTCTCCCTTCACTATCTGAATAATTTCTTTTATCTCATCATACAGTTCTTCAATTTCTTCATCATCTGCAGAGCTAGTTGGCATATAGACTTGTGCTACTGTAGTAGGCGTGGGCTTCGTGTCTATCTTGGCCACAATAATGCGTTCACTATGTTGTTTGTAGTAGCTTACCCGAACTCCTATTTTTTTATTCATTATTAAACCTACTCCTGCATTACCACTATTCGATTTTGTAATTATAACCCTGTATTCACTTGACAAAAAGTCTTGTTCCTCCTGCCACCGAACTTCGCTAGTTCCCACTATATCTAACTTTAATCTATCCATTTCCATTTTTAAATTTTCTAATCTACCTGCCTGATTAAGGAATCTGACATTCCACTCTCCGATCCGTAGAATGCCAGTTTTCTTTCTCCTGATAAAGACGTCCTCCTGAGTAGTCCCCGCCCGGAGATCCGAATGGGGGACTATTTTACCTCCGGAATATTTTGCCCAAGAGGACGCCATCATCATTTATCCATACAGTAAAGCTGCATGCCTCAGGAAAAATTACGGCCGTAGTTTCCCCTTGCTTTCAGCCGTTCGCAGTACCAGCACAGCAAGGTCGTTTTGGTTTATGTTACAAGGCCAGATCAGTCAATCATCCAAACTGTTGCCCCTGCAACTACTGAAAAGGCTGCTGCCCCTCTTCAGGAACCATACGTTTGTCTGGCCTCTCAACAGATACCCCTCCATTTTGGTTGCACCTACAGTACTGTATTGCTGAGGCGCGCAAGCCTCCCCACCAATGGCAAGGTCTATGGTTCATGGGGGGGGAATGTAATGCTGTATGAGCATAAAACATGTTCCAAAATTCTACAACAGATGGATGTCAGATATAGGCCTATAGTTTTGTGCATATGTTCAATGACCCTACTTGAAGACGGGAATATTCGTTTCTCCACTGACTACACTGCTGCTAGAAGAGGAGTAAATTCTTTCTCACACTCTTTGTAGAATCATAGCGCATCCAGTGACCTTTCACCTGCTTAGTGATTTCATTTGCTTTGTTTTGATGTGGTCACTTGTATTGGATTGTATATTAACTGGGGGCCTAGAAATGATGGAGAGGCTCCATCCCGGCTGTAGCCGCAGTGCTCCATAATCCTATGACGACTACCGCAGTCCACTTCACCCCTCCACAGCCCCACACACTGAACCGCTCTTTCAGGGTTATTGTGCAGTTCAGCCCCCGGTGGACACCCCCCCCCCCCTCCCCTCCAGGGAACATCTCATTTCATACCACACAAGTGTAACTCCTATGTTTGCTTGATAGAGTAATGGTGGTGTACGCGGGCCTGGAGAACTTGTTTGTGCAGCAATTGCCGACACACAGTGTAGCTGAGGTGGAATAAGGGGAACCACCCCGCATTTGCCGAGGCAGATGGAAAACTGCCTAAAAACCATCCACAGACTGGCCGGCTCACCGGACCTTGGCACAAGTCCGTCAGGCAGATTTGTGCCGGGTACCAGACGCTCCATCCCAATCCGGAAAGCCGTGCATCAGACCGCATGGATAACCGGGCTGTGGTCACTTACTTCAGTGTCTGTTATTTTGCCATTTGTGTGATGATTTAGAGGAGGATCTACTGAGCGATCTTTCTCAGTGAAACAGTTTTGGAAAAAGACGTTTGGTATTTTGGTCTTTTGTGTCATCATACTCAGAAGCACATGTAATAGGAGTCATAATACATAGCACTGTAAACACTTATTTTGTGCATAAATGTAGGTGTCACTTTGGAACAGAATTAGTAAGTTCAAGACATGGAAATTTTACCATTTTCCATAGAATTTAAGCATACGCTTTGAAAACAGATGATTTAGACAAAATGTTTATGAAATATGACTGAAACTAGGTTTTCAATAGTCAGCCCATTAAAGTGATATATTATTGCACAACATAAGGGGTTGGGCATTTTGTTTGTTGCTATGGACATGAATCACTGTTACAAGCACTGCGCACAAAATGTTCTGCAGCAGCTCCAGTGTTTCAATAGACTAACTTTTACTTTGTGAATGAAATGGGTTATGTACAATTCACACACTTCTAGGATGTATGTGTGTTTTGATTAGCTAAACAAAATAGGGATTTTATCGCATTTCAACAAGTTATGAGACAGTCTTGTATCATATAGTTTTGGCCAGCATATGGTACCACATTGGTGAAAACAGTTATGTGTACCATTTATATCCTGGGAACTAAAGGGCCTTGCTAAACAAGAATCTCTCTATTCAGTTTACCTTGGTGCCAGAGGATTGCAACCTAAATATATCCACTGAAACTAGAGAATTTAAATAAAATGGCAATAAATTGGGTGATATGGGATCTTCTTGCAAGACTCTTTCATTTCTTAATTTTGCACTATAATGATGAAATTAATGGAAGCTATTGCTATGATGTACACAGTCTTCGCTTCCTAACATTGATTTAATTAGGCTTTTTACAAGAATAGTTTAAACAAATTTTGTGGAAATTGAATGAGTAGCTCCCTCAATCACTGAATCTCAGGCCACATTGTAATTCGTATAGATTTCTCCATTCTACAATTTTGATTATGACTTGTAAATGATGTGTTGTATTATTTCCACTTCTAAAGTCATTTTTTTCCTTTGATTTATGAAAATTAACATTTTTCCATATTTTGTTGGTGATAATCAATAAAATTATCTTACACATTTTGGAGAAGAGGTTAGTAAAAGTACTATCTATCGTGTCTCCCCTCTTATTAAGTAGAAGTGTCATAGCTTTGTTCCAGTGTTGAGGGGCTTGTCTTCCTTTGAAGACTTTCTGTAAATAAGTTTGCACATTTTTTTTTTCTTTCTGTTTCTTTTCTTTTCCCCTCAAACTTTAACCATTACAATTGAATCATCATCTGAAGGTTTCATTAATTTCTTTGTACCTCGAATTCCTATATACACCTCATCTAGTGTTACTTCAAGAATGCTATTGTTTTTATTGTTAATTTTTTTTTATACTCCACTTAAACGATACATATGTTCCAAGAAATCTTCACACACTTGTAAAATTTTGTCAGTTGCTGGTTGTCTGTGCCATTACCCATTTTAGCTAATGAAATGTGACAGTCCCCTGTTTTGTTTTCTCCATACTTTTAATTCGCATTGATTCCATAAACAGATTCAGATTGTTTCTTCTCACAGCAACTTTTGGAGATTTCTGAATATTGTTGTTTTATTCATCACATTCCATCTTGTTCCTATTATTGATCAATTAAAACTGCTATCATTTCCTTAGTGGTTTAGTAGATTTTATTTTCCTTTCCTTTCTTTGTATCTCCAATATCTTTTGCTGTTTGGATAGGTATATTTGTTAAATAATTGATCCTTTTTGCAATGTCTCTATAATCTATCATTCCTGACATGTTATACTTGTTGCTTAATTTAATCTGTTATGTATGAAAGGTCTGATTCTGATAGTAGGATAAATAAATGACACCAACATAATTGTGAGATTACTCTATAATATGCTTAATTTCTAGATGTGAAATTTATTCTTGGAATAATTTTTTTTTTTTTTAATTTTTAAAATCTTGGCTTATATCGTGAGTTGTTTCACTCATCCTTCATAATGACAACAAACAGAAGTGAGACATAACTTTTGGAGATTGTTACTGCCAAAGTGATATTTATTTTTCCATGCTGCTGGTGCTACTATTATTGTTGCGCAGAGATGGAAGGGGAGTTTAGGTTGCTTAAGAATAAAAGTAGATGATGAAGTTAAAAACTTATTTCTGTTGGTTGGATAGCTGTGAGATATTTTATGTCTAATTGAATTTTTCTTCCACAGGGGCAACTGTAGTGTGGACACAAACAACCATCACACAGAAGAAGGATGGCTAAACTACTACAGCAGATTAATCTGGTTCTTTGGAAACATGCTGTTGTGAGGAGACGAAATATAATTGTAACACTGTTTGAAATTGTTGTACCAGTAGTACTCATTCTGGTTCTGGCTTGTGTATTACCTGGAAGCTATCCCAAATCAGATGCTGTAGTGTTCGAACCTAAGGATCCAGCTGAAGTGATACATTCATCTTTGGCATTTTATGACACTCGTATATATTATGCTCCTTCTACAAGTTTTACTGATAAACTCATGAATACTGTAGATACTGCTCTACACGGCGTAAGACGATGTAAGTTCCTCTTTGCAGCTATCTTTGTAACATTATATTTCTTAAAGATTACTATGGACCTACCATAAGGAAATAAGCTGCTGCCTTTTTTTATTTTGAAGTGGATTGTTTCCTTAGTGTTTGTTACACAGTACAGTTATGCAAGCCAACAATACGCAAAAGGGAGCTCTTTGGAGCAAATTTTGTCATCCTACTGTTCATGTTTTTCACACAGTCAGTGATTTTATGTGAATGGGAAATGGGAGATAAAATGTTATTTTGCTGTCTAAATGTGCTATTGGAAGCCAGACATGATTTACACAAATTCTTTGGGCATGACATATGATACACTTGTGAATTAAAAGAAAGGGGATGGCAGAAATTAAATAGTCATTTCAAAGTATACTGTTCTAGGAAGCCAAAATTTAATTGTATTGCTGTTACAAAGTAGTTGTACCAATTGTACTCAATTGTATTATGATATTTCTTACTTTTAGTCCCTGTTAGCATATCATAATTAATAACTGACTAGCATAATCAGTTTACTCTAAAGATTAGCATTGCTCTAGTACAGTTTTAATGTTGTTGTTACGCTGGTGCCAGTGAAAACTTCTTATGCTATATGTGACTAGATAATTAGGTTATAACAGCCATGTAATCAGAATTTTAGTGTAGACAATTGGCAAGAAAAGCTGTTTTTACAACTTTCAGGGGCAAGTCTCCTGTTATTGGGAAAGCAGGGGGGAAGGGGGGATCATTGTGGAGTGTTCTGGTACACCTTATGCTTCACATTGGCCTACAGATGAAAATTCCGGGCAGTTATGGTGGGGCTGATTCAGTTTGACAGTTTGCACAAACAAAACGGGTTGTCCCCTTACATTTTGTTGTTGAACCCCACTTTATTTGGCATACTTTGTAATGATGCGCTAGAATTTTATTCCATGGCATTCTAATTAGCGTCCAATTAATGTAGATTAGATCAGATTCTCGTGAGTGAGTGAGTGAGTGAGTGAGAGAGGGGGGGGGGAGAGAGAGAGAGAGAGAGAGAGAGAGAGAGAGAGAGAGAGAGAGAGAGAGAGACAGAGACAGAGACAACAAGACCTGTGCATAGTACAGAATGTGGTTAGCTTCATATCAAAAGGATCAAGGTATGGAGGAGAGATTCTTAAGCAGATGTTACAGAGCATCAGTAAGTTGTGAAAGTATCTGTCATAAGGAGTGGGGGAGACATGAACAATGTGCTGTTGCCTCCTGAAGAACTTCAACCCGAGCCATAGAAAGTCATGGCTTTGCAAGAGTTAAAACATGTTGATGTATCATACACGAGTTCTACAGGAAATTCAAAGCAATTTTCGCCAGCCATTCTCAACTTCTTGATGGACAAGGCGTGGTTTCACATAGCTGAAACAAGTATATTGAATTATAAAATATGAGGTATTGGCCTTTCAGAAATTGATAAGTATTTGTGATACCTCATGATGTGGCAGGGACCAATTTTCTTTGAAGACAAAGTGATTTCAGCATGTTTCATTTCCAGTGTATTCTAGCCCCTCAACAGGTGCCAAACGAACGATGTTCCATGCATTTCCAGGAGGACATGGCTCCGAGGGGGGAGGGGAAGGGGGTTGGGTGCTCATTGCTGTTTAGTCATTAACTGCAGTAAATATAATATTTAGGATTTGGTAGCAAATTAATAGATTATTAGAAAAAACTCTAGCAAATTGTAAGTGAAATTTTTGGTACATTTTTATAAAAATGACAAAATAGAGAGCTTCAGTAATGAAAGGGATCACAGTCCATTCGGTTTATAGTTTTTCTCACCGTAACATGTTGAAAAGAAAATGAGGCATCAGTTACAAAGTTTTTTTTTTCTGTAACAGGCATTTTTAATAATGTGGATAGAGTGGCTGCTCATCCAGTTATTATGTAAGTGAACAGCCAGCCTCAGTTTCTGGACTTAGTGTTTTGTGTCCTGGTTGTGCATTCATATTTTAATAGTATATCTTAACACGTAGACTGTGTGTGCTAATGTGAGAAAGCATGGGAAAAAGTAAATGTGATTTTACCTAGAATTTAGCATGTCTGTTTTTTATGTATTTTGACCACATCCATCTCATAAAGTGCTATAAGAGCACTGATAAGTGCCTTAAACAAGTAAACTAACAAAAACAATAAACGTTGTAAGGAGTTTTTAAACCACTTCATTGTGTATTGACTCTCATTGGTGAGACTGGGCAACAAATAAAACAAGCCAGACAACACACAAAACAAACCAAGTACAGCATGGGCTTCACACATGCCTCACTCAACGTAATTATTTGCAGTGGTAAAAACATGAGATAAGGGCAGAAAGCCCAAAGAATATACAAATAAAGCAGGATTATTCCTAGTGAGCCACTCTCTATGAAGAAAGGCTTTGAAGATTGCAGAATGGTTTACCTACATGAAATACAATGATAAATTATACTCTCTTGCTGTTGTTTGTCAACTGTGGTTGCTGGCTGCCCTTAAGAGGATCCTCACTGCTCTTGGCACTCCACCGCTGGGAGCAGTGGTAAATATGCCTTCTAAAACGAAAGTGATGCCGTATTGATGGTAGGAACATTCACTAAATGTCCATTGATAACCAATAAAATGAACCATTTGCTTCCATTAAGTAGATCTACTGAAATTCCTCAAACACTGATCATGTTTTTCAGTTGTAACACTAACTTGCAGCATGCCTCTTCATGTGATAAATGACGGAACCAGTAGTTAAAGTCCACCTGAAAAGGTTCCAAAATGTTAGTTTAAACCAGCAGTTGTTCTTTCCCCTCTCCCCCCCTCTCCCCCCCTCTCCCCCCCTCTCCCCCCCTCTCCCCCCTCTCCCCCCCCTCTCCCCCCCTCTCCCCCCTCTCCCCCCCCCTCTCCCCCCTCTCCCCCCCTCTCCCCCCTCTCCCCCCTCTCCCCCTCTCCCCCCTCTCCCCCCTCTCCCCCCTCTCCCCCCTCTCCCCCCCTCTCCCCCCCCTCTCCCCCCCCTCTCTCCCCCCTCTCTCCCCCTCTCTCCCCCCTCTCTCCCCCCTCTCTCCCCCCTCTCTCCCCCCTCTCTCCCCCTCTCTCCCCCCTCTCTCCCCCCTCTCTCCCCCTCTCTCCCCCCTCTCTCCCCCCTCTCTCCCCCCTCTCTCCCCCCTCTCTCCCCCCTCTCTCCCCCCTCTCTCCCCCCTCTCTCCCCCCTCTCTCCCCCCTCTCTCCCCCCTCTCTCCCCCCTCTCTCCCCCCTCTCTCCCCCTCTCTCCCCCCTCTCTCCCCCCTCTCTCCCCCCTCTCTCCCCCCTCTCTCCCCCCTCTCTCCCCCCTCTCTCCCCTCTTCCCCCCCTCTTCCCCCCTCTTCCCCCCCCTCTTCCCCCCCTCTTCCCCCCCTCCTCCCCTTTTCCCCCCCATCTCGCCCCCCTCTCCCCCCTCTCCCCCCTCTCCCCCCCTCTCGCCCCCCATCTCCCCCCTCTCCCCCCCTCTCGCCCCCCATCTCCCCCCTCTCCCCCCTCTCGCCCCCCCATCTCCCCCCTCTCCCCCCTCTCGCCCCCCATCTCCCCCCCTCTCCCCCCTCTCGCCCCCCCTCATTTATAATTTTTCCTGTCCGTTGCTTGCTTATCACCATTTTTGGTATACTCAGGGATATTCTTTCTGATAAATTTCTGTTAGTTAATATCGTACTTCATGGGAAATGTTAGGTGTGATTTTGTTCACAACTGCCATAAATAGCATATCGTCCCCAGTGAGAAGTCGTTGAACCTCTTATTTTGAATGACCTCTCAAGTTTCTGCTCCATTTCTAACCCCACCCCATTGGCAGTTGCAAATGATTCTTAGGAGACTGATATAGTGGACTGCAAGAACAGGATTTTAATTCTCCCTCTTTTCTTTCAATACAATATATAATTTGCTTTAGTTTAATTTAGTTTAATTATTTTTCTTTCAATACAATAAATAATTTGCTTTAGTTTAATTTACTTATTTTTGTCCATAGATCATATTTTACAATGGTACTTGATAGGTCATTTTGCAAGTTTTATACAGAATAAACAAAATTTTGTACAAACTTGCCATCGAAATAAGAAAACCAAATTTTATAAGCAATAATAAAACAAGATAATTAATAGTAACCAGTTATTGCAGATGCGGCAAAAAATAGAGAGAAAACAACCCTTTTCAGTAATACACAATAATGGTAAACACTAATACCCTGTGGAGTCCGCCGCTCGTGGTCTCGCGGTAGCGTTCTCGCTTCCCGAGCACGGGGTCCCGGGTTCGATTCCCAGCGGGGTCTGGGATTTTCACCTGCCTCGAGATGGCTGGTTGTTTGTGTTGTCTTCATCATTTCATCATCATCCAGGAAAGTGGCGAAATTGGACTGAGCAAAGGTTGAGAAATTGTACGGGCGCTGATAACCACGCAGTTGAGTGCCCCACAAACCAAACATCATCATCACTAATACCCTGCATTAATTTGCACACCAGTCTTGCAGATGTAAGGGAAATACTCGAAGTTAAATATGTATGCTATACTGCAGAACTACACTAAGACGTATGCTGTATACTAACTGAAAACTGTTTCTCAAAATTGTATTTGCACTTATACATGGAGCTGGAGATGCAGCTTTTCATTTGGACTGTGTGTTCCCTAGGACTGCATTTTCAGCACTACGCTGTATCTTCCTTTTTTTTCCCTGCTCAGGTAGTTGGTTTCCACATGCGGAAGAAATGTTTGATATTATTCTTAATTTCACTTAGGTGACAAAAGCCATGGGACACTTCCTAATATTGTGTTGAACCTTCTTGTGGCTGGCATAGAGCAGCAACTCGACATGGCATCGACCCAACAAGACGTTGGATGTCCCTGCAGAAATACTGAGCCATACTCTCACTGTAGCCATCCATAATTGCAAAAGTTTCGCCAGTGCAGCATTTTGAGCGTGAACTGACCTCTCGATCGTGCGCCATAAATTTTCAATGGGATTCATGTTGGGCAATGTGGGTGGCCATATCATTCACTTGAGTTGTCCAGAATGTTCTTCCAACCAATCTCGAAAAATTGTGGCCTGGTAACAGGACCCAGTCCATTTCATGTGAACACAGCTCACACCTTTATGGAGTCACAATTAGCTTGCAACAGCGCCTTCTTGATAACTTCGGTTCATGGTTTCATGAAGTCTTTGCCACACTCGAACCCTACCATCAGCTCTTACCAACTGAAGTCAGGACCCAACTGGCCAAACCATGGTTTTCCAGTTGTCTGAGATCCAACTGCTATGCTCATGAGCCCAGGAGGAGGCACTGCAGTTGATGTGTGCTGCCACAGCCTGTTAATACCAAATTTCACCACACTGTCCTAACAAATATGCTTGTTGTATAACCTACATTTGTATTTACACTATGTTGCCTGTCTGTTAGCAATGACAGCTCTGCGCAAAAGCTGCTGCTCTTAGTGAGTAATTTAAGGCCGTTGGCCACTGCTGTTGTCCATAGTGAGAGGTAATGCCTGAAATTTGGTGTTATCAGTATACTCTTTGACACTGTGGGTCTCAGAATATTGGATTCCCCAATGATTTCTGAAATGGAATGTCCCTTGAATTTTGCTCTAACTACTATTTAGCTTTAAAAGTATGTTAATTCCTGAGCTGCATCTGTAACCACATTAGAAACCTTTTCACATGAATCACCTGAATACAAATGGCAGCTATGCCAATGTTCTGCTCTTTTGTACCTTGTGTGTATGATGATACTGCCATCAGTTTACGTGCATATCATTATCCCATGACTTTTGTCACATCAGTGCAAGTTTGTTCTAAGAACTTTCCTGCAAATATTGCTTCATCTAATATCCACATCCAAAGATGAGATGTTCCATCAGTTCTCTTTTGATGGTGCTCAGTTCCTTTATGCTGATTATGCTAAGTGGTAGCCAGATATAAAACAAGCTTCATATGTTTCAATCCACCCTATCTGTCATTTTCAGCTTTTTGCCGTTGACATCATAAGTCTCTAGTTGTAGTGTTTGATCATGAAAATCTGTGTTTGGAGGTGCACACAGCTTACCCGTCAAAGAGGTAGTCTGATATACGAGGGTGAGTCAAATGAAAACCTTAAATATTTTTTTAATATTATTTATTGTGCAGAAGTGGTACAAAGCTGTATCACTTATCAACATAATCTCCCCCACACTCAATGCAAGTCCTCCAGCACTTACAAAGTACATAAATTTCTTTGGAAAAAAATTCTTTTGATAGTCCGTGCAACCACTCGTGCACCACGTGGCATACCTCTTCATCAGAATGGAACTTCTTTCCTCCCTTTGCATCTTTGAATGGTCCAAACATATGGAAATCATTTGGGGCAAGGTCTGGTGAGTATGGTGGATGAGGTCTGTGATTGTTGCAACTGTTGTACAGGCAGTGTAAGGCCATGCATTGTCATGTTGCAAAACGATACCTGCTGACAGCAATCCACGTCGCTTTGATTTGATTGCAGGCAGCGGATGACTTTTTAGGAGATCTGTGTATGATGCATTGATGACAGTGGTCCCTCTAGTCATGTAATGCTCCAAAATCATGCCCTTTTCATCCCAAAAGAGAGTCAGCATAACCTTCCCTGCCGATGGTTCTGTTCGAAACTTCTTTGGTGTTGGTGATGAGGAATGGCACCATTCCTTGGTCACACTCTTCATTTCCAGTTGGTTTAAGTGAACCCAGGTTTCGTCCCCAGTAATGATTCTTGCAAGGAAGCAATCACCGTCTCATTCATTCAAAGCACCAAAGAAGTTCTTCACAAGCATCAACACATCATTCTCTCATTTCAGGAGTCAGCTGCCGTGCACCCATCTTGCAGACACTTTGTGAAACTGGAGCACGTCGTGCACAGTGTGGTATGCTGACCCATGACTAATCTGTAAACATGCTGCAATGTCATTCAGTGTCACTCAGTGGTTTTCCTTCACTATTGCTTCAACTGCTGCAATGTTCTGTGGAGTCACAACTCGTTGTGCCTGACCTGGATGAGGAGCATCTTCCACTGAAGTAGCATCATTTGCGAACTTCGTACTCCATTCGTAGACTTGCTGCTGTGACAAACATGCATCACCGTACTGAACCTTCATTTGTCGATGAATTTTAATAGGTTTCACACCTTCACTACGCAAAAACCAAATAACAGAATGCTGTTCTTCCCTGGTGCAAGTCACAAGTGGGGCGGCCATCTTTATACTGATAATGCGATGATGTGTGTTCATCTGCGCTATGCTGCCACCTACAGGCCATTCTGCACACTGTTTGTAGTACGCTTACCAATGTACAGGATAATGGCGTGAAATTTCGTTTTGTTATTACAAATTTAAGGTCTTCATTTGACTCGCCCCTGTACAAGATGCGACAATAAAATAATGAGACTGGCTAGAAAAAATACCTTTACTTACGTGTGTAACCAACAACACAGATATACCTTCAAAGTAACTCCATTGCGCCTGCACCCACTCATGCCATTGGTGTTTCCATTGTTGGTAGCATCTCTGAAACTCATCTTCTTGTATACCAGCAAAAGGCCTTGTTAAAGCTGTTCGGTTGCCCTATACTACTGCAAGACAGACTGAGGTAAGGCTAAAGAAAAATCTAGGGGAGCTCATAGGATTGGTCACCCTGGAAAAAGCATTTGACAGTGTCAAATGGTGCAAGATGTTTGAAAATCCAAGAAAGATACAGGTAGGCTATAGTGAGAGGCGGGTAATATACAGTATGTGAAAGAGCCAAGAGGGAATAATAAGAGTGGATGACCAAGAATGAAGTGCTTGGATTAAAAGGGGTGTAAGACAAGAATGTAGTCTTTTTCAATCTGTACATTGAAGATGCAACAATAGAAATAAAAGAAAGATTCAGTAGTGGAATTAAAATTCAAGGTGAAATGATGTCAGTGATAAGATTTGCTGATCACATTGCTACCCTGAGTGAAAGTGAAGAAGAATTACATGATCTGCTGAATGGAATGAACAGCCTTAGTACAGAATACGGGTTGAGAGTAAATCGAAGAAAGATGAAAGTAGTGAGAAGTAGCAGAAATGTGAATAGTGAGAAACTTAACATCAGGATTGATGGTCATGGAGTAAACGAAGCTAAGGAATTCTACTACCTAGACAGCAAAATAACCACTGATGGACGGAGCAAGGAGGAGGGGGAGGGAAACACTGGTGCAAAATTGTGTTCTTTAACAACTGAGTACATTTTTGGCAATAAAAAAGATCTTACAGGGCCATGTCAGGTGAATAAGGAAGTTGTGGTAGCACTGCCCAACAGACAATGCAGTACGTTGATGGTGCTTTATCATGATGCAGTTGTTATTAATGTGTGGACAGACACAATGGACTCATTTTCAAAATCTCTCACAAATTTTTTGGTAGTATTGGTTCACTGTCTGTCTTAGAGATAAACCATTGTCTGTGCGCAATACACATGTAACTAAAGAAGTGCAAAAACATGCATTTCACCTTTGACATTGACATGTGATTTTACTTTGGTCTTTGTGATTCCTTCAAACACCATAACAAACTTTGACATTTTTTCTCAGGATCATGCTGGAACTTCCATCACCAGTGATAAATCAGCTCAGTAATTCGGGGTTCAGTTCCAGTTGTTTCAACAGATTCGCAGTCACAGTCCTTTGTTGACGTTTTTGTTGCTGTGTGATATTTTTGGGAACTATTTTGGCAGAAAGGTTTTTCATTTGTGGATTTTCAGTCAATGTTATACCAACAGTTTCCTGGTTAATTTTCAGTTTGTTTGCAATCATTTTCACCGTTAATCTTCAATCAGCTTGCACAAGTTCATTCTCCCCGGCTGTTTTGTCCTTTGTTCGTGCTCTTGATGGTTGCCAACTGCAGTTTTCACCTTCCATGTTGGTTGAGGCTTCAGAAAATCTTATGCCAATGAAATTCCTCATTTCCAAAAGCCTGCCGAAACTTCCAATTTTTTTACTGCAAAATTCTCACAGAGTTCCAAACAGAAAGATATGGCACACTGCTGTGCAACATTGTGAGATTCCTTTGTATGCCGAGGAGCAAACACAGGCTGTCACTCTTCAAGCTACTACTCGTGGCACATACATTGTAGATGCACACCACCAGCAGCTGTGATGAGGAAAGACTGAGGTCACACATTACCTTTAGTGGCAGGCTGCATGGTTGCCACCCTACGGAAGAAAAAAATAATTGGTCTCATTACTTTATTGTCACACCTCATACATATATAAAATTGGTGATGTTAATGCTTTAAATTCTGT
Organism: Schistocerca cancellata; assembly: GCF_023864275.1. Taxonomy (NCBI): domain Eukaryota; kingdom Metazoa; phylum Arthropoda; class Insecta; order Orthoptera; family Acrididae; genus Schistocerca; species Schistocerca cancellata. Next base: position 456,849,677 of record NC_064628.1, on the reverse strand, counting down.
TGTACGGGATTTCTGTGGTCATAGTTTTGTTGAGAGTCTGATATTATTATTATTATTATTATTATTATTATTATTATTATTATTATTATTATTATTATTTTAAGTTTTAAAATTCTCTGAATATGTTCTGCTGCTGCTCCACATATTGATATACCTTAGAATATATGTGGTGACTCACCTAAAACTTTCACTGCAAATATCTTGGAAAGGGAAGATGCTATTGATGTGCGGCTTTCTCAGAATGGATTGCTAGTCAGGGACTTGAGTTGTTAGGCAATCAACAGATTGTAATAATCTCGAACATACACTTTTTTAAATGGAACAGTGCTTACTCAAATTAATGGACTAAAATTGGGGTAAACTAGAAACTCTAGTGCGAGTCGCTTACAAGACATCATATTTTGAAAAGTTCCCACACTGACACTTGAGCAATACCTGAGGCAGCACATACTAAAGAATAACACAAGTGTGTACACTAGTATGTGGATTCTGGGCAGTAACGAGAGAATTGACCATCACAAGTTGTGTTCTGAATGACCACTGGCAGCGACAATACGCACTTCCAGTCTGGAATGGAGTGACTGCTGCACATGTGCTAGCATTTCGATGGAGATAGCTGTGCAGGATGCAATAATACTTTATTGCATATTATCAGGTGTAGTTGATATGTCTTCGTAGACAGCGTCTTTCTGCTTGCCCCACAGAATAATGTCTACAGGCATCGAATCCTTGGAATTGGCCACAAAAGCACAAGTCCTTTGCACCCAATCCAACAATTTGGAAACAGTTCGTGAACATGTGCTGTACTACTTTGTGCACTATGGGATGGACAGCCATCATGTTGATACCACAGGCTCCTCCTAGTCTGCAGACGAACATCTTCTACTAGTGTGTCAGGAAGCTGTGATACCTGTGCGTGTTCAGTATTCTGTCTGTGAAAAATGGGCCTATGAGCTGATGGTTCACTATCCCACATCACACGTTTACACTCCATGGTGCTAATGTTCCACCTGAACAAAGCCAATGGGGATTGTGAACAGACCAGTAGTGCACATTTCGGTGGTTTATCTGGCCGTGATTGGTAAATGTGGCTTCATCACTAAATGAGATAATGGCACATCTGCAGTATCCTGCCTTAATGCTCATATAAGGAAGTAAACATGATTCTCGTAATCGTTTGCATGCAGGTCTCAATGGAGGGAGATGCGGCAGGGGTAGAACCTATGTTGTTGGAGAATGCATAGGACACTTGCCTGAATCATGCCACTTCCTCGTGTGCTTCTGAGAGAGGTTAACATGTGGACCAGCTGCAGTAGCAGCAAGAATTTCCCCTCTTCTGTCATCATTTGTTTCCTACTGTTATATTGTGTAGATGTTAAACTATGACTTTTTATAACTGGTTGAATAGGATGATAAATAATTGCCGAGATGGTAGACATCTGTTAGGATATCTTGGCACATACACTGTACAAGAAAAAGCTGCATTCTTCCTACAGTCTCTGTACACCATGAGCACATTGGCTCTTTCTGCATTGGTAAATCTCCCGTGTTCCGTGAACTGTTATACACTAACTGACTAGAAGTCGTAATGCACTCAAGGAACACAGAAGCACAGAGTAAGCAAACATAACATCATCATACCTAGCAACTATGCAGGTTGAATGGCCCAAACAAGTGTCAGTGTGGAAACTTTTCAAAATACGATATTTCATAAATGGCTCACACTATAATTCTGCAACGAACCCCACAGACGTCATAATTTATCCTATGTTTAGTTTGTTAGTGTTAGTGGGCATTTTATCCTGAAAAAAAAATTACACTTCCTAAGTATTATTACGATCTGTTGATTGGTTAACGATACAAGTCACCAACTAACAACATTTTCTGTGAAAACAACACATCAATAGCACTTTCCATTTCCAAAATATTTGCAGTGCAAGTTTTAGGTAATTTACACTGCATATTCTACTATATATGAATATGTGGAGGAACAGCAGAAGTCCATATTCAGAGAATTTTAAAAATTCAAAAGAAAGCCATCGGATTCATATCAAAACTATCACCATGGAAATCTTGTACAGCTAAATTTTATTTATTTATTTATTGTCCAGAAACTGGTTTGATGCAGCTCTCCAAGCTACTCTATCCTGTGCAAGATTCTTCATCATCGAGTAACTATTGCAACCTATTTCCTTTTGAATCTGCTATATGCGTTCATCTCTTGGTCACCTTCCATGGTTTTTACCTTCCACGCTTCCCTCCAGTACTAAATTGGCGATCGCTTGATGCCTCAGAACGTGTCCTACCAATTGATCCCTTCTTTTAGTCAGGTTGTGCCACAAATTATTCTTCTCCCCAATTCTATTCAGTACCTCCTCATTAGTTATGTGATCTACTCATCTAATTTTCAGCATTCTTCTGTAGCACCACATTTCGAAAGCTTCTATTCTCTTCTTGTCTAAAATATTTATTGTCCATGTTTCATTTCTATACGTGGCTACACTCCATACAAATACTTTCAGAAAAGATTTCCTGACCCTTAAATCTATACTCAGTGTTAACAAATTTCTCTTCTTCAGAGATGCTTTCCTTGTCAGTCTACATTTTATATCCTCTCTACTTTGACCATCATCAGTTATTTTACTCCCCAAATAGCAAAACTCATATACTACTTTAAGTGTCTCATTTCATAATCTAATTCCCTCAGCATCACCTGATTTAATTCCATCGTCGTCGGTTCCATTGTCGTCAGAAGCTTTCTCCAAGTCTACAAATGCTAGAAATGTAGGTTTGCCTTTCCTTAATCTATCTTCTAAGATAAATCGTAGGGTCAGTATTGCCTCACATGTTCTAACATTTCTACACAGTCCAAACTGATCCTCCCTGAGGTCAGCTTCTACCAGTTTTTCCATTTGCGTAAAAAAAATTCATGTTAGTATTTTGCAGCCGTCACTTACTAAACAAATAGTTCAGTAATTTTCACACCTATCGACACCTGCTTTCTTTGGGATTGGAATTGTTGTATTGGTCTTGAAGTCAGAGGGTGTTTCGCCTGTCTCATACAACTTGATCACCAGATGGTAGAGTTTTGTCGTGGCTGGCTCTCCCAAGTTCCAATGGAATGTTGTCTACTCCCGGGGCCTTATTTTGGCTTAGGTCTTTCAGTGCTCTGTCAAATTCTTCACACAGTATCACCTCTCCCATTTCATCTTCATCTAAGTCCTCTTCCATTTCCATAATTTTGCCCTCAAGTACATTGCCTGTGTATGGATCCTTTACATATACTTTCCACCTTTCTGCTTTCCCTTCTTGGCTTATGACTAGTTTTCCGACTGAGCTTTTGATATTCATACAGATGGTTCTCTTTCTTCCAAAGATCTCTCTAATTTTCCTTACCCCTAGTGATATATGCCTCTACATCCTTGCATGTGGTCTCTAGCCATTCTTGCTTAGCCGTTCTGCACTTCCTGTTGATCTTATTTTTAAGATGTCTATATTCAATTTTGTGTGCTTCATTTACTGCATTTTTATATTTTCTCCTTTCGTCAATTAAATTCAGTATCTCTTCTGTTACCCAAGTATTTCCACTCGTCTGATGCTCTGCTGCCTACACTATTTCATCTCTGAAAGCTACCCATTCTTCTTCTTCTATATTCATTTCCCCTGTATTCGTCAATTGTTCCCTAATGCTCTCTCTGAAACTTTCTACAACCTCTGGTTCTTTCAGTTTATCCAGGTCCCATCTCCTTAAATTTCCATCTTTTTGCAGTTTCTTCAGTTTAATCTACAATTCATAACCAATAAATTGTGGCCAGAGTCAACATCTGCCCCAGGAAATTACTTACAAATTAAAACCTGATCCCTGAATCTCTATCTTACCATTATAATTATAATATATCTGAAATCTTTCATTGTCTCCAGGCCTCGTCCAAATACAAAACCTTCTTTCATGATTCTGAAACCACATGTTAGCTATGATTAAGTTATGCTCTGCGCAAAATTCTACCGAGGAGCTTCCTTTCTCATTCCTTACCCACCAGTCCATATTCACCTACTCTTTTTCCTTCCTTCCCTTCCTTTCTGTACTAATGAATTCCAGTCCCCCGTGACTATTATCACCTCCCTTAACTATCTGAATAATTTATTTTATTGCATCATATATTTCTTCAACCTCTTCATCTGCAGAGTTAGTTGGCATATAAACTTGTACTACTGTGGTAGGCGTGGGCTTCGTGTCCATCTTGGCTACAATAATTCGTTCACAATGCTGTTTGTAGTAGCTTATCTGTGCTCCTATTTTTTTTATTCATTATGAAACCTACTCCTGCATTATCCCTATTTGATTTTGTATTTATAAACCTGTATTCACCTGACCAGAAGTCTTGTTCCTCATACCACCAAACTTCACTAAAAGCCATATCATCTAACTTTAACCTATCCATTTCCCTTTTTAAATTTTCTAACCTACCTGCTTGATTAAGCGATCTGACATTCCACTCTCCAATCTGTAGAATGTCAGTTTTCTTTCTCCTGATAATGATGTCCTCCGAGTAGTCCCCATCCAGAGATCCAAATGCGGGCTACTTTACCTCTGTAATATTTTGCCAAAGAGGACACCATCATTATTTAACCACACAGTAAAGCTGCATGCCCTTGGGAAAAATTACGGCTATAGTTTCCCCTTGCTTTCAGCTGTTCACATTACCAGCACAGCCAAATTTAAAGAATTTAAAATATTAAACTTCCTGGCAGATTAAAACTATGTGCCGGACCGAGACTCGAACTCGGGACCTTTGCCTTTCGCGGGCAAGTGCTCTACCAACTGAGCTACCCAAGCACGACTCACGCCCCGTCCTCACAGCTTTACTTCTGCCAGTACCTCACCTCCTACCTGATTTAAAATATTAATTTTACTAAGTCTGTAAAAATAAGAGATGTGACAATAAAGTAATTTAGTTTGTTGCTGTCAATAGGCGTTGTTCAGTTTGAAAAAATGTAAGTTTGGAGAAAAAACACACTTTCTGAGTATTATTACAATCTGTTTATTGGCAAACAATATGAGCTTCTGATTATAAATCCATTTTGTGGAAATTGTACATCAATAGTATTTTCCATTTCCGCAATATTGCAGTGCAAGTGTTAGGTGAATCACCCTCTATGTGGGAAGGTAAGTCCGTAATACATTCTTAGCAATGTTTCTGTGTATGTTGTAAAGGACTTACCTTTATTAAAAATATTGTAGGGGCCTGGGGTGCTTGACCCCTGCAATGGCAGGGTTGAGTTGAGGCAGTGGGTGGATATCAGCATGCTGACTGGTATTGGCTCAAGAAAATAGCTTTAACCATCAAACATCTTATCAGCAAACAAGCGACAGCACTTGTCGTATCATTCCAGTAGTAGTACCCCGTCCTGGACATGTGTTGATGGCAGCAAGGCTGGTGGTCACTAAGGTAGCAAGTGGCCAATGGCTGGCTTGACCTCAGTGGTGGAGCAGGACTGCTGACTCCCACGAGTCTGCCATTGAAGGCAGGGCATGCCTGCCAATGCAGAGGCCTGCTATGGTTCTTGTAGCAAAAGACAGTCTCCAGCATTGGGGACTGACTCAGCGAGTGGTGCTATCCAGTGACATGAATGCTTGCTCTGAAACACCGAAGACCGCATGTGGCTGAAGTGAGCCTGAGAGTATGCACATTCACACACATGATCATAAAGGCAACAGACACCCAAAGGTACATGTCTGCAGTGATGGTGTAACTGATTATTGAAAGTTCTCTCTCTCTCTCTCTCTCTCTCTCTCTCTCTCTCTCTCTCTCTCTCTGTGTGTGTGTGTGTGTGTGTGTGTGTGTGTGTGTGTGTGTGTGTGTGTGTGTGTGTTTTTTTTTTTTTTTTTTTTTTTTTTTCCCCCACTGCTCCCCCTTAATCTTTCCCTTCCCTGATCCTCTCATCATCACCATCTTCCTCTCCTTTTCTCCTCTCCCTCCTTCTATCCCTTGTATGGTTACCCCACTGAACTCCTTTTGTCATGTTATGCAGCCGTCGTGTCATCTGGAAGAAGACATAACTTACACTATCCTGCTACCCCCTCTTTACGTCATGTGTTCTTCCCTATTCCCTCTCTGCCTTCATATACCCTGGCAATTGCTGACAATAATTGATATTCAGTAATCACTCTCTGCACTTCTGCGGGCATGTACATTTATTGTCTGAGTGGTTGTATGTGTGAATGTGTGTGTTCGTACTAGAAAAAGAGCCAGTGCTCAAAAGCTAGTTTCGGTTGTTTTCTGTTACATGTTTCTGTGCACCACGCACAATTCCTCTTAACTTTATTTTATAGATTTTCCCATCCAGAAATTTCTGTTATTGTTGCACATTGCCAATTTATCTCTCTCCCATCTCATACCATTTTATCTTTGTTACTGTCTTTCGTTACTTATCTGCAAGTAATTTGTCCATTCTTTATTGTTTAATATGTCTGTATTTTCTTCTCCTATGCAGTACCTGCCTTCAGAACCCTCTGTTGCACAATTTGGATGCCAGCTTCTGCAATGGCCCACCACGCTAATAAGTGTCGTACAACAACTCCCTCTTCTCACAGCAACTGCCCCTTCTCAGACATTTAATTTCTGTGCTCCTTTTACGTTTTCTGCACTGCCAACTTTTGCTTGGCTGTGAGCTGATCATGTGTGTTTATTTATGATTGCATTGTATGAGTGCACGGTTTTTTACTGTCATGTGTGTAAATTTACAATTGAGCATATCTATTTATGAACTACCTCCAGCTTCTTTAAACCTTTCCTGACCTTCCTTATAACTTCTTACATAGCTCTGTATATAGTACCTACCATTCACGTCAACCATAAGTTTTTATCACCTTATTTTCAACTTTTTTAATCCCCTGTCACTCTTTTTATCTCCCGAGCATCCAGTTATATCCCTGCTCATTCTATTTCCGCCATTTCTGAAAGCTCTCCTTTGCTCTCAAAAAAACACCAAGCACACATCATCTTCCTGAAATATTGTCTGGCACATGATTTCTCACCTAATGGACTGACCATTAAAATTGGTCTCTCAGGCTGTCATCCATCCTACCATGAGACCCTTCATCTTTTCCGATTTCATCAGTCCCTCACACTCACTAATCTGGTGTTTCATACTCCAACAGCCAAAGCTCAAACCATACGTGGCAGCCTCTATTTCTTTTGCAAAATCCTGAAATCTTTTTACTCTGTGGCCACAACTTCCATTACCTGTTCTCTGCAATGGTAACATTTCTGAGCCATGCGTCCTACTGATGCAGCTGACCCAAACTCCACATAGAACATTGTCTAAAACAATTCCAACCTCCTCCTAACCGTGATCCTCCTCCCCTTGCACCCAGCCATCCTCTGGTTAACTTTCAGGAATTCCTCACTTCTAATCTTGTTTCACCTTTCTTTCCTAAATCCCTCCCTGCGGAATGCAACAGCTCTCCTATGGAACACACAGCTATTCGTAACTTGAAAACCATTCCTTACGAAATCGTCTTTCCCACAGACAAATACTATCCCCAGTAGCTATGAATCATAGTGGCTATGTGCCTGAGTGTCTCCACCAACTTTCTGAGACCTTTGCAAATGAACATCCTGTCCCATAAGTGCAGCAGGACATAAAGCAGCTCCTCAAGGCCAAATCCTGACACCTTAATTCATCTGTCCTCACAGCAGCAACCCCCTGCAGACCTACCTTTTACCTGCATCTCAAACCCCACAAACCCACCCCACAGTTCTCCAGTGATCGTCCCATTGTGGCTGGGTACAATGCTCGCACAGAAAGAACCTCTGCATTTGTTGACCAACACCTCCAAACTATTGTACATACCCTCTCATCCTACATTCAAGACACTGCTCACTTCTTTTACCACCTCTCCACAGTTCGTGTCCTGTTACCACCATTCTTCTTGTGGCCACTGTGAATGTGATCCACCAACATCCCCCATGCCCTTGGCCGTTTGGCCATGGAACAGTACCTATCTACATCTATATACATACTTTACAATCCACCAAATGGTGCTTGGCAGGGGGTACCATGTACCACTACTAGTCATCCTATCCTGTCGCACTTGCAAATAGAGCAAGGGAAAAATGACTGCCTATAGGCCACCGTACAAGCCCTAACTTATCTCATCTTATCTTAGGGGTGCTTACACAAAATGTATGATGGCCACAGTAGAAAAGATCTGCATTCAGCCTCAAATATCAGTTCTCTAAGTTTCCACAATAGTGCCTCATGAAAAGAATGTAGTCTTTCCTTCAGATAATCACATTTGAGTCTACTAGGCATTTCCATAATACTTGGTGTGCTGACTGAACCTACCGATAACAAATCTAGCATCTGCCTCTGAATTGATTCAGTGTCTTCTTTTCATCCGACGTGGTGGGGATCCAAAACACTTGAGCAGTAATAGGTCACACTGTTGCACTATATGCTGTCTTCTTCATAGATGAGGTACTCTTTCCTTAAATTCTCTCCACATTCACCTTCCTGACTTCCAATCTGACGTGCTCATTTGCTTTCATATAACTTTTGGAATGTTATGCCTAGATATTTAATTGATGTGACTGTCTAGTAGCACATTAGTAATGCTGTATTCGAAGATTATGATTTTTTTTTTAAATACTCTTTGCATTAACTTACATTTTTCATATCAGGAGCAAGCTGCCGTTTATCACACCAACTATAAATTTTGTCTAATTCATCCTGTGTCCTTCAACAGTTACTTGATAATGACATTTTCCTATACCCCACAGCATCATCAGCAAACAGCCATAAATTGCTGTTCACCCTGTCTGCCAGATCATTTGTGTGTATGGAGAATAAGAGTGGTCCTGTAACACTTCCATGATCCACTCTTCGTGAATTCCTTGTGTCTGAATGCTCACCATTGTGGACAACATACTGTATTTTATGACTTAAAAAGTTTTTCTGCCATTCATGTATCTGGGACCATAAATCACATGCTCAGACATTCACTAGCCTGCAGTGGTGCACCATGTCAAATGCTTTCTGGAAATCTTAGAATATGGAATCTGCCTGCTATCCTGTGTCAACAATTTATAGGGTATCATGTGAGAAAAGAGCAAACTGAGTTTTGCACGAGTGATGCTTTCTAAATCTGTGTTAATTTGTAGACGAAGCTTTTCTGTCTCAAGGAAATTTATTATATTCAAACTCAGAATGTGTCCGAGAATTCTGCAGCAAATGGCTGCCGAGCATATTGGTCGATAATTATGTTGGTCTGTTTTACCTTTATTATATACAGGAGTCACCTGTGCTCTTTTCCAGTTGCTTGGGACTATGCTTGGGCATGAGACCCAGTATCACTTTCCTAACCCTCCTAGCCAAACATGTACAATTATTTCACACTTGAAGCTCTCTTTGTCAAAAAGGCCAATTCTGTAAACAAAACTGTGGTATTGCTGGGGGGTACTCACGTGGCACCATCATATGCTAACGTATTTATTGGCCATCTGCAGGTATTCTTACCATCCAGTCACTGATAACATTTTCATGGTGCAACGGTACGTAACAGGTACTGCTTGTGTAGTTGCTCTCCCTAAAAGCAGCATCCCATACAAGCAAACCAGTTGCATCTTTACTAGTGGTTACTTGTACATTAGGTACTTGGGCTATGCATGACTCTGTTTAAAAAGAATAGCACAATGTAGTCAAATGATCGAGTTACGAATGTCTGCTTTCATGCCCTGCAGCTAACTCACTGCAAATACTAACCTGTAGCTGTGATCCTGCAGCCAAATAGGCTATGCATTGGCTATAATAGTGTGTTGATAAAATACACAGAAATACAAAATAAAAGACAAATGAATAATTTAATAAAAAGGGTTCTATTCTGATGTCTGTAATTGATGTAGATGACACAGAATTGTGTTGAATAATGTTTGTTCAAAAAAGTATGTCTGAAATAAACGGGAAATGGTCCTACGATATTCAGTTAAAATACAGACAGAAGATATCTTTATCAAATGCAATAATGTTGCGTTGAGAGTGTTACGAGAATGATATCATAATCTCCAAACTAAATAATCATCAAAGATACATGAAAACTTAATTCCATTTCATGATCACAATACATTAAACAGTCATGAGCTCAAAATAGTTAAAGAGTTCAGTATGATGATTCACAAGTTAACTCACGTGATGCAAAGAACCCTAAATCGTACTCCGTCTATTCTCAGTTCTGTAAATCAAGTGGAAAAAGTTAGTTCTACTCTGGAGCACATGCAGACCTGTCAAAGTACAAAGTCCCCTCAAAAGTTAGAGTACTGTAGTGGCCGTTCACCACCCATAATCAGTCACCTATATGACTGAATCGTGCACGTTACCATAGGCAGGTGTGCCTTCTTCCAGCACTTGACATAAAACATTTGGAATTGTTCCCTTGAGCTCGTCCCAGTCTCCACTTGACTATTATAATGTTTCGCTACTGTCTGCTTCTCCATTAGCTGAAGGCTGTCTCCAACAAAAATACGTCATTAAGCTCTACAGATACAATTGATTCATGTTGACCACTTTCCTGCACTAAATTAATGTATTAAAACAATATTTAAATAAAGAAATGTTACAAAAATTCTGTCACTCTCAGATAATTTACAGTATTCTTGTGCAGGAGTGCTCATGTTTAATGACAATAGGCCATCTTGACAGAAGTGTCTCTTGGTTCAGTTTTCAATTGTGGTGTCTGCTAACACATGAGTGACCACTGTTAATTAACAGTTTTTTAATAACACTTGCAGTCAGTATTTAAATAAAGTTACTGGCAAAATAGTAAACTGTTCAAGTAACTACAAAAGTATGACAAAATATGAGGTATTCATGTTGTGTTCATTTGCTCTGTAATTGTGGATAATACGACATTTTGACAAACATTTTCATAATGAAAGCAATGTAAAGACATGTCCGCCGCTCGTGGTCTCGCGGTAGCGTTCTCGCTTCCCGAGCACGGGGTCCCGGGTTCGATTCCCGGCGGGGTCAGGGATTTTCACCTGCCTCGAGATGACTGGGTGTTTGTGTTGTCCTCATCATTTCATCATCATCCAGGAAAGTGGCGAAATTGGACTGAGCAAAGATTGGATAATTGTACGGGCGCTGATAACCACGCAGTTGAGCGCTCACAAACAAAACATCATCAATGTAAAGACATTGTAAATTAATAAATAAGCTTTCAGGGACAATAGCTGTAGTGCAATGCTATCATCTGAGATACTTCCATAAAATTTCTGGTGTGCAACTGCATAAATTTGACTTCTTCTTCTAATATTTTGGCTGAATACCATCCAGCCATCTTCAGAGTGAGCCAAGGTGACTGATGCTCCAGCCCTTGCTACGCCCTTTTAAACCCATGGACCAGACCACTGCGCATGCAGCCACAGATACACAAGCCATTAGAGATGTTGACCAGCGGCAAAGAGGTATACCATATGCATGGAATTATATCTATGACTGCGCGGTTGATCCACACAGAGATATCGATGTATCACTGCAGGGTGCACCATCGTAACGTCTTCGTGAGTTTATTGGAGAAATTGCCAGATTCAGAGATTTGTCCAAGCTGGAGCCACTATCTCTATTAACTAAATTCATTACCAACCAAATTTAAATTGCTTCTTTCAATACTGAATCCCAGAAAGATGAAGTCAAGGCTAAAATTTTGATGTTATCATACACCATAGAGTGCCCAGTGTCAATACAGTGCTCTGGCACCACAAATTTATTAGGTTGCAACAGCTGGGTGTACCTGTGGTGCTCTGTGCATCTCTCCTGGACTGTACATGTTGTCTGTCTGATGTATGAATGGCCACACTCACAAGGGATCTTGTAAACCCCAGGCTTAAAAGCATCAGATCATCTTTAACGGAACCTAGGAGTGCTGCTGTCTTCGGTGGAGGGCAGAAAATCACTTTCACTTTGTGTTTACTGAGGGTCCTATTTCTGATGATAGGTTTCCTACATATGGCAGAAAAGCAATGGATTTAAAACTTTCCATGTCTTCTACTGCATTTCTTATACCTCATTTGTAGTGCCTTTCGTATCTGCTATGGGAGTACCTGTTGGCTTCAAAACCTCTTCGCAGGTGTAAAAGCTCATCCTCTAAACTGCCCTCATTGGCAATGACGTGTGCTGTATGTACCAGGGTTCTGAGTACACTCATCATCTGCGAAGGATGGTGGCAGCTATTTGCATGTAAATATAAATCTGTATGGGCCAGTTTTCGATATACTGAATGTCCCAAAGTGCCACATCCAAAAATGGAAGGCATCCATCTTTTTCGATTTCCATCGTGAACTGAATTTGCCTGTGGATGGAATTCAGATGGTTTAAAAATTCTTTTAGATTGTCTTCACCATGGGGCAGCATCACAAAAGTGTCATCAGTAAACCTCCAAAACACTGTGGGCTTCAAGCTAGCAGGTTCCAGTGCCTTCTCCTCGAAGTTGTCCATAAAAAGGTTGGCCACCAAGGGCGACAAAGGACTACCCATGGCGACATTTTTAAACCATTTGAATTCCATCCACAGACAAATTCAGTTCACAATGGAAATCGAAAAAGATGGATGTCTTCCATTTTTGGATGTGTTGGTACAGTGCAAAGATGATGGCACATTAGGACATTCAGTATATTTAAAGCCAACCCATACGGATTTATATTTACATGCAAATAGCTGCCACCATCCTTTGCAGGCTATGAGTGTACTCAGAACCCTGGTACATAGAGCACGTCATTGTCGACAAGGGAGTCTGGAGGACGAGCTTTTACACTTGAGAAGAGTTTTTGAAGTGAACGAATACTCTCGATAGCAGGTATGTAAGGCACTACAAATGAAGCGAACAGTGGGTATAATAAATGCAGAAGAAGACACAGAAAGTTTTAAATCTATGGCTTTTCTGCTATACATGGGAAGCCTATCATCAGAAATAGACGGATCCTCAGTAAAGACAAAGTGAAAGTGATTTTTCGCCCTCCACCAAAGACAGAAGCACTCCTGGGTTCTATTAGATGATCTGATGCTTCGTAAGCCTGGGGTTTACAACATCTCTTGTTGGTGTGGAAGTTCATACCTCAGACAGACAACAAGTACAGTTCAGGAGAGATGCACAGAGCACCGCATGTACATCCAGCACTTACAAACTAATAAATCTGTGATGGCAGAGCACTGTATTGACACTGGACACTCTATGGTGTATGATAACTTCAAAATTTTAACCTTGACTTCATCTTTCTGGGACTCGGTAGTGAAAGAAACAATTGAAATTTGGTTGGCAATGAATTTAATTAATAGAGATAGTGGCTCCAGCTTGGACAAATCTTTGAATCTGGCAATTTCTCTAATAAACTCACGAAGATGTCACGACAGTGCAGCTTGCAGTGGTACATCGATATCACCATGTGAATCGACTGCACAGCCATAGATCTAATTCCATCCATATGTTATACATCTTTGCCGCCAACAAACATCTCTAATGGCTTCTGTATCTGTGGCCGCATGTGCAGTGGACTGGTCCGTGGGTTTAAAGGGACAGAGCAAGTGCTGGAGTGTCAGTCACCTTGGCTCACTCAGAAGATGGCTGGATGGTTTTCAGCCAAAACATAAGAAGAAAAATAAGTCAAATTTATGCAGCTGCCTGCCCGAAATTTTATGGAACAATCTTTGCACTGCGAAAATATGAAGATGCCCATCGGAGATATTGTTTGTTGAAATCGAATGAAGCAAGTAAAAGTTGTTTATTCAGAGGTTCATTGTGTAAGTGTTTATTCACTCTGAAATATTAACTTCTGTAGTTTTAAAGATATTGAAATATTGTTGTGTCATTGGATGCAACTCATTTGTCTGAGATTGTTGATGTATTCAGATTTGCATTATTACTGTACTGTGAGTTGCTGTCGAATCTCAAAGAGCTGTAATTTTGTCTTCTCCTGTACAAAGGTCATGTGAGTAACAGCTGTCAGAATTCGCAGCTTACGGGTTTTCCCCACATCTGGCCCTTTGTTGACCTACCTGCATCTGGCTTGCATGGAGCAGCTGTGTGACATCCTCATTCCATTGACTTTCATCCAGCCCAGCAAGCAAATTCGTCTTACCTTGTACCAATTCTAGACAGCTGATTAGCTCACTTACATACACATAATGTTATGATGGTGACTGGACTTGGGGCAGGGACAAGCGTCATACTTTGCTCCATAAGCTTAACACCTACTCTCAAATCAACTCCACCTGGTCCTTCTCAAACCAGTGAATCACTTTCCTAGGTATTAATCTCTGCCTCTCAGATGGCTTCTAAATATATCCATTCACATCAAGCACACCAACCACCAGCAGTATCTTGACTAACTGCAGTCATTCGTTCCATGTTAAAGTTCTCTTTCATGCAGTTTCACTATCCATGGATGCTGTTTCTGCAGTGGAAAGCAGGAGTTGTTAAAATATACTAATAAACTTACCAAAGACTTTATTGATGGATAATATCCTATACACCTCACCGAAAATAGTGTTTTGCTGCTACCCAACTTACAGAATGTCCTTATCCATCCCTACTCCAATTCTGCTCCCAATCCTGTGCCCTGTGCATCGGGATGAAAGCAGAGCTCACCATCTGCAGCATCGTCGACAGGACTGACTGTGGACATTTGGTACAGAGCCGAGTGGAAGGTCTGAATCAGAGGCTGAGACGACTCTGACTGTGTGGGCTGCAGATTCCTCGACTTGCGCCATAGGGTGGTGGAGTTTTGGGTTCTGCTGGATAGGTCAGGAGTCCACTACACACAGCAGGCAGCTACACGGGTAGCAGGGGTTGTGTGGCGTGGACTGGGTGGTTTTTTAGGTTAGATGGCCTCGGGCAAGTACAGAAAGGGCAACAGCCTCAAAGGGTGCGGGGCAAAGTCAGGACATGCAGGGACCAAGCAACAATTGGTATTGTAATTGTAAACTGTCGAAGCTGCGTTGGTAATGTACCGAAACTTCAAGCGCTGATAGAAAGCACCGGAGCTGAAATCGTGGTAGGTACGGAACACTGGCTGAAGCCAGAGATAAATTCTGCTGAAATTTTTACAAAGGCACAGACAGTGTTTAGAAAGGATAGATTGCATGCAACTGGTGGTGATGTGTTTGTCGCTGTTAGTAGTAGTAGTTTATCCTGTTGTGAAATAGAAGTGGATAGTTCCTGTGAATAATTTTGGGTGGAGGTTATACTCAACAACCAAGCTAGGTTAATAATTGGCTCCTTTCACCGACCTCCCGACTCAGCAGCATTAGTGGCAGAACAACTGAGAGAAAATATGGAATACATTTCACATAAATTTCCTCAGCATGTTATAGTCTTAAGTGGAGATTTCAATTTACCAGATATAGACTGGGACACTCAGATGTTTAGGACGGGTGGTAGGGACAGAGCATCGAGTGACATTATACTGAGTGTACTATCTGAAAATTACCTCGAGCAATTAAACAGAGAACCGACTCGTGGAGATAACATCTTGGACCTACTGATAACAAACAGACCCGAACTTTTCGACTCTGTAAGCGCATTACAGGGAAACAGTGATCATAAGGCCATTGCAGCGTCCCTGAATATGAAAGTAAATAGGAATATAAAAAAAGGGAGGAAAGTTTATCTGTTTAGCAGGAGTAATAGGAGGCAGATTTCAGACTACCTAACAGACCAAAACGAAAATTTCTGTTCCGACACTGACAGTGTTGAGTGTTTATGGAAAAAGTTCAAGGCAATCGTAAAATACGTATTAGAAAGGTAAGTGCCGAGTAAAACTGTGAGGGACGGGAAAAATCCACCGTGGTTCAACCCCAGAGTTAGGAAACTACTGTGAAAGCAAAGAGAGCTTCACTGAAAATTTAAACACAGCCAACACCGACTTGACAGAAAATCGTAGGAAGTTCTGGTCTTACGTTAAATCAGTAAGTGGATCGAAACAGCATATCCAGACACTCTAGGATGATAATGGCATTGAAACAGAGGATGACACGCGTAAAGCTGAAATACTAAACACCATTTTCCAAAGCTGATTCACAGAGGAAGACCGCACTGCAGTTCCTTCTCGAAATCTTCGCACAAACGAAGAAATGGTTGACATCGAAATAAGTGTCCCAGGAATAGAAAAACAACTGAAATCACTCAACAGAGGAAAGTCCACTGGACCTGATGGGATACCAATTCGATTCTACACAGAGTACGTGAAAGAACTTGCCCCCCTTCTAACAGCCATGTACCGCAAGTCTCTAGAGGAACGGAAAGTTCCAAATGACTGGAAAAGAGCATAGGTAGTTCCAGTTTTCAAGAAGGGTCATCGAACAGATGCGCAAAACTATAGGCCTATATCTCTGACATCGATCTATTGTAGAATTTTAGAACATGTTTTTTGCTCATGTATCATGTCATTTCTGGAAACCCAGAATCTACTCCGTAAGAATCAACATGGATTCCGGAAACAGCGATCGTGTGAAGCCCAACTCGCTTTATTTGTTCATGAGACCCAGAAAATATTAGATACAGGCTCCCAGGTAGATGCTATTTTCCTTGACTTCCGGAAGGCGTTCAATACAGTTCCGCACTATCGCCTGATAAACAAAGTAAGAGCCTATGGAATATCAGACCAGCTGTGTGGCTGGATTGAAGAGTTTTTAGCAAACAGAACACAGCATGTTGTTCTCAGTGGAGAGACGTCTATAGACGTTAAAGTAACCTCTGGGTGCCACAAGGGAGTGTTATGGGACCATTGCTTTTCACAGTATATATAAATGACCTAGTAGGTAGTGTCGGAAGTTCCATGCGACTTTTTGTGGATGATACTGTAGTATACAGAGAAGTTGCAGCATTAGAAAATTGCAGCGAAATGCAGGAAGATCTGCAGCAGATAGGCACTTGGTGCAGGGAGTGGCAACTGACCCTCAACATAGACAAATGTAATGTATTGCGAATGCATAGAAAGAAGGATCCTTTATTGTATGATTATATGATAGCGGAACAAACACTGGTAGCAGTTACTTCTCTAAAATATCTGGGAGTATGCATACGGAGTGATTTGAAGTGGAATCATCATATAAAATTAATTGTTGGTAACGCGGGTGTCAGGTTGAGATTCTTTGGGAGAGTCCTTAGAAAATGTAGTCCATCAATAAAGGAGGTGGCTTACAAAACACTTGTTCGACCGATACTTGAGTATTGCTCATCAGTGTGGGATCCGTACCAGGTCGGTTTGACAGGAGATATAGAAGATCCAAAGAAGAGCGGCGTTACGGAGATGTTTAGCAAACTCAAGTGGCAGACTCTGCAAGAGAGGCGCTCTGCATCGCAGTGTAGCTTGCTGTCCAGGTTTCGAGAGGGTGCATTTCTGGATGAGGTATCAAATATATTGCTTCCCCCTACTTATACCTTCCAAGGAGATTACGAATGTAAAGTTAGCGAGATTCAAGCGCGCACAGAGGCTTTCCGGTAGTCGTTCTTCCCGCGAACCATATGCGACTGGAACAGGAAAGGGAGGTAATGACAGTGGCATGTAAAGTGCCCTCTGCCACACACCGTTGAGTAGCTTGCAGAGTATAAATGTAGATGTAGATGTAGATTCCCTTGTGGTCGACGCAGATGCTAGACATGACCCATACATTTACCTACCACCTCTTACCGCAGTCCAATCACAGGCTCCTCCAACTCAATAAAAGGCAGAACCGCATGGGATAGCAGCCATGTTACGTTTCAACTGTGCTGCAATTACTGTGCATCTTTGATGCGGGCAGGACAAGTAATCAACTGTCCACTTGCAGGAATGGTTACAACGAAACTGTGAAAACCTAAAACTTAACTATCCAGTTGCTGAAAATACTGCACACCACAGCACACCATAATATCAATAACTTCAGTGGCTGCTTCATTTCACGGGCCTTTTGGATGTTCGCTTTCAGCACAAGTTTCTCCGAACTGTGCAGTTTGGAATTCTCTACTGCATATCCTGCACTCTCACAATTTCCCTTGTCTAAACCTACACTAACTTGTTTCCCACCCTCGCATCTTCCCTTTTCCCTTCTCTCATCCATCCACTCCATGCAGGTCAAGTACTGACTGCCTCCTCCACACTTCCTCCCCCCCCCCTCCCCACACCTCTCTCTCTCTCTCTCTCTCTCTCTCTCTCTCTCTCTCTCTCTCTCTCTCTGTGTGTGTGTGTGTGTGTGTGTGTGTGTGTGTGTGTGTGTGCGCACAAAAATTTTGTGGAATATGTCTCCCACTGCAATAATCACTGTAGGGTAATAGAACAGTACTGTCCTGTTTGTTGCCATTAACCATATAATTTTTATTTTATGTAGAAAACATAATAAATTTATTAAGTATTGCAGATGCAGAGTGTCATTCTGTGTCATTTTAAATTAATTAGTATGTTGTTGAATTGCTCATCTGACATATTGATGGAATGCAATCCTCCACTTGTGCATAACCAAGACATTACTCTTCGTTATCTGCTCTTTTGTTATGAATTATGTTATATGCATGCCTAATACTTTGGGCAGACTTAAATTTCATTTAGTTTACATTTCACATGGTTAAATTGTTTATCTTGCAGCAAATAAGATTAAATGTAAGAAGAGTATAAGTTTCTTTAAGATTGTATTTGTTCTCCAATAGTGTCAGTAAACAGATTTCTTTAAATGAGTTGTTTGGTGTTAAGTGTTACGGTATATGAGGAATAGTTAACAATGTCATGGATGAAAAGTATTCAGATATGGTTGGTATGATAATTTGAGGGTACCGTTGTGCCCAGCATTCTGTATGTTTCTGACACATACATTCTAACGAATCTGTTTGCTACAGAGACAGGACATATGACATGAGAAGGCAGCTTCTGAAATGAAATGTTACGGAGTTAAGTGGCTCAGGAATAAAGGGCTACAGTTGCATCTGGGAGAGTCAAACAGCCCCCCTCGATGCCTTTCATGGGGACCCAAAGCCCTTGCAGTACTTTTTCCTTTCCTGTTCTTTGACTATAGCATTTATACGATAGTATGTAGCAGGATAGCATATACTAAAAGGTATCAGATAGATTATATAATGGTAAGACAGAGATTTAGGAACCAGGTTTTAAATTGTAAGGCATTTCCAGGGGCAGATGTGGACTCTGACCACAATCTATTGGTTATGAACTGTAGATTAAAACTGAAGAAACTGCAAAAAGGTGGGAATTTAAGGAGATGGGACCTGGATAAACTGACTAAACCAGAGGTTGTACAGTTTCAGGGAGAGCATAAGGGAACAATTGACAGGAATGGGGGAAAGAAATACAGTAGAAGAAGAATGGGTAGCTGTTCGGAATGAAGTAGTGAAGGCAGCAGAGGATCAAGTAGGTAAAAAGACGAGGGCTAATAGAAATCCATGGGTAACAGAAGAAATATTGAATTTAATTGATGAAAGGAGAAAATATAAAAATGCAGTAAATGAAGCAGGCAAAAAGGAATACAAACGTCTCAAAAATGAGATTGACAGGAAGCTGCTAAATGGCTAAGCAGGGATGGCTAGAGGACAAATGTAAGGATGTAGAGGCTTATCTCACTAGGGGTAAGATAGATACTGCCTACAGGAAAATTAAAGAGACCTTTGGAGATAAGAGAACCACTTGCATGAACATCAAGAGCTCAGATGGAAACCCAGTTCTAAGCAAAGAAGATAAAGCAGAAAGGTGGAAGGAGTATATAGAGGATCTATACAAGGGTGATGTACTTGAGGACAATATTATGGAAATGGGAGAGGATGTAGATGAAGATGAAATGGGAGACACGATACTGCGTGAAGAGTTTGACAGAGCACTGAAAGACCTTAGTCGAAACAAGGCCCCGGGAGTAGACAACATTCCACTAGAACTACTGACAGCCTTTGGAGAGCCAGTCCTGACAAAACTCTACCATCTGGCGAGCAAGATGTATGAAACAGGCGAAATACCCTTAGACTTCAAGAAGAATATAATAATTCCAATCCCAAAGAAAGCAGGTGTTTACAGATGTGAAAATTACCGAACAATCAGTTTAATAAGCCACAGCTGCAAAATACTAACACGAATTCTTTACAGACGTATGGAAAAACTAGTAGAAGCCGACCTCGGGGAAAATCAGTTTGTATTCCGTAGAAACACTGGAACACGTGAGGCAATACTGACCTTACGACTTATCTTAGAAGAAAGATTAAGGAAAGGCAAATGTACGTTTCTAGCATTTGTAGACTTAGAGAAAGCTTTTGACAATGTTGACTGGAATACTCTCTTTCAAATTCTAAAGGTGGCAGGGGTAAAATACAGGGAGCGAAAGGCTATTTATAATTTGTACAGAAACCAGATGGCAGTTATAAGAGTCGAGGGGCATGAAAGGGAAGCAGTGGTTGGGAAGGGAGTGAGACAGGGTTGTAGCCTGTCCCCGATGTTATTCAATCTGTATATTGAGCAAGCAGTAAAGGAAACAAAAGGAAAATTCGGAGTAGGTATTAAAATCCATGGAGAAGAAATAAAAACTTTGAGGTTCGCCGATGACCTTGTAATTCTGTCAGAGATAGCAAAGGACTTGGAAGAGCAGTTGAATGGAATGGACAGTGCCTTGAAAGGAGGATATAAGGTGAACATCAACAAAAGCAAAACGAGGATAATGGAATGTAGTCGAATTAAGTCGGGTGATGCTGAGGGAATTAGATTAGGAAATGAAACACTTAAAGTAGTAAAGGAGTTTTGCTATTTGGGAAGCAAAATAACTGATGGTGGTCGAAGTAGAGAGGATATAAAATGTAGACTGGCAATGGCAAGGAAAGCGTTTCTGAAAAAGAGAAATTTGTTAACATAGAGTATAGATTTAAGTGTCAGGAAGTCATTTCTGCAAGTATTTGTATGGAGTGTAGCCATGTATGGAAGTGAAACATGGACGATAAATAGTTTGGACAAGAAGAGAATAGAAGCTTTCAAAATGTGGTGCTACAGAATAATGCTGAAGATTAGAAGGGTAGATCACATAACTAATGAGGAAGTATTGAATAGGATTGGGGAGAAGAGAAGTTTGTGGCACAACTTGACTAGAAGAAGGGATCGGTTGGTAGGATATGTTCTGAGGCATCAAGGGATCACCAATTTAGTATTGGAGGGCAGCGTGGAGGGTAAAAATCGTAGAGGGAGACCAAGAGATGAATACACTAAGCAGATTCAGAAGGATGTAGGTTGCAGTAGGTACTGGGAGATGAACGAGCTTGCACAGGATAGAGTAGCATGGAGAGCTGCATCAAACCAGTCTCAGTACTGAAGACCACAACAACAACAACAACAACAACAACAACATGTAGCAGGAGAGATTCATTGTTAACAACCTAGCTTGTCTGTAGGGCATTGTTTACGGCTTTTCCCCTTCTTTTTGGAAATATTATTTTACCTTACTCATTTTGGTTAACACAGGTTTGGTTTGTACATCCAGGTGTGGCCTCCACCTTTTCAAATTTTTTTACAGAACCGCGAGTCGGGTAGGGCATGTTGCCCAGTACTCAGCATTGTAGGCAGTCCATGTTGAGGAGTTTCCAGATACCCATACAGTAATAGCCCTCCAGATTATACAGGGATCATTCCATTGATGCCCAGAGTGTTACCTTTCTGTATGTTTTTATGTAGGTGAATGTTGTTTTGGGGGCACTGGGACTCAGGGAAATGGTTTTCAAGAAAGGTGGCCATTGCTCTTCCAGGGTAGTGAATGTG
Organism: Schistocerca cancellata; assembly: GCF_023864275.1. Lineage (NCBI taxonomy): Eukaryota > Metazoa > Arthropoda > Insecta > Orthoptera > Acrididae > Schistocerca > Schistocerca cancellata. The sequence continues at coordinate 456,827,916 of NC_064628.1, read as the reverse complement.
GAGAGAATCCTGGACTGGAGTAGGTCCCATCATAATGGTATCTTGCACAATAAAAAACCTAAGTTATGTCAGTCTCTCCAGAGAGACCAGAATACTCCATTGTAAATTGTTATGGCCCCAAGAAATATTCCCCCCTTAACCACATCATGGAAGGAAAGCAAAATCTGGCAAACTACAGATATTAACTCCTCCAAGTTCCTGGTTTGCATCTGACTGGTGTAGAGTCCTTTCTATCTACTAAACTTGTATTCTTTGTAGAGAATACCAGAAATGTAGTTGGAGAAATCTCTTCCCTCAGTAAACTACGAAGTGGTTCTGTCTTAGTTAAAACAGTGAATTCTTCCCAGTCTTATGCTTTACTCTCTTGCAAGAAACTTGGTTAAATACCCCATAAGAGCCTGAACAGGGTGCATGGTTTAATTTTTAGGGGATTTGCATCCTAAGAAATTTAAAATCATGGTATACCATTATAGCTGTATTTCTCACGCCCAATCCAGTGCTTCAAATCTGATACCTGTGACATGATGACCTGCACTGTTGGAACTGCTGCTACCTTTCTACAGGCCTCCTCCACCAGCAGTTGGTGCCTTACGGTGAATGAGACATTGCAACAGATATTCAGGACCATCAAAGGAACCTTCAGTTTTTCAAGTGATATCCTTTGCAGACCGCCATTGTCTCTTTTAAGCAGGTAAATGCAAAAAATTGCTTCCTAATTAAATGCAATGAGAATGGATGCTGGGAGTGCTATGTCTTTTACTTGAAGACATGTGCCTCTTCATCTCAGGTGCATGACAATCTCTTAAATCTGCTGATCTGCCAAAGATCAACAACTGTTCCAGGTCTCCTTCTTTTTCATGATATTTCTGTGGATCTGTCAGTTCTTGCTGAACTTCTTGTCACCCACTTTGCAATAGCATTAGGTCTTCTTCATACTCGGCCACTTTCCGATTGCATGAAAGACTGGATGAAGACATCACCTACTCTTTGCCTCCTGTAAACCATGAATTACAAAATGAGTCTTTAACTGACTAGGAACTGATGGAGGCTGTTGACTTGTCTCATGATATCACCTTAGACCCTAATTCAGTTCATAATCAGATGGTCCAACATCTGAATAGGACTTATACATTCCATCTACTCAGCATCTTCAACTGTATTTTGCTAGAAAGAATTTTCTCTTTGCAGCGGAGGAGAGTGTCATTATCCAAATCCTTAAACTAGAAAAACCAATGTCCATCAATAGCTACCATCTGATCAACCTCACCAATGTGCTTCACAAACAATTGAAAAGAATGATAGCCTGATGGTTATGCTGGAGTCATGAATTTTGGGGCCTTTTGCCTTCCTATCAGTGCAGTTTCCAAGAGTGATGATCCCCAACTATCTATCTGGTTAGCTAGCAAATAGCAATCCAGTTTGGTTTTTATTGCAGTTCTTTTTGATAAGATACTACTTAGCACCATCTACTTACCTTTCATGACTAGGGCATTCAAGGCTATGCATGGAATTTTTTCCGTATGATCATTTTGGTTTAAGAGTTGGTACCTCCCTCAGTGGCCTTTGCATCCAAGAGAATCTCCTTCAGGTCCCCATGCTGAGTGTTACACTCTTCCTTACTGCCATCAGTAAGCTAGTGATGACTGGCATAATTGTGGTTACCCCTGCACTATATGTTGAAGACTTTTGAGTTTGGTATAGATCCCAGTTTTTAAAGTTGACTGATTTCCAGTTCCTTGTAGCCATCCAAAGTGCACCCGCTTGGACCCTTTCCCAAAGCTTTCAGTTTTGTCAATGCGGGTCATACATTTCTGTCATTGTACCATGGTTCATCATGACCTAGAATTCTACTTGATATCCAGCATTTGGATGTTGTTGCATAGCCCTGAATTTTGGTACTACTCTTTGACAAAAAGCTGACATGGTGGTCCCATATTTGTCAACTGTAAACTAGCTGCCTGTAAAAGCATAACTATCTCCGCTTCCTTGCCAATACCTCTTGCGCTGCTATACGTGCTACTCTGCTGCATATTTACTGGATCCTGGTGTATGGTTACCAGTTCTATGGCACAGTGCCACCTTTGGCTTTGAAATTATTGGACCGTGTTCATCACCACATAGTAAGACAGGCCACAAGCATCTTGTGACCTAATCCCATAGACAGTCTGCTTGCCAAAGTGGGGACCTGACCTCTATATTTCCAATGGTACCAAATCATGGTCTCTTAAGCAATAACAATATGAAAATAGCCTATCATCTCCACACGCAATACCCAGCCTGGTAGTCAGTCTGTCATGGTGGGATTGTCCAGGTACCCTCTTGCTCATAGCCCCCTGACAACACAGGGATTGCACTGCTGATGCCTGACCTGCATACTCCACATGTATGCCATGGAGTAGCTATCTATCTTCTTGGGGCATCAGGAATCATGGCTATGACCATCATGCCATGTGGCCTTTGCTGTGGCTGGGTGGCGCCCACGGGGAGAGTTCCTGATTGGACTAGGTGGCACCATGGGGAGAGTTCCTGATTGGACTGGGTGGCACCATGGGGCAGATGACCCACAATGAAATGGACAAAGTCATCGCTTGATTGTGACCAAATTGTATCAGCAGTCTCTAAGAAGGGCAAGGTAGATTACAGGGCTGACATGTATGACCCTAAATCGTTCCCCTCCCTAGCTGCACCATGGGAGGAAAGTAAGGCTGTGAAAAAGAGGGAGCCTTATTTGCTGATGGGGACTCCTTTCTGGATACAAAACCTCTATTTTTTGTTGATCACATCAAGGGGAGGATAAGTTTGGGGAAGTGGCAGTGGTGTCCAAAATGCGCAATGGATCATTCCTGATTCAGCCCAGTCCCAGGTGTTGCTCACTTGTGACAAGCTGGATGATATTCAGATTTCACTCACTCCCCATAAAAGCCTCAACATGGTGCAGGGAATTATTTTTCATTGTAACTTCTTGTAGCAGTCCCAGCAACCAGCTGCACGCCAATTTAGAATGACGGGGTGTTCACTTCATCTACAGTGTCAATAGGGGGCCTAGAGAGAATAGGCTTGCTACCGGTGTCTTCATCTTGGCCTTTGAGGGCAATTCGTTACCTGAAAGGGTGAAGGTGATGCTGTATCGATGTGATGTAAAACGAAATGTCCCTCCCACTATGTGGTGCTTTAAGTGCTGGAAATTTGGGCAAATGTCCTCCCAGAGCAATTCAGATGCCACATGCCGAGGTTGCAGATGTTCACTGCATGTGAATACTCCACGTGCCCATTCTCCCACCTGTGTGGCAGCTGTGGAGAGCACCACTCCCCTTTCTCTCCGGAATGCACAGTACTCCAAAAGGAGTAGAAAATTATGGAGTACAAGGTCCTGTCTTACTGTGAGGCTAAACTGAAATACGAAAGGCTGAACCCAGTTTGATTGCTGTCATCTTACATTGCTGCTATGACGACATCGCCCTCATTGACACCATTACATTCGTTGTTAAAGCTTTCTCCAGTGGGCCTTCAGCATCATCCGTCTACATCCTCCTCTCCTAGTGGCTGGAGCACATCTTCTTCTGTTCCTCCCAAAGCTTCTACTTTGGGAGCACCACCCTCCCCAAATGCTGGGGACATCGGTCCCCACACCCCAACCAGAGAAGCAACAGCTTCCTCTGGCTCCTCTCACATGGAAGGGATGCCTTGGGACTCTGTTCTACAGTCTCTCCCCGTGGTAAAGTGGACACCAGCCAGTGGCTGAAGGAGCCACTTGCTGCTGGTCGAAGGGCTTCACAGTCTTAGTTTGTCCCTAAAGCTATTTCAGAGAAGCCCTTCAAGCAAGTCTCTAAAGAGTGGTGAGAGGCCAAACAGATAAAGCAGAAATCTGTTAGGAAATGGGAGACTCTGATTACCCTCATACCAAAGCCCCATAATAGTTTCATGTCTGAGGATGAGGTGGAGATTCTAGCATCCTCAGAGGACCTAGGTCGTGCTGACACTTCAGACACAATGGTCTTGGATACCAGCACTTGGCTGATTGCAGCAAGTGACCCTGAGGCCTAAACTGTCTCCTTGGTCTCTTCATGCCTTCCCAGACGAATGACAGCATCATGCTCCAGCGGAACTGTGGCAGTTTTTTCTCCCACCTGTCTGAGTTGTGACACTTTTTAAGCATTACAGCTGCTTTTTGCATTGCCTTTCAGGAAACCTGGTTTCTCGCAATGCAGACCCCCACCCTTTGAGGCTATTGGGATAATACAAAAACCATACTGACTGTGTCAAAATATTGGTATCTGCTGCGTCCTTACCTCTGTCTGAAGTGAACCTTTGCCCCCTTCAAACACCTTTAGAAGCTGTGGCGCTCAGGGTGAAGACAATGCAGGGAATTACTATCTGTAAAATCTACTCTCCTCCAGATGGTGAAGTGCCCCCCTATGTATTGGTTGCCATTGACAAACTTTGTGAAGTGGTGGAACCAAGGTTGCTGGCAGTGGTAAGGATGTCAAGGATCTCCTAACTCAATTCGACCTTTGCCGCCTCAATACAGGTGCCCCCCACTCATGTCAGTATGGCACGTGGCACATACTCAGCCATTGATCTCTCGATTTGCAGTCCTGGCCTTCTCCAGTCTCTCCACTGGAGAGCTCATGATGACTCTGTGGTAGTAGTGACCACATTCTACTCTTCCTGTCCTTCTCCAAGCGTCACTCACCTGGACGCTTGCCCAGTTCGGCTCTTACTGAGGATGACTGCGACGCTTTACTTCCGCTACCACTGTTGAATATCCATTGCATGGCTACATCAATGAGGTAATCCAAACCATCACTACTGCCATTGTTATCGCAGCTGAATTGGCAAGCCCTTGTTCCTCAGGTTGCCCCCGGTGGAAATCAGTGCCTTGGTGGTCACTGGAAATCATTGTGGCTGTTAGAGACCATGGGGGGGGGGGGGCTTTCCAACGTCATAAGTGCCACCTGTCCCTGGAGCACTACATTGCCTTCAAATGGCTCCGTACCCAGGTTCGTCAACCCATCAAATGACGGAAGCAGGAGTGTTAAGAAAAATATATCTCCACCATTGCAAAATGAACGTCTCCTTCCCATGTTTGGACCAAGGTCATCCATGTTTATGGATATCAGACCCCTGCAGGTATACCTGGAATCTTCACACATGGAGCTGTACTTGCCAGTCCTGACGTAATTGCACAGCGACTTGTCGAGCATTATGCTCACACCTCTGCATCTAGAATTACCACCCTGTCTTTCATCTCCTAAAACAATGGGTGGGATGATGACACCTGTCGTTCACTCCATGCCACCCTGAGCCATGTAACGTTCCCTTCAGTGAGTGGGAATTTCTCAATGACCTTGCCAACTGTCCTGACACTTCCCCAGGGCCAGACCACATCCATTCCTAAATGATTAAATGTCTGTCAGCGGATTACCAGTGCCACCTCCTTGCCGTCTGCAACTGCAAATGGAGCAATGGCGAATTCCCATCACAGTGGTGGGACAATATCATAATTCCAGTGCTAAAGCCTGGTAAGAACCAGCTAGATGTGGATAGCCATCATCTTATCAGCCTTACCAACATTCTGTGCGAGCTGCTCGAACGTATGGTGAGCTAGTGGTTGTGTTGGCTCCTGGAATCTCAGGGCCATCTGCCTCCTTCCTAGGGCGTTTTTTGCCAAGGTCGCTCTGCCACAGACAACTTGGTCTACCTGGAGTCTGCTATCCTAACAGTGTTTTCCTGGTGTCAACACCTTATTGTCATCTTTTTTGACCTGACAAAAGCCTACAATACCACTTGGGAACACCACATCCTAACTACTCTGCACAAGTGGCATCTCCGGGTCGTGCTTCAGATTTTTATTCTGAACTTTTTGTTGCCTCACACTTTCAGAGTTAAAGTTTGTGCTTCACACAGTCTTCCCCTCATCCAAGGGAATGGGGTCCTGCAGGTCTCTCTATTGAATGTCCCACTCTTTTAATTACCATTAATGGCCTCGAAGCATCTGTGGGGTTCTCAGTATCTCCCCCCCCCCCCCCCCCCCCCCTTATGTGCTGATGATTTTTGTATTTCTTTCTGCTCCTCTTCTGTTGGTATGGCTGACCCTTGACTGCAGGGCGCCATACAAAAGGCGCAGTTGTGGGCTATCACTCACAGATTTCAGTTTTCAGCTGCCAAGACTTGCATCATGCACTTCTGTCATCGTCGTACTGTCCAGCCACAACTAGAACTTAACTCCGATGACCTGCTTAACTTGGCTTTCCCATCTTCATCAGCTTAAGGAAAAGTGCTGGTGGCATCTTAATATTATTTGATGTCTGAGCCACACCAACTGTGGTGTTGATCACCCTACACTGTTGGAGCTGTATAAAGTCATTGTGCAGTCCAATCTTGACTATAGGAACCTGGTGTATGGTTTCACATTCCTCAGCATTGTGGCTGCTGGACCCTATACACCACTGTGGAGTTTGACTTGTGAATGAATGAGCACAGTAAATAGCCTCCTCATGGAAGCTGGCGTTCCTCCATCGCGAATCAGGTGACAACTGCTTGCGAATTATACTACCCACATTCGTAGTGTGCCTCACCATCCAAAATAATGCTCCCTTTTCCTGAACACAACAGTCCATCTCCCGCAACGGCTGCCCAGATTGGGGATTCCAATTGGAATCCATGTTTGGTTACTTCTTACTGCACTTGATACTTTCCTTCTACCATATTTCCTGTGGGTCCACTCACATACGCCTCCATGGTCCATGCCTCGGCCATAGCTTTATCTGGATCTATCGCAAGGCCAAAAAGGCTCAATTCCACCTGAGGCCCTATGCCGGCAATTTTTCTCCCTTTTTGGTGAGTTCCAGGACTCAGAAATAGTCTACACTGATGACTCAATGGTCAGTGGCCACATTTTCTTTGCTTATACTCATATTTGCCATATTGAACAGCGGGATGGCTGCTTTCAATGGAGAGTTGGTAGCTCCTGTGCAGGTGAGTCCTTCGTCATCTGTATTGATTCCTTAAGCAGCCTACAAGCTGTCGACCAGTGCTTCCCTCACCACCCTATTGCAATGACTATCCAGAAGTCTTTTTATATCCTTGGAAACAGTGGACATTCAGTGTCCATCATTTGGACCCCAGAACGTGTCGGGATCCCAGGCAATGAAATTGCTGACAGGCTCACCAAACAGGCTACCGGTAAACTAACTCTGGCAATTGGCCCACCGTAGACTGATCTCCTGTCGGTCTTATGCCGTAAAGTTTTTGGAATCTGGAATACCGAATGATGCACCCTCAGTACATCAAATAAACAACGTGTTATTAAGGAGACAACAGTTGTGTGGTGTTCATCCATATGAGCCACTTGCAGGGTCTCAGTTGTCCTTTGCCAGTTTCACATCAGCCATACTTAGCTGACTCAAGATCACCTCCTCAGCCATGAGGACCTACCTCAGTGTCACTGTGGTTCCCACGTGACTGTCATCCACGTTTTGTAGGATTGCCCAATTTTAGCCTCTCTGTGGCAGACTTCTAACTTTCCCATCCCACAGCCAACAGTGTTGGGAGACAAGGTCTCAATGGCTAAGTGTGGGTATCTGGACTTCACTCCCAGGCCTCTACCTTCCCTCCATTTTAACTCTTTCTCACTCTTTCTTTGCTGTTTGTTTGCCTTGGTGTTCATTTTTCCCTGTCATGTTCCCCTCACCTTCTCTTTTGCGCTGGAGATTTTAGTGTGTTGAAGAGTGGCTGGTTCATCCTTTCTTCTTCTTGCGATCAGCCAGCCCAAGCCATACCTTCTTCTGCTCTTTTCCTGTTGGGTGCACATTTTGACTCTTTCGTTTCCTCTTTCACTGTGTTTCTTAGTTAGCTTTCTGCCTTTTTATTTCTCAGACTCTTTTGGGGAATGGTTTTACTCCACGACCTGTTTGAATGTGGAAAAACATCTACATCTACATAATATATACTGCGATAGCCATCAAGCAGCGTGTGGCAGAGGGCACTGTTCATGCCAAAGTCATATTCCCCCCCCCCCCCCCCCCCCTCCCCCCTTCTGTTCCACTCGCTGGTTGCGTAAGGAAAAAACGACTGTTTGAATGCCTCAGTACAAGCTTTAATTTCCCTTATCTTTGAATGGTGATCATTGTGATAATAATATATGCTCTACATCCTCGATGAATATCGGATTTTGGAATTTAGTGAGCAGCCCCTTACGTTTAGCGCGTCGTCTATCTGCAAGCATGTCCCACTTCAACCTTTCTTTAAACTTTCTATGAGATTTGTAATGCTCTCACGATGGCTAAATGTACCAGTCACGAATCATGCCGCTCTTCTTTGGACCTCCTCGATCTCTTGAATCGGACCCAACTGGTAAGAGTCCCATACAGATGAACGATACTGTAAGACTGGATGAACTAAAGTATTTGAGGCAATTTCCTTTGCCAAAGGACTGTATCGTTTCAGGATTCTACCACTAAACCACAATCTGGAGTTTGCCTTACCCGTTACTTATGTAATCTGATCATTCAATTTGAGATCATTTTGAGTAGTCACACCCAGATACTTGATGGATGTTACTGCTACCAAAGACTGGGCATTTATTTGTACTCGTACATTAATGGTGATTTTCACTTTGTTATACGCAGTAAGTCACACTTGCTAATATTGAGAGATAACTGCCAGTCATTACAACACACATTTATTTCCCGCAAATCCTCATTGATTTTTTTTACAACTTTTGTGTGATACTACTTTCCTGTAGACTACAGCATCATCGGCAAATAGTCTAATGCTGCTGTTAATACCGTCAACCAGATCGTTTATGTAAATTGTAAAAAGCAGTGGACCTAATACGCTGCCCTGGGGCTTGCCTGATGTTATGCTTGTTTCTGTTGAAGTCTCCCCATTCAGGACAGACATACTGTTCTCTGTCTGTTAGAAAACTTTCTATCCGACCACATATGTCATTGGATAGACTGGAAGTGCGCACTTTTTGGAGCAGGCGACAGTGCAGAATGACATGTATAATCCATTTCTTTCTTACCCATGTGTAGGGTTGGCATTGGGGTGGAAGGGAAGAAAGCCTCTCGGCACAGATTATTCCTGCCCTTTGGCCTGCAGTCCAACATGAACATCCATGTTCATTTCTCATGCAGTTGTTTCTCATCCCTGTTGTCAACATTACTGCCACACGGGATTAGCCGAGCAGTCTAAGGCGCTGCAGTGACGGACTGTGCGGCTGGTCCTGGCGGAAGTTCGAGTCCTCCCTTGGGCATGGGTGTGTGTGTTTGTCCTTCAGATAATTTAGATTAATTAGTGTGTAAGCTTAGGAACTGATGACCTTAGCAGTCCCATAAGATTTCACACACATTCGAATATATTTTCAAAATTACTACCTACCTATGTACAGACAGGTAAATGGGAAGCCAGTGAGATTCCAGGAGACCAACTAATATATACAAGCAGACAGAAAGCTGTATGGTGAGTGCAGTTAGAACATGTTTATATATAGTGTCAAGCCTGTGGTTTGTTGTCTGTCTAGTGGTAATAGACTCTACAGCTTTATTTGGTGTTTACTTGACACTGGATTACAGCAGCAGATGTGGACCTTTTGAGCTGATTGTTTTATGCAGTCTGCTGCAAGTCAAGACTGTTTGTGCGCATGTTATTGTGTTAACACCTATTGCCAAGAAACCACACATTTCAAATTGCAAATGATCATGGTTTGAGTGGAACAGAAAGTGTTTTGCCTTGAAATAAAAGTAAAGCATTTATCAAACTTCATGGATTTTTTGTTTTATCAAGGGATCACCAATTTAGTATTGGAGGGAAGTTGGAGGGTAAAAATCATTGAGGGAGACCAAGAGATGAATACACTAAGCAGATTCAGAAGGATGTAGGTTGCAGTAGCTACTCAGAGATGAAGAAGCTTGCACAGGATAGAGTAGCATGGAGGACTGCATCAAACCAGTCTCTGGACTGAAGACAACAACAACAGCAACAACACGTATTAGATGATTAAACTTTCATTCCATTCTGAACTGATGCCAGTCAACAACAACATCAGTATTTTGTGTGACCCCCACAGTCATGAATACTCTCTTGTATTCATTGTGATATGGAAGCAAAAAGCTCCAGATATCTGGAGGAATTTATTGCCATGTCTGAGACATATACATTGTCATTTCATGAAAATTGCTGGCTGGAGGCTGTTATGATGGTACAGGGTGGTTATAATTAAACTTTTACTGCTTGAGCTAGTATAGATCGAAAACTATTTACCGTATAGATAGGCTGCAGGATTTGAGTTGTTAGTATTGTTAGTTTTATGACTTGCTGTTAGGTGCCGGTACTGGTACAGCGATTTAGGGTTGAAACACAAGCATCATTATGCATAACAGTTGCAGACACTCAAGTGGGTCTGCACAAGGTGAGTAGGGCTATACTTGTAAAGCCGTTTTTTCAAAACATCAGCGGTAGTGCTCCTGCTCTTCGGTAGTATCGATACATGATTCAGAATTTCAAATGACCTTGAGGTTTGTGAATTGCTCTTGAAAGATGTTGACAGCCAATTGCAACACAAGTTGTTGTTGAAGTTACAGTTGCCATGGCTGAGAATGCTGTACACAGTGTGTGATCTTCATAAAGTGCATGAAGGGTGTCACAACAGATAACCAGTCCACTGTCCACTATTTGAAAAGTTTTGCAAACAGTTATGAAGTGGTATCTCTAGTGTGGTTCCAGGCTGTCATATTGAGCAAAGTTCATAACCTGGAGTGTAAACATGATGCACAATTAGTGAATGTTACCCTTTCATATGAAAATTAAAATGTGTTTCTTTTATTGGTTTATTCATTATTTCCCTTCCATGTGTCCTTGCACATTTTCCACAAAGTTTCATTCTCATACGATCACTAGTTTTTCATGGGAGCCCTCTCAAGTAGTGAAAGTTTAACTATAACCACCCTGTATATGTCTTGTCATCGCATCCCAGACTAGCTCTATGGGTGTTGAATCAGAGGACTGAACAAGACATTGGAGGATCCATACATTCCTCATTGTGTCTGAGGTGTGAACTGTAGTGTAGAGTCTTGATTTATCCTGGTGAAATATGCCACCTGGCACCCTGGTCATGAAGGATATGTCAACAGTGTTTACCAGTCTTGCCACATACTAGTTAGCATGGTTACAATTACCTTCTTCTGGGTCTTCTGTAACTGAGGCCAAAATGTTGATTTCTCCAGTATAGTTTTTTTACATTATGATGTGGTAAAATACTTGGAAAACTTCATTGTCAACCAGTTTTGGCTGTGGAAGCCTAGGCAGTTATACTGGAGTATCAGTTAGGTAGTGTTTTGTCAAGGTTTTCATGGTGTAACACTTTCCATTTTTGTCAGTGTATGTGTTAGATTCTGCTGCGGTGACTGCAACCTGTTGGCCTGTGTTGTTGAAAGGCATATCATCCAAATGTGAAACATGATAGTTTTGAACACCATTGGGCAATCTAGTATCTTAATTTCAGTGTATTGAGGTCAATCTGATAACTAACTACTACATCAGGAAGAAGAAGAGAAATTTGTTAACATCGAGTATAGATTTGTGTCAGGAAGTCGTTTCTGAAAGTATTTGTATGGAGTGTAGCCATGTATGGAAGTGAAATATGGACGATAAATAGTTTAGACATGAAGAGAATAGAAGCTTTCGAAATGTGGTGCTACAGTAGAATGTTGAAGATTAGGTGGGTAGATCACGTAACTAATGAGGAGGTATTGAATAGGATTGGGGAGAAGAGGAGTTTGTGGCACAACTTGACAAAAAGAAGGGACCGGTTAGTAGGACATGTGCTGAGGCATGAAGGTATCACAAATTTAGCATTGGAGGGCAGCGTGGAGGGTAAAAATCGTAGAGGGAGACCAAGAGATGAATACACTAAGCAGATTCAGAAGGATGTAGGTTGCAGTAAGTGCTGGGAGATGAAGAAGCTTGCACAGGGTAGGGTAGCATGGACAGCTGCATCAAACCAGTCTCAGGACTGAAGACCACAACAACAACAACAACAACAACAACAACAACAACAACATCAGGAAGGGTTTAGACTGTGAGATGGTGCACCTATTTAGATAGTTCTACACATTTGATTTCATCAGTGACATGCCCAGGCACATATTGTGAGAAATGTTCAAGCTTTTTTCTTTGAACTATGGGTTCTGTTGATTCCCTGGAATGCTTATTCTCATGGCCTGTCAACAATTGGATGTATCGTTGAAACAGTTTGTTTGCATGTTGTTCATTGTAGTCTTGTAGCAATCACTGTTTATGCTTTGTGAAGTTACATTCAAAAATTATGAGAATGATTCCCCAGGAACAAATCCAGGTCCCCTTGGATTCCATTCCACAATGTTTAAAGACTCTGGTTGCATTTGTGTGCTTCACATCATACTGTGTTAAGTCAGAGATCTTGATACTAATTATTTGTGCATTTTTGTGTCTAATCTGTGGTATATAGTATTTTTCAGTCACTTTTATTGTTCTGTCTTGCCATTTCACAGACATTATTAGGTTCTGATGTAGTGTGTAACTAGGGCCGATGACTAGCCAGTTTTCAATCTCTCGGGGAGTTTAGGATAAATGCTAATGTTCTTATTCATATATTGTGACATTGGTTTGTTATCATGTCACACACAAATGAAATAGGTATGATTGAATATGAAGTTGATTAACATACTAGAAAAAGTTTACAACATGTTCAGTTAAATGCCAGGAAAGGATATGTGTAATAGCACATGCGTATAAGAATTAAGTTAAGCATATGGTGCCATGTGTGATGCTAGCACTTTTTTCAAGTGCCAAGAAAGCAGAAATCTGCCATTGCAGAAGGGTATAGACATATCTGTCCTGTGATGGAAAGATAAAAGTGGTAGACAGTGAAAGCACCTGTAATAGGATTTAGAATGTACGTGACTTCCAGAATAGTTTGTTTTGAAGCATTTTCAAAATTTACTTTATTGGAAGATTTCAGATTATTTGAGGACTAATGCAGACTCAGCTGAAAGCCGTCAGGTAAAACTGTAGTGGTCTTTATCAATGGGTGGATGATGATTTGATGGTCATCTTTGATGTACATAGTTCCTGAGCTGTCTGAGTTACTGTTGGAAGTATTTAAACTGATCAGCCAGAACATTATGAACACTGACCTACTAATATAAACCTGTCCACGTGATAGCAGTGTCACCTGGTGAGAAATGAGTGATGGTTGTACACATGCACAGTACATGTGGTATCAGTGAGAGTGCTATCAGTTTACAGAATGGGGAAGATGCGCGATTTATCTGCGTTTGACTGAGGGCAGAGTGTGGTGGCCCGTTGGCTCGGCACAAGTATTACAGAAACTGCACAACTTGTTGAGTGTTCAAGGACTGCTGTGGTAAGTGTCTTCAACATGAAGTGAAGCCAGATCCATATGTTGTAGAGTTGGGTGGCCACCCCTCATTACAGATGTCAGATGCCATAGGCTGGACAAGCTGGTGAAACAGGATAGGTACCGAACTGTGGCAGAACTAACTTTAATGCTAACAGTCTTTAATGCTGGGCAGAGTACAAGTGTGTCTGAATGCACAGTGCACTGAACACTCCTAACAGTGGGCCGCCGCTGCCAAAAACCCATGCATGTGCCAATGTTAACACCACGACATCAGCAACTATGACTGAAATGGGCACTGGATGTTGGTGCAGTGGCAGAACATTGCAGATGCTCTGAGGAACACTCATGTGGGCATCTATGGGTCCAGTGGAGCTCGTGCAAGGCAACATGATGGCCACAGAATATCTTACACTGGTAGCCATGACTCGCCTTCATAACAATCATATTTAACAATGGCAGTAACGTTTTTCTACAAGATAATGCACCATGAAGTGGTTCGAGGAACACAGTGGCGAGTTCCAGTTGAAGTTCTGGCCTCCCAGCTTGCCAGACCTGAACCCAATTGAAAACATCTGGGTGCAATTTAAATGTGGCATCATAGTTCAACAACAGCCACTCCAAAATTTATGGGAATTAGGTGGTGTGTGTGGAGATGTATTGTCAGCTCCAGCGAACTACCGAGGCCTTACTGCTTCCATGCCAGGATGTGTCGCTTCTGTTATCTTAGCCAAAGGTGGACATACCAGCTATTAGGTATTTGATCATAATTGTTCTGGGTGATCGGTGTGTGTAAAGCCTGATCAGCTGCATATTCTGTATGTACATACGTTTAGGATAAGCTTGAAATGGTGTGTGATTCATTTTATATCAACTTCAACTTTGATGCAAGGTTCATCAATTAGCATCTTGCTTGAGAGTGCTGGATTTGAGTAACGTAATAATCCCCCCCACACCCCTGAACCATGGACCTTGCCATTGCTGGGGAGGCTTGCATCCCTCAGTGATATAGATACCCGCACCGCAGGTGCAACCACAATGGAGAGGTACCTGTTGAGAGGCCAGACCCTCCTGAAGAGGGGCAGCAGCCTTTTCAGTAGTATCAGGGGCAACAGTCTGGATGATTGACTGATCTGACCTTGTAACAATAATAATAATCATCTCTTCTCTCACAGAGCCTGTAATGGGCATGAGATCTTAAAATGGTTTGATTAAATTTGGACACAGAATAGAAGGTAAGATTTGTGGACAGGATGAATGTTTCTGAGGATAAGAAGGGTTGAATGACATAGCAATGACATGTTTTGTAAGTGTGTTGCTTTTATTTGATGTAGAACTAGTTTCTAGATGGAAATTATGTCAGCAAATGGATGTGGGAGTGAATAGCATAGAAAATTGGCTGTGCTGAAACAATAAACAAATGAAGGGTAAGTAGTGTACAGAGTGCTAGTATCAGGATACTTCAGTGACCAACAACCTGGAAACAGTTTTGAAATACCAGAAAGTTGAGTGGAGATAAAGTGATAGTGTATTGAATATGATGTTAGATTGAATTGTAGGAGAAAGGGGTCAGGTGTTGGGAATGAAATAAATAATAAAATAATAAAAGTGAAATGTTTGTGACATATTACAGTACTTTCATTATCCATTTTTGATTACTTCTTTGCCCTGGCAATATAAATATTATACTCATTGTGCTATAAATAAAATATAATGATATTGTGTACAGTGTTTCAACTTCGTAGTTCAGTATCAGATGCTGTTGGAGAAAACCCTGCACAGTGTTCTTGGGTTTGTGTTGTTATGGATGAGAAGAGGGGATGAGAGGAAGGGAGAGGATGAACCTTTTCCTTCCTCTCATCCATGACACAAACACAAGAATACACTGTACAAGCACAATCAACCACACAACACAGGTACACATTTGACACTTCATAACAGGCAGAGGGAAGTAATGGAAAACCACATACACTAGGAACTTTCCCAGGATGGCTGTGTGGTATTCCTGCACTTGATCCCCAACATTCATTCCGTGAGTATGGGACTATTGTATTTTGTGTGGAGGGTGATTGGGCTGGTAAATGTGCTCTGTAAGCATTAATTTGCTGATAACAGTCTAAATGTGGTGTTGCTAATAATGCAGCTTGGGAGCATTACTGTAAAAATGTTGTTTGAGGATTGCTGTAAAAAATGTTGTTCTGTGCATTTCAATATGAATTTATTAATGATTTGTTTATTTTAGCAATCATTGGCGTACAGAGTGAAGATGATATTGTAAGTGCTTATAACGCATTTGAAGGTGGTGGCAAGTTCATTGGTATAATATTTGATAACATTAAAGAAGATGAACTACCAACAAATTTAAGGTATCGGGTGAGGTCAGAGGCAACTTTAAATATAAAAGAGACTTTTTCGGAAGCTGCCCCAGAAGGACCAAATGTTGAATCTGGTAGGTGCAATAGCTGTTTTGTTAGATCCATAATGAACACTGTATGTTAAAGAGATATATTTCCATGTTTTGACAAACTGCCGTGACATGCTGCTGTTTATGGTAGGCCGTGCAAGTATCCCATTGATGCAAACTGTCACCTGTGATGTGGTTTTAGAGATATGTCAAATGTGATGGTAGCAGACACTTAAGATGTTTTACTGAACTTTGTGTGTGCACTAATTCTAGTGAAGACTCGGTTGACAGTGTCAAATGAGAAGGGGGCCAGCATGAAATACATGAAGTGTTGTGAGCATCCTGTCACTACCTCTTGAGTTACTTCAAAATGTTGGTTGACTCCCTGAACTATTTTGAACGACTGCAATGAGCTAGGTGGCACAGTGCTAAATTACTTGACTCATTCCTAGAAACAGTGGTGCAAATCTATGTAGCCATCTGTATAAACAGGTTTCCCACGATATCCTTAAGTCAGCCAAAGCAAATGCCAGGATAATTCCTTTGAAAGAGCCCTACATATTTCTTCTCCAAGCCTTCACCAATCCAAGCTTGTGCTCTGTTTCTATTGGTGTCATCATTCATGAGCGATTAGGGTTTAACCTTCCTGTTTGGATGATTGCATAATGCAAACTACTTGTTCATAGATGCTTCATATCATTTTAGTGCCTCATTTCAAATTTATTGATTAGGATCAAGCTGGACAGGAATGTCTTCAATTAGAAATTTGACATAGGAATTCTTAAATGTTGGAACGACTTTTGGGAATTCGAACTTCGAAGGAAGATTTTAAATCTGTGATCCATGAGTAATAAGACTACCATTATGGCACTTATACTAATAATAAGGCAATGAAAGCCCACACATTTTCTTGAAAGGCAGTGCTACTGTGTCTGACAAGAGGTAGGTGGGGGGGAGTAACATTTCACATGCAGCTCATGAGAGATGTGGAATAACACTGTAAATTGTCCTTGAATTATTCGCAGTGTTGTTGCAGCCAGCACAAATATGAATCCTGTTCTCGTTCTCCCTTGTTGTAGGGTGGAAAAGCTGGAGGTAGTGCTATATTTGTTTCTGAGTGATCCCTCTGTGATGGCTGGCTCTGTTGTTGCAGTAGCACATATTGATTCTGATACTATGTTGAACAACAGTATAAAATGTGTGAATGTACACATGACATTCTTTTCAAGTGACACAACCCACATTCCAGTTTTACATACATAAGGGCTACACAGGAATTTATGAAACATAAAATTTAAATTCGATTTGTGATAGGTATAAAACAGCCAACTGTTATTAACAAAATTTTACTTTTACCAGTTTTTGACACTGACTAAGGGTGGCTACATCAGAAAATCTACAATTGTACACAACAAAAATTATGGGATATCTCCTAATATCATGTCTGATGACCGTTTGCCTGGCATTGTCCAGCAGCTCTGTAGTGTGGACTCAACAAGTCATTGGAAGTCCTCTGCAGAAATATTGAGGTATGCTGATGTTGGTTGCCAAATCATTCACTCAAAAGCTCCAGGATGTTCTTCAAACCATAGTGAGCAATTGTGGCCTGGTAACATGATGCATTGTCATCCATAAAAATTCCATAATTGTTCAGAACATGAAATCCATGAATAGCTGCACATAGTCTCCAAGTAGCTGATCATGATTATTTCCAGTCAATGATCAGTTCAATTGAACCAGAGGACCCATTCCATTCCATTTAAACACAGCACACCTTTATGAAGCCACCACCAGTTTGGACAGTGCCTTGTTGACAACATGGGACCATGGCTTCATGGAGTGTGTGTCACATTCGAAATTTACCATCAGCTCTTACAAAGGAAATCAGGGCTCATCTGATCAGACCAGTTTTCAAGTTGTCTAGGGTCCAACTGATATGGTTACGAGCCCAGGAGAGGCACTGCAGGCAATGCCATGCTATTAGCAAAAGCACTTGCGTCAGGTGTCTGCTGCCATGGCCCATTAATGCCGAATTTTGTCACACTGTCCTAATGGATACTTTTGTCATACAACCTCCATTGATTTCTGCTTCTATTTCTCCCCCTTGTTGCTTGTCAGCTAGCACTGGCAACTCTATGCAATCGCTGCTGCTCTCGGTTATTAATTGATGGCCGTCAGCCATTGCCATTGTCTGTGGTGATAGGTAATGGCTAAAATTAGGTATTCACAGCACACTCTTGAGACTGTGGATCTCGTAATATTGAATTCCTTAATGATTTCCAAAATGGAATGTACAGTGCTTCTAGCTCCAACAACCTTTCTATGTACAGTGTCTGTTAATGCCTATCGTGTGGCCACAATCATGTTGGAAACCTTTTCACATGAATCACCTGAGTACAAATGACAGCTCCACCAGTGCACTGCTCTTTTATACCTTGCATACATGATACTACAGTCATATCGCTATCCCTAGTAACTGCTGAACAAATTTAAGAGCAATAATTTACTTTTGCGAGAACAACAGTGTCTCGTATTAATCCAAATCCCCTAGTGTTGTACTGCTACAAAACAGTTGCTTCAAATGTTTAATACTGAAAAATTTATTGGTTTTTATCTTAATGTGTGATCTATGAGATCACAATTTCATAATTATGATTGAAAACACAAACAGTGACTATTCAGCAGGACATTGTACTATCTCTATTGCAGAGCATATTGGCACACTAAACATGCAGGTAAATGGAAAATCCAGGATGGTCAATATTGTAAAAACATTAATACAAGGTCTCAGACTGAAAACAGTTCACATAGAACACAAGAATGTAGAGAGACAAAAATGTAGCAGGCAACATAATCTAGCAGGTAACATTGCCCATGGGCCATGCCCACAAAAAGGAGTTGCGTAGGCTAATTCTATGTCGAGCCCTAGAATTTAAATATACTGCCACTGCCCACTACCTATCACTTGCTGTCATATTTCAGTTGCTAAACTTGTTGTCTAGTAGTACTGGAATTCATGACTTACTGATTATGGATTGCTTTATTGTTACCATAATCTCTGGAACAGCATAAAGAATGCATTCAGCAACAGATGACCAATACCGTATTGATTATTTTGGTTGAAGTGCCCTGGTCTGTGCTGCAAGTTATGTGCCTTTCTTCTCACCAGTTTTTTGGCTGCCCTGGTCTGTTGTCTTATTATTGTCTACCTATTACTGGATGCATCCCTCTTCTGTCTGTTTGCATCAGTCTGCATGATTGGATTCCTTAACACATTTTTAGTGGTTCGCCTACTTTTTCTTCTTTTGTCCTCGGTGTCGATGTACTGTCTGCTACACAGACTGAAAAAATATGGGGTGGATGTGCAGTACTGGCTACTGTAAATGATGTAGCTGACAGATGCAGTTGCGTTTCACAGCAGTTTTACTTTCACTTTTCACAACCCCCCATATACACATTTATATGCCCAGTGCACTATTGTTCATCTTTCAAGAAGCCTCAGTAATAGTTTTCAGGCAAACATTCACATACTGCTGCAATAGTTTACTATTGAACATCTACAGGCAGTAAAAACTTAACCACAAAATTCACTGTTCTTGAAGATTAGAAAGGTACATATGGAGTAGACACTGTCATTGTTTAAATACACGGCCTAATTGTGTAACACTTATTTCACTGATACATTGTTTCAAATGCCTGTTTCGCGACCAAAAATTGGGCCCTTATGTATCATCAGAATAGTAGGTGCTGAAACTACACATTGTTCAAAGTTAAATTTACGGAAATTACAATTAAAACTTAACTCATTAAATTAATTGCATATATTGAAAAATACGTTCCTTTTAACAGTTTCTTCTGCTACAAGGGTTAAGCCGAATTATTTGTTTAAATCACAAAACTAACAAATATATTATGCAAACAATACTTTTGACAAAACTGTTAATTACCATGCTAACATATTTTCGAATAGAGCTAAATAGATACTTTAAGAATACTAGCATTTTGTCTTCCAAGTGTTTACAATTATTAGAGAACTTATATTTTTATATATGTCATCAATAGAATTGAAGTTATGAAACAATTACTCATTTCACCTCATAACGAAAGATACTAACTAGGCATAGTCAAAATAAATTAGAAAATCAATTATATGCATAAAACTAAGCACAAAAGTAGATCTGATGTTATATTCTTTAAAACTGAGGATCAGTCTTTCTCTTGTATGAAAATGCAAATTATATTCACTTATGTTAATGGTAATCAGTTAAAATTGGGGGGGGGGGGGGGGGGGGAGGGGGAGGGGATGAATTTTAAGGCGGCAGATGGCAAAACAGGAGGGGAAGTAAAAAATCCCACCTAGCTTTGTTATACATTGTCCAGTTTCCCTGCGAAACTGAAAAATTCATCCAGTGAATTGGTTGGACTGTGTATCAGGAATTCTATAGGTACTCTAGCAAATGTCTTTTGGGGTATGGAGAACAGTAACACACAACAGAGAACAGCATTCACACTATCTTTCAAGAACTAATTCTGTTTCCAGCAGTAGTACACACATTCATACATACAACCACACGCACAACTGTTCAGACAAAATTATTTTACTGTGTGACCATTTTTAAAATTTAACTCGTTTAAAAATTCAGTTTTGATATGTATTTGGCCTCAAAACTTATTAAAATAATTTTTTGGAAACCTCTAAATAAATTGTTGATTTATTTAGCCCATGAATGTATCCATTATTCTGCCACTTTGTTAACTTAACTTTTGCTTCATCTGACATACGATGCACCTTGTATACTGCAAGGAACTCCATGGGATTATACTTCACATCACCTGTGATACTCTTAATGTTTATTGGCATAGGCAGTGGTTCTCCAGTTACTCATGTGCTACGGCCTCAGTGGTGTTAATCGAAGTTGGTATAAAATATGTGTTACTGTTACATGTAAATGCGGGAAAGGTTTGTATGTGTGACATACTTACTATTGTCTCGGTAACTAGGAGCAGAAGTGTCTCAGTAACAGGTAAACAGGTTTTTGTGTCCATGTTTTATCTTGATTTATTGTTTAGTATCAGCTTTTCCCATCCATGCCTCTAATCAGCATTTGTGAACTTTTTAAGTGTAATATTTCTGTTTAGAAAGAAGTATGTTAATAAGAACTCATATAATTTTTACATAATTTCTCTTTATAATCAAAATAATGTAATTAGATGTATAGAAAATCTACTCACTAAGTGGCGGCAGGAGAACACTCATATAAAAAAAGGGTTTTACTTGTGCATGCTTATGAGTCAGTGGCCCCTTCTTCCAGCAAAAGGGTTGAAGGAGAAGGAAGAGGGGTGAAGGGAAGTTAGTTTTTTTTTTAATATATACATGTGTTCTCCTGCCATCAGTTGGTGAGCAGATGTTTTATTTATCCAATTACAGTATATTATTAAAATGATTATTTTCATTATTATATCTCTTTGTAATCAGATATTTGTTTACTTTTTTCAACACAGGACAATATATAAAGGCTGGTGTAGCAGCATTACAACTGTACATTGACAGTTTCTTCATTGATATGGCCAGAAAAGTGTCTGGAGTGCACAATAAGGACTTAAATGTAAGTGAGCTTATGTTGTTATTGCTTTATGCAGAAAAAATTTATTGTGTTTGTGTTTTTAAAAGGACTAACAGAGAGCAAATCTGAAACGCAGTGGCCAAACAAATTGTGTGATATGTGTGAATGTTGGCTTTCATAATGTATACAGATGAATGAAAAGCTCCAGAGTTTCTGGCTGAATGGCAGTGTTGAAACACTGTGAAACTTTGACAGATGTCTTACTTGATGAGGGCTAGTATGGGCTAATGCAGAAAGAGCAGGTTCCCAGGCAGGTAATGAATGATAAAAAGTTTACTAGCAACACAAACATTGTAATAAAATCAGTCACAGAAAACTAAACATTACTTTTTGAGGTGATGTGAACTGGTAACTGTCTTATTACTTGATGATCAGTGACCAGTCTTTAAATTTACGGTTTGTAATTAAGCACCCTCACTGTAAGTCTGACAGAATAAATTTCTGTATTATGATGTACCACAGGTTGGACACCTGTCTGAAATGCACGATCACAGAAAAAGTCTAAGACCTCTGGATACTAGGTCTTGGCAGTGGAGGCCAAGGTAGCAGAGGACTGCGTGAGGTGAATGACAGGCAGCTCATAGAGGACTTAGAAGATGCTGAAGTCCAGGAAAAGTGTTGACAACTGGGTCCTGTTTTTGCATTAAAACTATGGGCTATATGGACAATTCAGAGAGATGGCCCTCAGTTGGCTCAGCAAACTGAAATGCCCTGCAGCAGCTGGATGGCACCCTGAATGCCTGCCCAGCCCAAGGATATCCGCTTATCACTCAGAGGGCACATGATTCACCTAGGTAAAGTAGTGCCTGCAAATGAGGCACTGTTGATGGTAATACTCATGCCGCTGGTGACAAAGCTGGTGCCTCTCGGAATGAGTCTAGTGCCATACATTTTTGTGTTGACTGCAGAGGGTACTGTTGACAACAAATCAGCCAGCTGATTTTATTGCACAGAATGTTACCACAAACGTGATGGGTGTACCATCCCATGTTTATATTGCTGGAACATGTTCTGTCTCCTGCATGAAGCATTTACAAACAGACCACAGGTGTCTTCCAGGTAACTGTAATGATAGGCAAGTAGCTGGGATGTAGCACTATTCATTTTTATTGAAACATTGTGGTTTTCAACACTGTCACATGGCTGGATACCTAAGGGATTTTCATCAGATGGAGCATTGTGGAGCACAAAGAAAATGTGTGGAGGATCAGGCTCCTATAGAAGGCAGAAAGAGTGTAGACCATAACATGCTATTTTGGATGAAAGTAAGGTGAATGGGGTGGGGGTTAAATACAGAGATGGGGGGGGGGGGGGGGGGGGGAAGGAAAAAAAAAACGTAGCTAAGTAAATGGAGCAAAAACTGAAATAAGAACTTGATGGTAACTTTTGTTTTCTTTGTTCTTGTGTCTAGAGCTACTATAAATAAATTTAATGCAACTGCGACTTCTGCGAAGATGGTCAGTTTATTTAGAGTAAAATATTTTACTTTAGGTCATTAAGCTCAGAAAATGAACAAGGAATAAGTGTTAATGACTCACATCTGAACAATCTTTGCACTTCTAACAACATTATGCCTCTCATGAAAGTAAACTTCAACAATATACTGGAGAAATTTTCTTTAGCAAGCTTAGCAGTAGACTTGAAAATAGATTGCAATAAGACTAAAATACAACATATTGAAGGGTAATAATACCAATAAGCAATGAAATCATAAAGCCAGCTGTGACTGGCTTTTTTTATTTACAGCAGCTGTTAGACATGGTGTCGTATGTTGTAGGAATCTCAGGGAAACAGCATGGAATTCATGAAAGTAGCCTGTAACTACTACTAAAAAATAACCCATAGTTTCTGCTCTTGAAGAACCTCCTATTATACCCAACCCAGTGAATCCGCCCTTACAGCTAGATGAGGGATTTGCATCACTCGAGGTGGGGGGCCAATATGGATATTGGGCATTTGGCCTTGCCTATTCTGCCTGTGAGTGAGCAGGTGGTCATTCCTTCAGTGGGGTGCAAGCAGGTACACATGGACAGGGGTTTGCTAGTTATTGGGAGTGCCAGGGTTAGGCATTTTATGGAGCCCCTTAAGGAGATAGCATTGAGGCTTTGAAAGAAAGCCAACATGCACTCAGTATGATTGCCGGGGCACCTCATTGGAGATGTGGAGGATGCCTTGCCTGTGGCTAACGAGCGTGCAGGGTGAAGTCCTCTGCAAGTTGTGACTCATGTTGGCACCAAAACCTGTCACATGGGTTCTGAGGCCATCCACAGTTCCTATAGGTGGCTCACAGAAGTGATGAAAGGCTGCTAGTTTTCCATTTGCAGGATTGCTTCCAGAGTTGATAGGGGTCCTTTGGTTTGGAGTCGAGTGTAGCATCTTAACCATAGGCTTCGTCGACTCTGTGACAGTCTTGGCTGGAGAGTTCTGGACTTGTGTTATCAGGCGGGGAATTGTAGGAGACACCTGAATAGGTCAGGGGTGCACTACACAAAGGAAGCAACTACTCAGATAGTGGAATACCTGTGGAGGGCACATGGAGGTTTTTTGGGCTAGATGGTAGTTTGAGGTACTCTGATGAACACTTGCCAAATGATGCACAGATAACGAAGTCAGATCACATTCAGAGCGAAGACACTTGCCAGTTTAAATTTTATTTGTGGATTGTTGAAGTATTCATAGCAAAGTTTCTGAATTTAATGCCCTCCAGAAAAGTTCTTGTGCTCAATTTATTCTTGTCACAGAGAGCTGGCTGAAACTTGAAGTAGAAAGCTGTGAGATATTTACTAAATCCTGGAATGTGTATCGGAAAGACATATTAGACACCGTTGGAGGGGGATTGCTGATTGCAGTTGACAGAAATATTATTTCTATTGACCCCTAAGGGCTCCGCATTGCTAAGCACGGGTTTTGCGACCCCAGGGTTCCTAGCTGGGGGCTGGTAAACGCTGCCAGCCTTCTGTCACCATAAGCTCTGGGCATGCTTCAGCGATCACCATGCAGCCAAGCGGTGGAATGTTGTGTTTTTCAGAGAACAAGGGGAAAAAAAACCTCAACCTCAAGGTGTGCTAAGTGCTGAAGAGGTGAATGGCTGTTGAGGTTAAACAGCATCTAGCAGGCAACCTCTGGGGCACCTGCTGCCCCCCAGTTGAATAAGACTTGCTCAGGCATGAAGGTTGTTTCCCTAGCATCTCGTGGAATCCTTATGGAATGCTCTCATGAAACTACTAGTTCTGGCGGGACAGATGTACCATCAGGTAGTACCTACACCCACTCCTCAAAGGGAGCTCAATTGGTCAGTCCTCCTGAAAAGAAGCCTCAGAATCGTAGTAACAGTGTGCCATAACACTTCCATTGTAATCAAATGAACAGGGGGAACCTTTGAGAAGATCTCCCCTTTCTATATTCACAAGGCATTGGAAAGTATTGCTGGGTCTCTAAAAAGTGTCAAACAACTTCATAATGGAACACTTCTAGTAGAAATTGCTGATTCAAACCAAATATCTAAGCTTCCAGGATGTGAGGTCTTAGATGACTACCCAGTCGAGACAGAGTTGCATAACACCCTTAACTGTAGTAAGGGCGTGGTTACCCGATCCAATATAATGGAGGTGGAACCTGTGGAATTACGTGAGAAATGGAAAACTAAGATCACCACGAAAGTGCAGAACTATATGAGGAGAGTCAATGGGAGATTTGAAAAATTGGCAACATTTATTCTAACATTTAGTATTCCAGAATTAACTGAACATATCTTGCAGGCTATATCCTTCTTAAGGTTGGCCTATTTGTTCCTAACCCAATGCGATGCTACATCTGTCAAAGATTTGGCCATACCACAGTGAGATGTAATGGGAAGGGTACATGTGGCAATTGTGGAGGCTTAGCTCATGAATCAGGCAATTCTTGTACCCTTCCTCTAAAATGTGTAAACTGTTCCGGGCATCACCCAGTGTGGTGCAGAAAGTGTGAGGTTTACAACGCGGAAAGGAAAAATTCAGGAGTTGAAAGCAACAAGATGTATACTCAGTGGTGAAGCTGAAAAAGCTCTCGGAGCTATGCAACCATTGGTTTTTGCTACTTCTTTTGCATCAGCCCTTAAGACACCAGTCACTAAATGTGATTCCTCCACACAAACTCGGACCACAGATTCAAGTGCAAGCACAAGCACTTGCGATGTACCTGTGGGGGAAACACTCCACTCGAAACTAAAGTTGTTTGGAAGTCATCAGCAATAGGCTTATCACCTAAGGCACATTCCACTACCCAACATCAGAAGCTAACTAAGCCATCCCCGCAAGCCAGGCAACCACATCCTCCCGTCAGTAAAGACAAACATCCTTTGAAAAATAGTTCTAAGTGATAGTTAAACCTTCGGATCGGCAAGCTCTCTCCCTTTCTGATGGGGACTATGCTCTTGAGTATTTGGACTTCCAATCAGAGGAACCGGGAAGCAAGTAACCAGCTAACATTCCCCTGACCTTCCCAGTAAATCACCACATCTGAGGGAGAAAGACAAGGACAGTCATTTCAGACTAATGGCTTCCACAGGGAATTCTGTGTTGCAATGGAATTTGAATGGCTATCACTCACATTTGGAAGAATCGCAGCTACTGGTCCAGGAGAAATGGTTCTGCATCTGCTCACAAGAAACACATCTTAATGTCACCGACACACCTGCATTATGAGACTACCATGCATACAGGAAGGATGATACTACTGGAGACAGGGCTAAACGTGGAATGGCTGTTTTCATTGATGACAGATGCCACTCCTCTCCTGTCCCTCTTACTACGACCATGCAAGCAATTGCTGTGAAAGTTCTCACACCCTTTAATATCACAGCATGTTCTTTGTACCTTCCCCCTAATGATGCTTTGGATACAGACACACTGACAGAACTCTTTCGGGCACCCCCCACACCCATTCCTCCTTGTGGGGGGACTTCAATGCACACAATGTGCTGTGGGGCTTGGCTACAATTTGTGCCAGGGGTCGGATGATTGAGCGAATCGTCCATTCTGAGAATGTCTGCCTTCTGAATGCGGCTCAGATGACACATTTTTCCAAAGATTCAGGGTTTCTTTTTCAGCCATTGACCTTTGTTTTTGTTCCCCAGCTGTTGCAGCCTAAGTTTAGTGGGAAAGTGGCTCCAGATTTACATTCTAGTGACCACTTCCCAGTGTGGACCTGTCTGCGAATAGGACGGTGGCTGACAGGAGACCACACAGGTGGATGATGCAAAGGGCAAATGGGTTGCAGTACAGTCAACAGGCTATATTTGAACAAAAGGAGGCGACTGTCCATATCACTTGTGACATACAATGGGCTGCCACAGAGCCCATCCCCAGGTCTAGTAACCACCTTAGATGACAGCTTGTACCTTGGTGGAATGATCACTGTCAATTGGCAATCAGGGCCAGATGAACAGTTCTGTGGAACTTCAAATGGTATTCAAATACAGACAATCTTCATACCTTCAGATCTGCAAGAGCACTTGCGATGCGAATGATAAAAGAGCAGAAGAGGGCTTCCTGAAGGGAACTCACGACATCCATTAATCAATTCATTTCTACTGCGCAAGTTTGGGAATCAATAAGACAGATTTCAGGTAAGAGTAGTACACACCCCCTTACAGCATTGTCAAGTAATGGGGTCTTGGTGGACACAGCAGAAGACATGGCTCAGGATTTACCTGAACACTTCTTTACTGTTACTACGCCATCCAGACAAGCTCCAGCTTTTCAGGTGTTCCATAGGACTTCAGAGATGAGGAGGTGCAATTTCTTCTCGCATAATGAGGAAGTCTAAAACCTTCCATTCTCCATGTGGGAACTGGAATCAGCTGTGTCTGCAGCCACATACACTGCTCCAGGACCTGATGAGATCCATTATGCCATGCTTCATCATCTGTGCCCTGAAGTGAAAGGACAACTCCTCTCTTGTTTCAATCAGATCTGGTTTGATGGACAGTACCCCATGACTTGGAAGGAGGTAATATTAATTTCATTCTGGAAACCAAGCAAGGATCATAACGCCCCAAACAGTTACCGGAGTGTCGCCCTTACCAATTGCATGGGTAAAACACTTGAACACATGGTCAACTGCCGGCTTGTCTGGCTACTCAAATCCCAAGGTCACCTGAGCCACTCCCAGTGCGGTTTCAGGCAGTACTGTTCTACCCATGTCCACAGCTCGTGGTCTCATGGTCGCATTCTCGCTTCCCGAGCATGGGGTCCCGGGTTCAATTCCCAGCAGAGTCAGGGATTTTCACCTGCCTCGAGATGACTGGGTGCCAATGTTGTCCTTATCATTTCATCATCGTTCATGAAAGTGGCGAGATTGGACTGAGCAAGGTTGGGAATTTGTATGGTTGCTGATATCCGCACAGTTGAGCGCCCCACAAACCAATAATAATAATAATAATAATAATAATAATAATAATAATAATAATAATAATAATAATAATAAAACTACACTAAATATACACACTAGGCAGAAATCAGAACAAACCAACACACAGAAGAAACCCACAAAACCAGCATGGCAACACAGGCTACAGATCAGAATAGAAAAACTGAGAAAAGACATCGGACAGCTAACACAACTTATAAGAAATGAAATATCAGACAAAAAACGAAAAAGGTTAGGTAAAATCTCACAACAAGAAGCAACAGAGCAATTAGATGAAAAAAAGCAGAAATTGCAAGCATTGGCCAAACGACTTAGAAGATACAAAAAAAGTGAAAATAGAAGGAAACAAAACCAAACATTCAACACAAACCAAAAGAGATTTTACCAAACAATGGATAACACACACATTAAAATAGACAATCCACCAAACATAACAGACATGGAACACTTCTGGAGCAGCTTATGGTCAAACCCGGTACAACATAACAGGCATGCACGGTGGATACAAGCAGAAACAGACACATACAAGATGATACCACAAATGCCTGAAGTGATAATTTTGCAACATGAAGTCACCCGAGCAATTAATTCTACACACAATTGGAAAGCCCCTGGAAATGATAAAATAGCAAATTACTGGCTAAAGAAGTTCACCTCAACACATTCACATCTAACTAAGTTATTTAACAGTTACATTGCAGACCCATACACATTCCCTGATACACTTGCACATGGAATAACCTATCTGAAACCTAAAGATCAAGCAGACACAGCAAACCCAGCTAAATATCGCCCCATAACATGCCTACCAACAATATACAAAATATTAACTTCAGTCATCACACAGAAATTAATGACACATACAACACAGAACAAAATTATAAATGAAGAACAAAAAGGCTGCTGCAAAGGAGCACGAGGATGTAAAGAGCAACTGATAATAGATACAGAGGTGACATATCAAGCGAAAACTAAACAAAGGTCCCTACACTACGCATACATTGATTACCAAAAAGCCTTTGATAGTGTACCCCACTCATGGTTACTACAGATATTGGAAATATACAAAGTAGATCCTAAATTGATACAATTTCTAAACACAGTAATGAAAAACTGGAAAACCACACTTAATATCCAAACAAATTCAGATAACATCACATCACAGCCAATACAGATTAAGCGTGGAATATACCAAGGAGACTCATTAAGTCCTTTCTGGTTCTGTCTTGCTCTGAACCCACTATCCAACATGCTAAATAATACAAATTATGGATACAATATTACTGGAACATACCCACACAAAATCACACATTTGCTATACATGGATGATCTAAAACTACTGGCAGCAACAAATCAACAACTCAACCAATTACTAAAGATAACAGAAGTATTCAGCAATGATATAAATATGGCTTTTGGAACAGACAAATGTAAGAAAAATAGCATAGTCAAGGGCAAACACACTAAACAAGAAGATTACATATTGGAGAACCACAGCGACTGCATAGAAGCGATGGAAAAAACAGATGCCTATAAATACCTAGGATACAGACAAAAAATAGGAATAGATAATACAAATATTAAAGAAGAACTAAAAGATAAATATAGACAAAGACTAACAAAAATACTGAAAACAGAATTGACAGCAAGAAACAAGACAAAAGCTATAAATACTTATGCTATACCAGTATTGACCTACTCATTTGGAGTAGTGAAATGGAGTGACACAGACCTAGAAGCACTCAATACACTTACACGATCACAATGCCACAAATATAGAATACATCACATACATTCAGCAACAGAAAGATTCACATTAAGCAGAAAGGAAGGTGGAAGGGGATTTATAGATATAAAAAACCTACATTATGGACAGGTAGACAATTTAAGAAAATTCTTTCTAGAACGAGCAGAAACTAGCAAAATACACAAAGCAATCACTCATATAAATACATCAGCTACACCATTGCAATTTCATAACCACTGCTACAACCCTTTAGATCACATAACATCAACAGATACAAAGAAAGTAAATTGGAAAAAGAAAACACTACACGGCAAGCACCCGTATCATCTAACACAGCCACACATAGATCAAGACGCATCCAACACATGGCTAAGAAACGGCAATATATACAGTGAGACGGAAGGATTCATGATTGCAATACAGGATCAAACAATAAACACCAGATATTACAGCAAGCATATTATTAAAGATCCCAATACCACAACAGATAAATGCAGACTTTGCAAACAACAAATAGAAACAGTAGATCACATCACAAGCGGATGTACAATACTAGCAAATACAGAATACCCCAGAAGACATGACAATGTAGCAAAAATAATACATCAACAACTTGCCATAAAACATAAACTAATAAAACAACACGTTCCCACATACAAGTACACACCACAAAATGTACTGGAGAATGATGAATACAAATTATACTGGAACAGAACGATTATAACAGATAAAACAACACCACATAACAAACCTGACATCATACTCACCAATAAAAAGAAGAAATTAACACAACTAATTGAAATATCCATACCCAACACAACAAATGTACAGAAGAAAACAGGAGAAAAAATTGAAAAATACATCCAACTGGCTGAGGAAGTCAAGGACATGTGGCATCAGGATAAAGTCGACATTATCCCAATTATACTATCAACTACAGGAGTCATACCTCACAATATTCACCAGTACATCAATGCAATACAGCTACATCCAAACTTATATATACAATTACAGAAATCCGTAATTATTGATACATGTTCAATGACCCGAAAGTTCCTAAATGCAATATAACATATACCATACAGTTACAAGGAAGTCACGCTTGACCGAGGTCCGCGTCACGTTCCATTTTTAACCAGACTTAAGTCTGAGAAAAAAAAGTCGATAATAATAATAATAATAATGTATGTTCTGCCAGTCGTAAAAGGCGACAAAAAGAACAAACCACTAATAGGGCTAACCCCCCTTTTAGTGTGATTACTTGGTTCAGGACAGAACTAAAGAAGCCTTGGACAAGTGCCGTCATGGTCGGGGACGACGCTTGAACCCTATGCCCGCCCACAATGGTAACAACACTGCTAGCCAACTGGAAAATGATTTAAACCCAAATAGAGGTGTTTTGCAGGATATGCTTCCTGCAACCACCCTAGAAGGAAAACAAAGACAGAGGATGAGATGGTCAGATGAAGTTAATCGACACCTCATGTTCTGTTATTACCAAGCAACAAACCTAGGAACCAACACAACTGGATACAGATCACAAGTATACACAACATTTATTACCAGATACCCGGAATTAAAATTTTTAACAGAACGACGACTAGCTGATCAGATCCGTGTAATAATAAAAAATAACAGGATACCCCAGTCAGAATTAGAAAACATCAAACAACAAGTACAACAAATACTGGAACAAAATAATGTGCAATTAGAAGAAGAAGAAGAAGAAAATACAGTAATGGACTCAAACATCCCAGAGAAAACAAACAAAGAACAAAACACGTCAATTAAACAATTAGAGGAAAACGAAATCTTAAGACAACCACCAGAACAAGCACAAATAGAACATGAAGTGACACACATGTTAGATATAGAAGAAAAATTTCAGTTGACATATATAGAATACAAAGACACAAATACAGACATTAGACCATTCTTGCATAGACCACCAAATAACCCACAAGTCGAAACAACAATAACAACTATCAACACAATCATACACAACAAAATAAATGAAAATACAACTATGGAAGAGTTACAACTACTGGTTTATGTAGGAGCACTCACTACACTAAATATACACTCTAGGCAGAGATCAGAACCAACCAACACACAGAAGAAACCCACAAAACCAGCATGGCAACACAGGCTACAGATCAGAATAGAAAAACTGAGAAAAGACATCGGACAGCTAACACAATTTATAAGAAATGAAATATCAGACAAAAAACGAAAAAGGTAAAATCTCACAAGAAGAAGCAATAGAGCAATTAGATGAAAAGAAGCAGAAATTACAAGCATTGGCCAAACGACTTAGAAGATACAAAAAAAGTGAAAATAGAAGGAAACAAAACCAAACATTCAACACAAACCAAAAGAAATTTTACCAAACAATAGATAACACACACACATTAAAATAGACAATCCACCAAACATAACAGACATGGAACACTTCTGGAGCAACATATGGTCAAACCCGGTACAACATAACAGGCATGCATGGTGGATACAAGCAGAAAGACTTGTACAAGATGATACCACAAATGCCTGAAGTGATAATTTTGCAACATGAAGTCACCCGAGCAATTAATTCTACGCACAATTGGAAAGCCCCTGGAAATGATAAAATAACAAATTTTTGGCTAAAGAAGTTCACCTCAACACATTCATATCTAACTAAATTATTTAACATATCTGAAAACAAAGATGATGTGACTTACCAAACGAAAGCGCTGGCACGTCGATAGACACACAAACAAACATAAACATACACACAAAATTCTAGCTTTCGCAACCAACGGTTGCTTTCTCAGGAAAGAGGGAAGGAGAGGGAAAGACGAAAGGATTTGGGTTTTAAGGGAGAGGGTAAGGAGTCATTCCAATCCCGGGAGTGGAAAGACTTACCTTAGGGGGAAAAAAGGACGGGTATACACTCACTCACTCACACACACACACACACACACACACACACACACACACACACATATAGACACATACAGAGACAAAGAGTTTGGGCAGAGATGTCAGTAGAGGCGGAAGTGCAGAGGCACCTCCATTATGACAGTTGCCACCCATTCCACATCAAGCGGTCCCTTCCCTACAGCCTAGGTCTTTGTGGCAAATGAATCTGCTCCAGTCCGGAATCCCTGAACCATTACACCAACAACCTGACAACAGCTTTCGCATCCCGCAACTACCCTTCCGACCTGGTACAGAAGCAAATAACCAGAGCCACTTCCTCATCCTCTCAAACCCAGAACCTCCCACAGAAGAACCACAAAAGTGCCCCACTTGTGACAGGATGCTTTCCGGGACTGTATCAGTCTCTGAATGTGGCTCTCCAGCAGGGATACGACTTCCTCAAATCCTGCCCTGAAATGAGATCCATCCTTCATGAAATCCTCCCCACTCCACCAAGAGTGTCTTTCCACCATCCACCTAACCTTCGTAACCTCTTAGTTCATCCCTATGAAATCCCCAAACCACCTTCCCTACCCTCTGGCTCCTACCCTTGTAACCGCCCCCGGTGTAAAACCTGTCCCATGCACCCTCCCACCATCACCACCTACTCCAGTCCTGTAACCCGGAAGGTGTACACAATCAAAGGCAGAGCCACGTGTGAAAGCACCCACGTGATCTACCAACTGACCTGCCTACACTGTGATGCATTCTATGTGGGAATGACCAGCAACAAACTGTCCATTCGCATGAATGGACACAGGCAGACAGTGTTTGTTGGTAATGAGGATCACCCTGTGGCTAAACATGCCTTGGTGCACGGCCAGCACATCTTGGCACAGTGTTACACCGTCCGGGTTATCAGGATACTTCCCACCAACACCAACCTATCCGAACTCCGGAGATGGGAACTTGCTCTTCAATATATCCTCTCTTCCCGTTATCCACCAGGCCTCAATCTCCGCTAATTTCAAGTTGCCGCCACTTATACCTCACCTGCCATTTAACAACATCTTTGCCTCTGCACTTCCACCTCTACTGACAACTCTGCCCAAACTCTCTGCCTCTGTATATGTCTGCTTGTGTCTGTATATGTGTGGATTCATATGAGTGTGTGTGTATGCGAGTGTATACCCGTCCTTTTTTCCCCCTAAGGTAAGTCTTTCCGCTCCCGGGATTGGAATGACTCCTTACCCTCTCCCTTAAAACCCAAATCCTTTCGTCTTTCCCTCTCCTTCCCTCTTTCCTGACGAAGCAGCTGTTGGTTGCGAAAGTTAGAATTTTGTGTGTATGTTTGTGTTTGTTTGTGTGTCTATTGACTTGCCGGCACTTTCGTTTGGTAAGTCACATCATCTTTGTTTTTAGATATATTTTTCCCACGTGGAATGTTTCCCTCTATTAAATTATTTAACAGTTACATTGCAGATCCATACACATTCCCTGATACACTTACACATGGAATAACTTATCTGAAACCTAAAGATTAAGCAGACACAGCAAACCCAGCTAAATATCGCCCCATAACATGCCTACCAACAATCTACAAAATATTAACTTCAGTCATTACACAGAAATTAATATAGTGTACCCCACTCATGGTTACTACAGATATTGGAAATATACAAAGTAAATCCTAAATTGATACAGCTCCTAAACATAGTAATGAAAAACTGGAAAACCACATTTAATATCCAAACAAATTCAGATAATATCACATCACAGCCAATACAGATTAAGCGTGGAATATACTAAGAAGACTCATTAAGTCCTTTCTGGTTCTGTCTTGCTCTGAACCCATTATCCAACATGCTAAATAATACAAATTATGGATATAATATTACTGGAACATACCAACACAGAATCACACATACGCTATACATGGATGATCTAAAACTACTGGCAGCAACCAATCAACAACTCAACTAATTACTAATGATAACAGAAGTATTCAGCAATGATATAAATATGGCTTTTGGAACAGACAAATGTAAGAAAAATAGCATAGTCAAGGGAAAACACACTAAACAAGAAGATTACATATTGAATAACCACAGTGACTGCATAGAAGCGATGGAAAAAACAGATGCCTATAAATATCTAGGATACAGACAAAAAATAGGAATAGATAATACAAATATTAAAGAAGAACTAAAAAAAATATAGACAAAGACTAACAAAAATACTGAAAACAGAATTGACAGCAAGAAACAAGACAAAAGCTATAAATACTTATGCTATACCAATATTGACCTACTCATTTGGAGTAGCGAAATGGAGTAACACAGACCTAGAAGCACTCAATACACTTACACGTTCACAATGCCACAAATATAGAATACATCACATACATTCAGCAACAGAAAGATTCACATTAAGCAGAAAGGAAGGAGGAAGGGGATTCATCGACATAAAAAACCTACATTATGGACAGGTAGACAATTTAAGAAAATTCTTTCTAGAACGAGCAGAAACTAGCAAAATACACAAAGCAATCACTCATATAAATACATCGGCTACACCACTGCAATTTCATAACCACTTCTACAACCCTTTAGATCACATAACATCAACAGATACGAAGAAAGTAAATTGGAAAAAGAAAACACTACATGGCAAGCACCTGTATCATCTAACACAGCCACACATAGATCAAGACGCATCCAACACATGGCTAAGAAAAGGCAATATATACAGTGAGACGGAAGGATTCATGATTGCAATACAGGATCAAACAATAAACACCAGATATTACAGCAAGCATATTATTAAAGATCCCACTACCACAACAGATAAATGCAGACTTTGCAAACAACAAATAGAAACAGTAGATCACATCACAAGTGGATGTACAATACTAGCAAATACAGAATACCCCAGAAGACATGACAATGTAGCAAAAATAATACATCAACAACTTGCCATAAAACATAAACTAAGAAAACAACACGTTCCCACATACAAGTATGCACCACAAAATGTACTGGAGAATAATGAATACAAATTATACTGGAACAGAACCGTTACAACAGATAAAACAACACCACATAAGAAACCTGACATCATACTCACCAATAAAAAGAAGAAATTAACACAACTAATCGAAATATCCATACCCAATACAACAAATATACAGAAGAAAACAGGAGAAAAAATTGAAAAATACATCCAACTGGCTGAGGAAGTTAAGGACATGTGGCATCAGGATAAAGTTGACATTATACCGATTATACTATCAACTACAGGAGTCATACCACACAATATCCACCAGTACATCAACGCAATACAGCTACATCCAAACGTATATATACAACTACAGAAATCCGTAATTATTGATATGTGTTCAATAACCCGAAAGTTCCTAAATACAATGTAACATATACCGTACGTTTAAAAGGAAGTCACGCTTGATGAAGGTCTGCGTCACTTTACATTTTTAACCAGACCTAAGGTCTGAGAAAAATAGAAATAATAATAATAATAATAATAATAATAATAATAATAATAATAATCAAACAACAACAAACATCAAGTACATCATCAAACAACAAGTACAACAAATACTGGAACAAAATAATGTGCAATCAGAAGAAGAAGAAAACACAGTAATGGACTCAAACATCCCAGAGCAAACAAACAAAGACCAACACACATCAATTAAACAATCAGAGGAAAACGAAATCTTAACACAGCCACCAGAACAAGCACAAATAGAACACGAAGAGACACACGTGTTAGATATAGAAGAGAAATTTCAGCTGACATATATAGAATACAAAGACACAAATACAGACATTAGACCATTCTTGCATAGGCTGCCAAATAACCCACAAGTCCAAACAACAATAAAAACGATCAACACAATCATACACAACAAAATAAATGAAAACACAACTATGGAAGAGTTACAACTACTGGTTTATATAGGAGCACTCACTACACTAAATATACACACTAGGCAGAGATCAGAACAAACCAACACACAGAAGAAACCCACAAAACCAGCATGGCAACACAGGCTACAGATCAGAATAGAAAAACTGAGAAAAGACATCGGACAGCTAACACAATTTATAAGAAATGAAATATCAGACAAAAAACGAAAAAGGTTAGGTAAAATCTCACAGCAAGAAGCAATAGAGCAATTAGATGAAAAAAAAGCAGAAATTGCAAGCATTGGCCAAACGACTTAGAAGATACAAAAAAAGTGAAAATAGAAGGAAACAAAACCAAACATTCAACACAAACCAAAAGAGATTTTACCAAACAATGGATAACTCACACATTAAAATAGACAATCCACCAAACATAACAGACATGGAACACTTCTGGAGCAGCATATGGTCAAACCCGGTACAACATAACAGGCATGCACGGTGGATACAAGCAGAAACAGACACATACGAGATGATACCACAAATGCCTGAAGTGATAATTTTGCAACATGAAGTCACCCGAGCAATTAATTCTACACACAATTGGAAAGCCCCTGGAAATGATAAAATAGCAAATTACTGGCTAAAGAAGTTCACCTCAACACATTCACATCTAACTAAATTATTTAACAGTTACATTGCAGACCCATACACATTCCCTGATACACTTGCACATGGAATAACCTATCTGAAACCTAAAGATCAAGCACACACAGCAAACCCAGCTAAATATCGCCCCATAACATGCCTACCAACAATATACAAAATATTAACTTCAGTCATCACACAGAAATTAATAACACATACAACACAGAACAAAATTATAAATGAAGAACAAAAAGGCTGCTGCAAAGGAGCACGAGGATGTAAAGAGCAACTGATAATAGATACAGAGGTGACATATCAAGCTAAAACTAAACAAAGGTCCCTACACTACGCATACATTGATTACCAAAAAGCCTTTGATAGTGTACCCCACTCATGGTTACTACAGATATTGGAAATATACAAAGTAGAGCCTAAATTGATACAGTTTCTAAACACGGTAATGAAAAACTGGAAAACCACACTTAATATCCAAACAAATTCAGATAACATCACATCACAGCCAATACAGATTAAGCGTGGAATATACCAAGGAGACTCATTAAGTCCTTTCTGGTTCTGTCTTGCTCTGAACCCACTATCCAACATGCTAAATAATACAAATTATGGATACAATATTACTGGAACATACCCACACAAAATCACACATTTGCTATACATGGATGATCTAAAACTACTGGCAGCAACAAATCAACAACTCAACCAATTACTAAAGATAACAGAAGTATTCAGCAATGATATAAATATGGCTTTTGGAACAGACAAATGTAAGAAAAATAGCATAGTCAAGGGCAAACACACTAAACAAGAAGATTACATATTGGATAACCACAGCGACTGCATAGAAGCGATGGAAAAAACAGATGCCTATAAATACCTAGGATACAGACAAAAAATAGGAATAGATAATACAAATATTAAAGAAGAACTAAAAGAAAAATATAGACAAAGACTAACAAAAATACTGAAAACAGAATTGACAGCAAGAAACAAGACAAAAGCTATAAATACTTATGCTATACCAGTATTGACCTACTCATTTGGAGTAGTGGAATGGAGTGACACAGACCTAGAAGCACTCAATACACTTACACGATCACAATGCCACAAATATAGAATACATCACATACATTCAGCAACAGAAAGATTCACATTAAGCAGAAAGGAAGGTGGAAGGGGATTTATAGATATAAAAAACCTACATTATGGACAGGTAGACAATTTAAGAAAATTCTTTCTAGAACGAGCAGAAACTAGCAAAATACACAAAGCAATCACTCATATAAATACATCGGCTACACCACTGCAATTTCATAACCACTTCTACAACCCTTTAGATCACATAACATCAACAGATACGAAGAAAGTAAATTGGAAAAAGAAAACACTACATGGCAAGCACCCATATCATCTAACACAGCCACACATAGATCAAGACGCATCCAACACATGGCTAAGAAAAGGCAATATATACAGTGAGACGGAAGGATTCATGATTGCAATACAGGATCAAACAATAAACACCAGATATTACAGCAAGCATATTATTAAAGATCCCAATACCACAACAGATAAATGCAGACTTTGCAAACAACAAATAGAAACAGTAGATCACATCACAAGCGGATGTACAATACTAGCAAATACAGAATACCCCAGAAGACATGACAATGTAGCAAAAATAATACATCAACAACTTGCCATAAAACATAAACTAAGAAAACAACACGTTCCCACATACCAAGTACACACCACAAAATGTACTGGAGAATGATGAATACAAATTATACTGGAACAGAACGATTATAACAGATAAAACAACACCACATAACAAACCTGACATCATACTCACCAATAAAAAGAAGAAATTAACACAACTAATTGAAATATCCATACCCAACACAACAAATATACAGAAGAAAACAGGAGAAAAAATTGAAAAATACATCCAACTGGCTGAGGAAGTCAAGGACATGTGGCATCAGGATAAAGTCAACATTATACCAATTATATTATCAACTACAGGAGTCATACCTCACAATATCCACCAGTACATCAATGCAATACAGCTACATCCAAACATATATATACAACTACAAAAATCTATAATTATTGATACATGTTCAATGACCCGAAAGTTCCTAAATGCAATATAACATATACCATACAGTTACAAGGAAGTCACGCTTGACCGAGGTCCGCGTCACGTTCCATTTTTAACCAGACTTAAGTCTGAGGAAAAAAAAGATAATAATAATAATAATAATAATAATAATAATAATAATAATAATAATAATAATCATGTTCAACCCTTGACAACTTAATTTTACTGGAGACGGCAATACAGGAGTCCTTCTTACGCCGAAACCATTTGGTTTGTGTGTTTTTTGACCTCGAAAAAGCATATGACACTACTTGGAGGTACAACATCCTTCGCTAACTTCATGAAAGGGGACTAAGTGGATGCTTGCTGCTTCTGATCCAATCCTTCCTCAAGGACCGGTGTTTCCTTTATAGCATTGGTGATGCCATGTCTGACTGCTATGTTCAAGAGAATGGGGTGCCCCAGGGCAGTGTTTCAGTGTCACATTGTTTGCAATCGCTATCAGTGACACTTCCTCCCCAGTCGGAGACCTGTCAATGCTCTTTGTTTGTGGATGACTTTGCAATCTTCTACTTTTCCTCTGATCTTAAGATGACAACAAGGTAACTACAGCTGACCATTAGCAGGCTGGAAACCTGGGCCCAGACAACTGGTTTTCAGTTCTCACCTGGGAAGACTACATGTGTCAGTTTTAACCATGCTCATCGGAGTTTTAACCAACCAGTGCTCACAGTGAGGGATTGAATTTTACGTTTTTGAGACATTGTGCACTTTTTGGGTTTATTATTTGACTCGAAATTAACTTTGCTCCCACACCTGAAAGACCTACAAACAAAGGGCTTCCAGTCATTGACTATTTTGAAATGTCTTACTGGCAAAACATGGGGAGCTGACAGGTCCCGCCTCCTGCAGTTTTATAAGACATTTGTTTGATCACGCTTAGATTATGGCAGTGTGGTCTACGGATCGACCTGTCCTTCGTATCTCAGGATGTTAGATCCAGTCCATCATGAGGGCATTCGGATATTGACTGGAGCCTTTTGGACCAGCCCATTTTCAAGCCTATGTGCAGAGGCTGGTGAACCGCCACTCTGGATTCGGCGATGTATCCTTTTGGCTCATCAGGTTCTGAAAATCTCTGCATCTCCTCAGTTGTTGGCATTTAGGTCTGTGGTCCAACCCACTGTTCAGGAAATGGCTCCATGCGACCAAGCCATTTGGTATATGTGCCACAGACTGACTCAAGGATCCGGATCTCTCAGGTATGAAAATTCACAGCCAGGGATGGAATGCTTTGCCACTTTGGCATCTTCAGAGGCCCAAAGTGATTTTAAGCTTGACACAGTACAAGAAAACTTGTACTCCAGATTTTATTTTTGTCTATTTTAAGTATGTACCACAGTTTTATCATTGTTTATACAGATGGATCCCAGCAAGAAAATGCTCTTGGTTGTTCTGCTGTTTTCCCTGGTAATGTTTTTAAGGTGCATCTTCCAGAACAATTTACAAATTATGATGCTGAATTGTATGACATTCTGATGGCACTGGAGAGGATTCACAGACATCACCGTACAAGGTTTCTTGTCTGTTCTGACTTGCTTGGTTCACTACAAGCACTTCACCAAATGTATTCAGTAGAACAGCTGATTCAGCTCATCCATGACTCCTTACAGCGACTCCAACATCGTGGCATGGAGGTGATCTTTTGCTGTGTACCTGGCCACATTGGGATACAGGGAAACAAATTGACCAACAAAGCCTCCAAGGAAGCATGTTGGGACAGTGCTGTCCATCAATGTTCCATGCTGTTGCATGCCATCATCTCATTTTCTGACAGATGTATCATGCGTCAGTGGGAGATTTTTTGGCTGCAGGTGACAGATAAAAACTGCGGTCACTCAAATCAACCACAAAAGCATGGCGAACTTCGCATCAGCCTCGCTGCTGGAAGGAAGATCTGCTTACCAGACTGTGCATCAGGCGTAGCCCTTTAACACATGACTTCCTCCTCTGGCTGGCAGCCCTCAGTCTCATTGGAGATCTGCACACCATCCTGGTAGATACCGGTTCCAGTGTTACAAGGGTGATGAAATTTTGTGAACTCTCGGGCCTCATCCCTAAATTGGTGGGAAAGGGCAGCAGTCTGTAATATACTATAAACTGCTCTGCATGTGGGGACAGCCTTCGTCCCCACCCATGGGATTTGCATGCTGAGTTTCATTAGGGCACTGATGACTGACATCGAGCACCCCATCAACCGAAATCGTCGTTGTCTCTATTGAGGTTGAATTGCAGTGTGACAGTGAAATTATCTGGTTGTGTATAACAGGTCTAGCTGAAATCCAGTTAATTATTGG
Organism: Schistocerca cancellata; assembly: GCF_023864275.1. Lineage (NCBI taxonomy): Eukaryota > Metazoa > Arthropoda > Insecta > Orthoptera > Acrididae > Schistocerca > Schistocerca cancellata. Next base: position 456,786,371 of record NC_064628.1, on the reverse strand, counting down.
TTGTTTTTACTGGCCACCACCGATTCCGCTGTGACAGGCTTAGAGTGATTCAAAGAAAGTCTATGATCAGTAGCACACGAATACTGTGAGACACTAGTTAGAGGCGACTTTAATCTACTGATTATGGACTGGGACAACAGTGGATTCATTGCAGGGGATACAGACAGACAGTCTTACAGAATACTTTTGAACATGTTTTCTAAGAGCTATCTCGAGCAGTTAGCTCGTCAGCCTACACATTCTGGAAATATTTTAGATCTTGTAGTTATAAAGAGGTCTGAACTTACAAATGGCCTCAGTATATAGACAGGGATTAGTGCTCATGTTGTCATCATAGTGACTATGGTTACTTAAGTAGTAGTTAGCATCTCACTTAGACAATGAATTGTCATCATTTTGTTCTAGTATGATGGACGTAGAGGAATTAAGGGCAAATTTTAAACAGATTGTAAATCTTGCTCTGGATATGTATGTGTCTAGTAAGTGGATCCACTATGATTTAGCAACAAAATTTGGAAAAAGCTGACGAAACAAAAGCTGTTGCTCTCTCATTTCAAAAGAGAACAAGCAAATGATGACAGGCAAAGATTTGTGTGTCTGTAAAAAGATGTATGTGTGAACAACTACTACCACCATTACACCTTAGCAAAAGATCTGCCTGATGACCTGAGAAAATTCTGGTCCTATGTAAAATCACTTAGCTTCTGTCAAGCCACTTATTGACCAGTCTGGTGTGGTGGTTGAAGATAGCTTAAAAAAAAAAGCCAAAGTTTTAAATTCTGCATTTAAGAAATAGAGTCCTGTATGGATGATGTAGTAATAGGCATCCGTGGCATAAAGAAACACATGGAAGAGTTGAAAACAGATTAGTCATCAGGTCCGGATGGAATCCCGATTTGGTTTTTCAGTTTTACAAACGGTTCTCTACAGCATTGACCCCTTACTAAGCTTGCATTTATTGCAAATCTCTCACCCAGCACAAAGTCCCAAGTGACTGGAAAAAAGTGGAGGTGACTCCTGTATATAAGAAGGGAAAAAGTGGACCCACAAAATTACAGACCGATATTGTTAACATCAGTTTGCTATACAATTCTTGAGCATATTATCAGTTCAAATATAATAAATTTCCTTTGGAGGGAAAAGCTTGTGTACATGAATCAGGAAGGTGTATCCTGTGAAATGTGGATGAAGGGCAACAGTCAGATTCCATAGTTCTAGATTTTTGAAAAGTGTTTGACATGGTGCTCCAGTTCAGACTGGTAAAGAAAGTACAAGCATACGGAATAGGTTCCCAGGTATGTGATATGAAATTGAATGAACATGTAAGAATTGTAGTAGGGAAGGCAATGGTTGACTTTGATTACTGGCATAATTTTAGGGAAGTGTGGTCCATCTGTAAAGGGGACTGCATATAGTACACTAGGGAGACCTATTATTGGGTTCTGCTTGAGTGTTTGGAATCTGTACCATGTTGGATTAAAGGAAGATGTCAAAGTATTTCAGAGTCAGTCTGTTAGATTTGTTACCAGTAGATTCAGACGACACTGAAGTGTTAAGGAGATGCTTCGGGAGCTCAAATGGAAATCTTTGGAGGAAAGATGATGATCTCTTTGGGGAACACTATTGAGAAAATTTAAAGAACTGACATTTGAAGTTGACTTCAGAACAATTTACTGCCACCATTGTCCATTTTGTGTAACAATCACGAAGATAATATAAGAGAAATTAGGGCTCAAATGGAGGCATATAGACAATTGAGTGGGACAGGAAAGGAAATGACCAGAAGTACTACAGGACCTTCTACCATGCACTGTACACTGGCTTGCAGAGTATATGTGTAGCTGGGTTGCATAACACTGGCTACTCAGCAGTCATGATATCAGTAGAGCTCAACTGAAAAATACATTCTTATTTAGTAAGGTGCCCGTACAGTAGCTGAAGATGGCAACTGGCAGCAGAAGCTACCTCAGCATGCAGCATTTGGTCACCAGGCAGGAGCATTGGCTTAGTGATTTGCCAGTGTCAGCATTTTGCTCTTCTGGCATCGGCAAGCAGCAGGTTTGTTTGTGTATGGACAGCAGGCTGTTCTGGCAATTAGTCAAGCATGTGGTGCAAGGCGTGCAGGCTCCGAAACAAAGTCCTCTTGGGGATGTCCAGAGACTGGTTGAAGTTACCTTCGAGGTGGGTCCCCTATTGGTGGCTCTGCCTCGAGCCCCGGTATCATCATATTTAGCCATAGCTTGTAGGCAAGCAGCTAGCAGATACAGTGACTAGATGCAGATGAAGCTTGTTAGCCCACGTTGGATTGTTGGCTCCCGTGGAGTATGCCTCGGTATTGATAGTCAGAGACAAGATAAGATACTGCTGGGTCTGAGTGTCATGTATTTATAGTGGCCCTGCCCATCTTTATGACCGATCCCCGTCTTAGGTCACATTGGGGACCAAGGCAGTATAGTGTCAGGCCTTGGCAAGAGGTAATTCATTCCATGACTGGGGTGGATTGGTGTCTTCAGTCATTCTGCCACAATATCCTGGGCCCAGCAGCAGGATTTCACAGGCAGCTAGCTAGCCTGCCACTCTATAGGTTGTAAAATCTGCATGGAGGGGTATTGCCACAATTCATATATTAAAATACTGTGTACTACGGAAGCCAACACTGTATTCAGAAAAGCTTGCTGCGTAGATGAAGCTATTCTCACAGCTTTGATAATAAAATTAAAAAAACCTTTTAAAAGCAGCTGTATTTTAAATGCACTTAGCTGTACCTCATAGTAGCAATTATCCTAGTATTTGGGCTAATATGTTTTTCCTAATTAGGAGAGTTTTCAGGTGTGCTGGTGAATTGTCACTTATTGTTTCTTTTCTCCACAGATTACGCGGCTTGTTCAGAAATTCCCATATCCACCTTCCACACACGTTTCACCTACTGTGTTGGGTCAACTTTTCGCAGTACTAATTGTGTTGGGATTTTCATTTCTGTGTTCAACAATACTCAAGCGTATTGTTAGTGAGAAAGAAACAGGTGTAAAGGTAAGTGGTAGGAGAAGGGAATTTCACACAATTTACATAATTAAATTGGAAGCACAATTTTAAACATGGTTGACAGCGGCAACCATAAATTCATTTTCGGTATATAAAGTATACAGCCAACTTGTTGCATAAGTTTAATGTAAAACCATCTTGAGAAGGAAAGTAACAGATGTTTTAAACAAATTGTAAAATAAATGTCTATAGTAATTAATACTTCACAACTCTTAAAAGGAGAACATGGAATAAAACTGGTACTTACATAAATTACATGACGTTAAAACAGTAAACATACATAATGAGCTAAGGAGCAGTAGTCAAACAGTAGATGATATGGAACACAATAATCTGGAAACAGTAAAAATTGTTACATAAGTGCAGCATGTTAAAAGAGTAGACATTGGACCGAATGATACCAGGTATGCGAGTGTATACCCGTCCTTTTTTCCCCCCTAAGGTAAGTCTTTCTGCTCCCGGGATTGGAATGACTCCTTACCCTCTCCCTTAAAACCCAAATCCTTTCGTCTTTCCCTCTCCTTCCCTCTTTCCTGACGAAGCAGCCGTTGGTTGCGAAAGCTAGAATTTTGTGTGTATGTTTGTGTTTGTTTGTGTGTCTATCGACCTGCCAGTGCTTTTGTTTGGTAAGTCACATCATCTTTCTTTTTAGATATATATATATATATTTATTGTAAATTATAAGCAATGATTAAGATCTCTTATGTCACTCATCCTCACAAAATTCTGTGCATCTACATCAGTGAATACTGTGGACCATTTTCCTGGAGTTCACATAAGTTCTGGTTCCCCACACAAGCAAAAAAAAAAAAAAAAAAAAAAAAAAACCTGACTGACAGAGGTCATAAGTTGACACGTGGACAAATTCTAAGAATACATTCTACATCTGCATATACATTCAAACATACATGTGAGTAAAGAACAGCGTGTCCTTATTATGAAAAGCATATGTTGTTGCTGCTTGTAATGAAGTTTGCTGTGATTGTGTAGAAAATGAGTGCCTGTCCCATCCTGCTATCTGGGCATATGTATATTGTTTTTGACATGTATATAATCCAAATGAAACTATTACTCAATAAAAATACATCTGTAAATCGTATGAGGACTCGCAAGCTATTTAAGCACAACATTTGTTATATAGGATTAGCGCCATACAGCAGTTCTGAATGTATGGTTTTCGTGCTGGCAGATGTAGTTCAGAGAGCGGCAGAACATTTTCACAAGATTATGAGCTCTGACAAGCAGGGCATGACATTCTTTTTGGGTCATAAAATTGCAAGGAGAAAATGGTTGACTTTTGTCTGAAATGCTAGAGACTTGCATAATAGGCTAATCACAAAAGGATACTGGAATTACTTGTATTATGCGTACTACTTTCTTCAGAATTGGCTATTATGGACTCTAAATTGAGTTGTGACTTTTTCCATGCTTGGATAATGCCTTCATCTAGTTTGTGCCAGTTCCTGCACTATATCATTTGTTATTGCTGTTCTGTGAGCTCAAGAGAATTTTTATCAAACTAAGTATGTTGGCAAAGGTGATGGTGCAGCAACAACACTGTTTTATTGTCAAGTAAACTGATAATGACTGTTTTTAAACTCATTGAGTATCATTATAACTGACTATTTGGAAGTGGTAAAATAGAGGCTCACTCTTATTCTACAGTATTACTGGACTGCATGCGTAGTGTTTAGAAGCAGTAGTGAGTAGAAGCAGTAGAAGTAGTGACCAAGATGAGCTTGCATAAAAGTGCATTTGCACTAAGGCACTGTGCTTGTTCAAGCATTGGATTTTGCAGTACAGTATCCAGATTGGGGTCTTCGTGGCTATTTTTATTTATTTATTTTTTTCACTAGGAAATTCAGACAGTAACTTTGAAGGAAAGGACAGATTTAATTGACAGTGAACTAGCTATAAACAAGGACTAAGATTTGGAACATTAAATATACAAACATTGACTGGAAAGGTGGAGGAGATGGTAGACATGATGGAAAGAAGGAAGTTAGGCCTATTGGGGTTAGCTGAAATGAGTTGGAAAGGAGAAGGAAGGAGAGAACTGAGGAAAGGCTACTGACTGTAGTGGAGTGGAAATGAGGAGGGAAGGGGAAATGGAGTCGGAATAGTAGTAAGAGATGGATTAAAAGAGGAAGTGAAGAGAATAAGTGATAGGGTGACGAAGACCAAAATATCACTCAAGGGGATTACCATAGAGGTGTAATACAAGTGTATGCACTGCAGGTGGGTTGCACTTCTGAGGAGAAGCAAGAGTTTGAAGAGGAAAAGCAGAAGCAGATGGGAAGGAAGAATATGATAGTAATGGGAGATTTAAAAGCACACGTTGGAAGAGAAAGACAAGGCTGCAAAAGTGTGCTTGGACCAGAGGGTTGGGGCTGCCAAAATGAGGAAGGTGGAAGATTACTGGAGTTCTGTCAAAGGAATGGCTTGTTGGTTGGGAACTCATGGTTCAGGAAAAGAGAGAGCCACAAAATTACGATAGTTGACTACTTCCTGTACGATAGTGAGATGAATAGGAACATCATTGACATTAAGGTAATACCATCAGAGGCCTTGGATAGCGACCACCGTTTGCTGGTAATGAACCCGAGAACAGAAGGGTATGAAAAGGTTATGGGTAAATTTGGAGAGGATATGGAGGCCAACAGGAACGGGAAAAAACTCTTGGATTTCTGTGCCAGTATGGGCTTAGTAATCACAAACTCCTTTTTTAAACATAAGAACATTCACCGATATACTTGGGAAGGCAGGGGAACCAGATCTGTCATTGACTATATAGTAACAGATCAGGAATTCAGGAAGGCTGTGAGGGACACACGTGTATTCAGGGGATTCTTTGATGACACTGATCATTATTTAATCTGCAGTGAAATTGGGATTGTGAGGCCGAAAGTGCAGGAGGTAAGGTCCATATGTAGGAGGATAAGAGTGGAGAAACTTCAGGATAAGGAAAACAGGCACAAGTACATAACAGCGATCTCAGAAAGGTACCAGTTAGTTGAATGTAGCCAATTACAGTCATTGGAAAAGGAATGGACAAGGTACAGGGACACAGTACTAGAAGTGGCTAAAGAATGTCTTGGAACAGTAGTGTGTAAAAGTAGGAAGAAGCAAACAGCTTGGTGGAATGATACAGTCAAGGCAGCCTGTAAAAGGAAAAAGAAGGCGTATCAAAAATGGCTACATACCAGAACCCAGGTAGACAGAGAAAGTTATGTTGAAGAAAGAAACAAAGCCAAACAGATAATTGCAGCATCCAAGAAGAAATAGTGGGAAGACTTTGGAAACAGGTTGGAGACTATGGTTCAAGCTGCTGGAAAACCATTCTGGAGTGTAATTAGCAGTCTTCGAAAGGGAGGTAAGAAGGAAATGACAAGTATTTTGGACAGGCCAGGAAAACTGTTGGTGAATCCTGTGGATGCCTTGGGAAGATGGAGGGAATATTTTGAAGAGTTGCTCAATGTAGGTGAAAATGCAATCAGTAATGTTTCAGATTTCGAGGTAGAATGGGATAGGAATGATGATGGAAATAGGATCACATTTGAGGAAGTGGAAAAAATGGTCAATAGATTGCAGTGCAATAAAGCGGCTGGGGTGGATGAAATTAAGTCAGAACTCATCAAATACAGTGGAATGTCAGGTCTTAAATGGCTGCACAGGATAATTGAAACGGCCTGGGAGTCGGGACAGGTTCCATCAGACTGGACAAAAGCAGTAATCACACAAATCTTTAAACATGGAAACAGAAAAGATTGTAACAACTACAGAGGTATCTCTTTAATCAGCGTTGTGGGTAAAATCTTCTCAGGTATTGTTGAAAGGAAAGTGCGAGTATTAGTTGAGGACCAATTGGATGAAAATCTGTGTGGGTTTAGGCCTCTTAGAGGTTGTCAGGACCAGATCTTTAGCTTACGGCAAATAATGGAGAAGTGTTATGAGTGGAACAGGGAATTGTATCTATGCTTTATAGATCTAGAAAAGGCATATGACCGGGTCCCTAGGAGAAAGTTATTGTCTGTTCTACAAGATTGTGGAATACGAGGCAAACTTTTGCAAGCAATTAAATGTCTTTACATGGATAGTCAGGCAGCAGTTAGAGTTGGTGGTAAATTGAGTTCATGGTTCAGAGTAGTTTCAGGTGTAAGACAAGGCTGCAGCCTGTCTCCACTGTTGTTCATATTATTCATGGATCATATGTTGAAAACAATAGACTGGCTGGGTGAGATTAAGATATGTGAACACAAAATAAGCAGTCTTGCATATGCGGATGACTTAGTTGTGATGGCAGATTCGATTGAAAGTTTGCAAAGTAATATTTCAGAGCTAGATCAGAAATGTAAGGACTATGGTATGAAGATTAGCATCTCCAAAACGAAAGTAATGTCAGTGGGAAAGAAATATAAATGGATTGAGTGCCAAATAGGAGGAACAAAGTTAGAACAGGTGGACGGTTTCAAGTACTTAGGATGCATATTCTCACAGGATGGCAACATAGTGAAAGAACTGGAAGCGAGGTGTAGCAAAGCTAATGTAGTGAGCGCTCAGCTACGATCTACTCTCTTCTGCAAGAAGGAAGTCAGTACCAAGACTAAGTTATCTGTGCACCGTTCAATCTTTCGACCAACTTTGTTGTATGGGAGCGAAAGCTGGGTGGATTCAGGTTACCTTATCAACAAGGTTGAGGTTACGGATATGAAAGTAGCTAGGATGATTGCAGGTACTAGTAGATGGGAACAATGGCAGGAGGGTGTCCACAATGAGGAAATCAAAGAAAAACTGGGAATGAACTCTATAGATGTAGCAGTCAGGGCGAACAGGCTTAGATGGTGGGGTCATGTTACACGCATGGGAGAAGCAAGGTTACGCAAGAGACTCATGGATTCAGCAGTAGAGGGTAGGAGGAGTCGGGGCAGACCGTGGAGAAGGTACCTGGATTCGGTTAAGAATGATTTTGAAGTAATAGGTTTAACATCAAAAGAGGCATCAATGTTAGCACTGAATAGGGGATCATGGAGGAACTGTACAAGGGGGGCTATGCTCCAGACTGAACACTGAAAGGCATAATCAGTCTTAAATGATGATGATGATGATGATGATGATGATGATGATGATGATGATGATGATGATGAACCCGAGAGGGACTAAGGATAATAAAGGGACAGAAAACCAGGAAAGATGTATAAGGGTATGGAAGTTGGAGGAGGAAGAAAGCAGGCTACAGTACCTGCAAGTAGTAAAGGAAAGCATCCTAAAGGATGAACCAAAAATGGCAGAAGAGGAATGGAGTAGATTCAAGAGAACATTAGTAAGAGTGGCGGAAGCAATATGTAGGAGGACAAGCAACAAAAAGAGATGTAAAGAAACACCCTGGTGGAATAATAAAAAAAAGGATATGATACATAAGAAGAATAGAGCCTTCAGGGTATGGTTCCATAAGAGAACAGTAGAGACAAGAGAAGAGTATCAGGCAAGCAAGGAAGAAACAAAAAGAGTGGTGGCGGAGGAAAGAAGAAAGTCGATGGAACAGTGGACTAGAATGATGGTGGAGGATAGTGAAGGTTCAAAAAAGGTGTTATATGGGATGATTAAAAGTAAGAGGAGGAACCATAGGACAGATAATGCTCTAATGGTGAACAAAAGTGGACAAGATGTAGAGAATAAGGAGGAACTCAAGAATATGTAGAAGGAGTATGTTGGAGAACTCCTGAACCCGAATGGAGACCTGGATGAGAGGAACAAGCCAAGGAGAGAAAAAAAAACAGGAGGAGCAGCAAATAGAAGAAGACCTTACATGGGAAGAAGTGGAAGAGGCATTGGACAAGATGAAGGGAGGGAAGTCACCTGGTCTGGATGAGCCAAGTGTAGAGATGGTGCGAGCAACAGGAGACGTGGGGATACAATGGCTATAATGAGTAATGAAAATTGTGTGGAGACTGATGATCCCAGAAGACTGAAAGAAGGGAATAATTGTCCTGATCTTTAAGAAGGGAAATAGAAAAGAGTGCAAGAGCTATCGGGGGATAACATTAATGAGTTATTGTGCAAAGATTTTTGAGGAAATTTTGGAAGCATGAATTCGGGCAAAATTATAAGGAAAAATAAGAGAAGAGCAACATGGCTTCAGAAAAGGAATACATGTGGAGTGCACATGGGAGTTTTTTAGCTTAGAGAATTCCCTCCCTAGGCCCGACAAGATGCCTCCTGAGATGCGGCAAGGTAGAAGTAGGAAAAATGCAACAGGGAATAACAATATAAATGTGCTAATAGTAAACTGCAGGAGCGTCTATAGAAAGGTCCCAGAACTGCTCTCATTAATAAACGGTCACAACGCCCATATAGTACTAGGGACAGAAAGTTGGCTGAAACCAGACCTAAACAGTAATGAAATCCTAAACTCAGAATGGAATGTATACCGCAGAGACAGGCTGGACAGTGAAGGGGGAGCCGTGTTTATAGTGATAAGAAGTGCAATAGTAGCGAAGGAAATTGACGGAGATCCGAAATGTGAAATGATTTGGGTGAAGGTCACAGTTAAAGCAGGCTCAGACATGGTAATTGGATGTCTCTATAGGCCCCCTGGCTCAGCAGCTGTTGTGGCTGAGCACCTGAAGGATAATTTAGAAAATATTTAGAGTGGATTTCCCCACCATGTTATAGTTCTGGGTGGAGATTTTAATTTGCCGGATATAGACTGGGAGACTCAGACGTTCATAATGGGTGGCAGGGACAAAGAATCCAGTGAAATTTTTTTAAGTGCTTTATCTGAAAACTACCTTGAGCAATTAAACAGAGAACCGACTCGTGGCGATAACATATTAGACCTTCTGGTGACAAACAGACCCGAACTATTTGAAACAGTTAACGCAAAACAGGGAATCAGCGATCATAAAGCGGTTACGGCATCGATGATTTCAGCCATAAATAGAAATATTAAAAAAGGTAGGAAGATTTTTCTGTTTAGCAAAAGTGACAAAAAGCAGATTACAGAGTACCTGTTGGCTCAACACAAAAGTTTTGTACCGAGCGGGGTGGCGCAGTGGTTAGACACTGGACTCGCATTCGGGAGGACGACGGTTCAATCCCGCGTCCGGCCATCCTGATTTAGGTTTTCCGTGATTTCCCTAAATCACTCCAGGCAAATGCCGGGATGGTTCCTCTGAAAGGGCACGGCCGACCTCCTTCCCCATCCTTCCCTAATCCGATGAGACCGATGACCACGCTGTCTGGTCTCCTTCCCCAAACCAACCAACCAACCAACAAAAGTTTTGTCTCGAGTACAGATAGCGTTGAGGATCAGTAGACAAAGTTCAAAACCATCGTACAATATGCGTTAGGTGAGTATGTGCCAAGCAAGATCGTAAGAGATGGAAAAGAGCCACCATGGTACAACAACCGAGTTAGAAAACTGCTGCGGAAGCAAAGGGAACTTCACAGCAAACATAAACATAGCCAAAGCCTTGCAGACAAACAAAAAGTACGCGAAGCGAAATGTAGTGTGAGGAGGGCTATGTGAGAGGCGTTCAATGAATTTGAAAGTAAAGTTCTATGTACTGACGTGGCAGAAAATCCTAAGAAATTTTGGTCTTATGTCAAAGCGGTAGGTGGATCAAAACAAAATGTCCAGACACTCTGTGACCAAAATGGTACTGAAACAGAGGATGACAGACTAAAGGCTGAAATACTAAATGTCTTTTTCCATAGCTGTTTCACAGAGGAAGACTGCACTGTAGTTCCTTCTGTAGATTGTCGCACAGATGACAAAATGGTAGATATTGAAATAGACGACAGAGGGATAGAGAAACAATTAAAATCGCTCAAAAGAGGAATGGCCACTGGACCTGATGGGATACCAGTTCGATTTTACACAGAGTACGCGAAGGAACTTGCCCCCCTTCTTGCAGCGGTGTACCGTAGGTCTCTAGAAGAGCGTAGCGTTCCAAAGGATTGGAAAAGGGCACAGGTCATCCGCTTTTTCAAGAAAGGACGTCAAACAGATGTGCAGAACTATAGACCTATATCTCTAACGTCGATCAGTTGTGAAGGTTAGGCGGGCAACGGAACATCACTTTAGGAAGGGAGGGAAGTATCTTGGCTAGGATGCCCTCATTTCAGGGCATGGTGATAGTAATCAAAGCCCTGGAGAATGATGTGTTTCAGTTGTTCCAGTCTGGTATGGTACTGGATGACGAAGGGAGCACTCTTTTGGGTTTTCATATCATGATGCCATGCAGGTGAACATTGCCAGGGAATATGATGGGTGCCATGTGGGTGCCCATTGGCATATTCCAGATTTGTTTGTAGGTGAAGCCTTCAAAGGAGAAGTACTTGTGGGTGATGATGTAGTTGGTCACTGTGACCAGGAAGGAGGTCGTAGGATTGCAATCTGTTGGGCATTGGGAAAGGTAGTGTTCAATAGTGGAAGGCCACGGGCATTAGGGATGTTATTGTAAAGGGAGCTGGCTTCATTGGTGATGGCAGGGCACCAAGCAGTAAAGATAGAAGAACTGTGGAGAGTCGTTGGAGGGAATGGTTGCTATGTTTTTATATATGGGAATAGATTGTGAGTAATAGGCTGCAAGTGTTGGCCTATGAGAACAGAGTTCCTCTCAGTGGGGCACAGTAACCAGCCACAATGGGGCATCCTGCCTCACACATACTACTCACGGCATTTCTACCTTTTACATGCTTTCTAAGGTCCATCATCCAACCACCCAGTATGCTCCATTGTGGCTGGTTACTGTACCCACACTGAGGGAGTCTCCGCTCTCGTAGACCAACAACTACTTCACCCCATTATTCATCCTCCTGTATCAAGCATATCAACCATTCTTCCACTGGCTCTCCACAGTTCCTCTTCCTTTACCACATGGTGCCCTTCTCGTCACTGTCACTGTCAATGTCGGCTCCTTTTACACTTACATACCTAATGCCCATGGCCTTGCCACTATAGAACACTACCTTTCCCAATGCTCAGCAGATTTTAAACCTACAATCTTCTTCCTAGTCACCATGACAGACTCTGTTCTTCCAATTTCTTCTCCATTGAAGGCATCACCTACAAACAAACCTGGGACACAGCAATGGGCACCCACAGAGCACCATCATATGCCAATATATGTAGGGGCCATCTAGAGAAATCTTTCATAACCACCCAGAATCCCAAACCCCTCATCTAGTTCAGAATCATTGATGAAATTGTGATCTGGATTGAAGATGGTGACACCCTATCCACATTTCTCCAGAACCTCAAAACCGTTTCTCCCATTTGCTTCACCTTTTCCTTCTCAACCCAGTAAGCCACCTTCTTAAACGTTCACTTCCACCTCAAAGATGGCTACATCAGTACCTCTGCCTCTATCAAGCTTACCAACTACTAGTAATTACCTCCACTTCGACAGCAGCCACACATTCCATAGCAAGAAATACCTTGTTGTGAATCTTCAGGTTTTTGCGGCGCAAAGACTGCTCCATTAAGTTTCGGGAATGCAGCCGCATGAATTCTGCTTCTTCTTCTAATATTTCGGCTGTATACCTTTCAGCCATCTTCAGAGAGAGCCGTATGACTGACGCTCCAGCGCTCGCTCCATCCTTTTAAACTCACGGACCGCGCCACTGCGCATGCGGCCACAGATAAACAAGGCGCCAGTGATGTTGATCGGCGGCAAAGACGTACAATATGCATGAGTTACGTCTGTGGCTGCGCAATCGATCCATGCTGGGAGGTCGATGTATTACTGGGAGCTGAACTGTAGCGACGTCTTTGTAAGTTCAATATTGAAAGTGCCGGATTCCATGATTTATCTAATGTGAAACCGCTGTCTCTATTAATTAAATTCTTCGTTAAGCGGATTTCAATGGCCTCTTTTACTACGGAGTCCCTGAAAGATGAAACAGAAGTCAGAATTTCGACATTTTCAAATACCATAGAGTGACCAGAATCAATACAATGCTCTGCCACAGCTGATTTACTGGGTTGTAAGAGCCGAGTGTACCTGCGATGTTCCGTACACCTCTCTTGGACTGTACGATTCGTTTGTCCGATATATGAAAGGCCACATTCACATGGTATCTTATAAACTCCAGGCTTGCGGAGTAGTAAGTCATCTTTAACGGAACCCAGGAGAGCAGCTGTCTTCGCCGGTGGACGAAAAATCACTTTTACTTTATGTTTAGTGAGGATCCGTCCTATTTTGGATGAAAGGCTTCCCACGTACGGCAGGAAAGCCATGGATTTAAATGTTTTCTCGTCATCTTCAGCATTCCTTACGGACACCTTAGGTTTTACTTGTAGTGCCTTACGTATCTGTTGTGGAGAATACCCGTTGTCCTCAAAAACTCTCTTCAGATGTAAAAGTTCGTCTTTTAAACTACTTTCATCAGATATGACGTGTGCTCGGTGTACCAAAGTTCTTAAAACACTACTCGTCTGCGAAGGATGGTGACAGCTATTTCCATGTAAATATAAGTCCGTATGGGTCGGTTTCCGATATACTGCATGACCCAAAGTGCCATCTTCTTTGCGCCGGACCAAGACATCCAAAAATGGAAGACATCCCTCCTTTTCCACTTCCATTGTAAACTGAATTTGTCCATGGATGGAATTCAGATGGTTTAAGAAGTCCTGCAATTTGTCCTCGCCATGGGGCCACACTACGAAGGTGTCATCAACGTACCTCCAAAAAACTGTAGGCTTCAAACTAGCAGACTCCAGGGCCTTCTCCTCGAAGTCCTCCATAAATAAATTGGCCACCAAGGGTGACAAAGGACTACCCATGGCAACACCGTCAGTCTGTTAAAAAAAGTCGTTATTAAATAAAAAGTATGTGGAGGTCATCACATGGTGAAACAAAGCTAAAATCTCCTTATCAAAACTTTTTCCAATAAGATCTAAAGATTCAGAGAGAGGTACCTTAGTAAATAGCGACACTACATCAAAGCTGACTAATAAATCAGAGGTGTTCAGTTTCAAAGACTTTAATTTGCCAATGAAATCTGCAGAGTTCCTTATATGATGATCACATTTTCCCACAAGCGGCCTCAATAGTGACGCCAGGTGCTTGGCACAATCATAGTTGGGAGAACCAATATTGCTCACGATAGGACGTAGAGGAACGTCTTTCTTATGGATCTTTGGGAGTCCATAAAGCCTTGGTGGCACTGCACCACTTGGTTTCAGTCTTCGTATGACTTCCGGTGGAAATGGGGAGGCATTCAAAAGCGACGCCGTCTTCCTTACCACCTTGTTGGTGGGGTCCTTACTGATCTTCCGGCACATACTATCATTCAGTAAGCTGTATATCTTATCATGATAGTCGTCACGTGACATTAAAACAGTGGCATTACCTTTATCGGCAGGGAGAACCACCGTTTCGGTATCTTGGCGGAGCATACGTAGTGCAGTCCTCTCTGCCACAGATATATTGCTTCTTTGTGGGCGAGCCTTCATAACAGCTCGACAAGCTTCGCGTCTTATTTCATATGCAGAATCCGTAGAGAGTGGTCGAACGGCTTCTTCAACGGCACTGATGAATGCAGGTATAGGCAAAACCTTTGGCGTGGGTGCAAAATTCAGTCCTTTGCTTAAGACCATCATCGTAGCATCGTCCAAATCTCTACCCGTCATATTAATGACGGAGCGTCGAATGATACTTTCTTGCTGTGGAGATGGCTCAAGTCGGCTGAACTTTGCAGTCTGTCTTGATGTCGCTACCTCACGAACCCAGTCTGATTTGGCCCATGTTGTACCCTCTATCCAATTCCAAGAGTTGCTGGGTAACTCCACAGACATCTTCAGGTGCAGACGATAAAGTTCTTGAGAAACAAGATCCAGCTTCCTTCGTGTAAATCGGATCCTCTCCTTAACGATAGCAGAACCAGCTTTAATTAAAATCTTATTCATGGAAGTCTTTAAGTTTTTTACTGAGGTGCCGTGACCATGGCATAATTCCGAAGTTTGCCAGGTTAGTACATTTTATAAAATGAATAAGACGAGTAGTGTTCTAAGAACTTTGGTACACCGAGCACACGTCATATCTGATGAAAGTAGTTTAAAAGACGAACTTTTACATCTGAAGAGAGTTTTTGAGGACAACGGGTATTCCCCACAACAGATACGTAAGGCACTACAAGTAAAACCTAAGGTGTCCATAAGGAATGCTGAAGATGACGAGAAAACATTTAAATCCATGGCTTTCCTGCCGTACGTGGGAAGCCTTTCATCCAAAATAGGACGGATCCTCACTAAACATAAAGTAAAAGTGATTTTTCGTCCACCGGCGAAGACAGCTGCTCTCCTGGGTTCCGTTAAAGATGACTTACTACTCCGCAAGCCTGGAGTTTATAAGATACCATGTGAATGTGGCCTTTCATATATCGGACAAATGAATCGTACAGTCCAAGAGAGGTGTACGGAACATCGCAGGTACACTCGGCTCTTACAACCCAGTAAATCAGCTGTGGCAGAGCATTGTATTGATTCTGGTCACTCTATGGTATATGAAAATGTCGAAATTCTGACTTCTGTTTCATCTTTCTGGGACTCCGTAGTAAAAGAGGCCATTGAAATCCGCTTAACGAAGAATTTAATTAATAGAGACAGCGGTTTCACATTAGATAAATCATGGAATCTGGCACTTTCAATATTGAACTTACAAAGACGTCACTACAGTTCAGCTCCCAGTAATACATCGACCTCCCAGCATGGATCGATTGCGCAGCCACAGACGTAACTCATGCATATTGTACGTCTTTGCCGCCGATCAACATCACTGGCGCCTTGTTTATCTGTGGCCGCATGCGCAGTGGCGCGGTCCGTGAGTTTAAAAGGATGGAGCGAGCGCTGGAGCGTCAGTCATACGGCTCTCTCTGAAGATGGCTGAAAGGTATACAGCCGAAATATTAGAAGAAGAAGCAGAATTCATGCGGCTGCATTCCCGAAACTTAATGGAGCAAGAAATACCTTCCTTACAACCTAGCCACTTGTAGCCTTCGCATTTGTAGTGATGAGCAGCCCTTCTCAAAATATACCAAGAGTCTCACTGAGGCCTTCACAGTCTACAGTTACTCTCCCAACCTTGTACCATAAGAGATCTCCCATGGCTTGTCTCTCCAGTCACACACCACCTCCCAGAGTACCACTGTCTGGCAGCAGAGGAACATTCCTGTCGTGACTCAGTAAAAATCAGGACTGAAGCAACTTAATCACATTTTCTGCAAAGTTTTGATTACCTCTTATCATTCATTGAAATGAGGAATGTGCTACCACTATCCTTCCCACCCCTCCCACAGTGGTATTATTGTCCACTGAACCTACATGATATCCTTGTTCATCCCTACACAATCACTGCTCCCAATCCCTTGCCTCATGACTCAGATCCCTGTAATAGACCTAGAGGTGAGATCTGTCCCACACAACATTCCACCAACACCTGCTCCAGTCCGGTAACAAGCATCACCTGTTCCATCAAAGGCAGGGCTACCTTTGAATCCAGTCATGTAATCTGTGAGCTAAGCTGCAACCACTGTGCTGCATTGTACATGGGCATGACAATCAACAATCTGTCTGTCCACATGAATGGTCACTGATAAATATTGGGCAAGAAACAGTTGCTGAATTTCCTGCCCAACACAACAGTCATTAAAATTAAGACTGTGTCGCATGAATCCGTCCTACCGATAAAAACTTTTATGTGCAAGTGGGAACTCGCCCAGCAACATCTCCTGCATTTCCATAATCCTTGTGGCTTCAACTTTTATTAGTCATTGTCATTTACCCACCTATCCCCTTCCCTGTCCCCATTTCAGCAATACAAAGCCTTCTATTTCACCAATGCTTCCATAGTCTCTTTATGAGTCTCCTTTTCCACTCTCCCCCTCCCCCCTGCCTGACCTCCTGACTGCATGTAGCTGCCCTACCCTCTCTCCACCTTGTCCTTGTATGCTCCCACAAGCAGCACCTCACTGTCTCCCACTCCTACCCTACTATCCTCCCACTCCCAGCCTCTTCCTTACCCTCACCACCATGATTGCTTCTCAGTTGGCCGCAATCTGGCCTCAGAAGCCAGACAGTGAATGCTTAGTTATTTAGCAGTCTTTTTGTTGTGGCTGCCTGTAACTCAACATTTCCACTAAATAGTGAGTAGCAAACTATTCTTTTATAAGGTTTAAAAAAAAGGTAATGAGAATTTTTGATTTTCTTCAAGTGTCTTTATTTATTCATCAATAAGGTCCCCTTCAAAGTAATATAACACACTTGTGCCCCCATTTTTTCCAGTTTTGAAAACACTTTTGGAACTCACTTTTCGTAATGGCGGTCAGCTCTTTCAGCAATTCTGTTTTTTATCTCATCAGTGATGACAAAACGACACTTTCATGGTTCTCTTCAACCTTAGGAATATAAGAAAGTCATAGGGGGTCATGTCTGGCAAATATAGGTGCTGAGACAACATTACAGTTTTGTTTTTTGCCAAAAAATCATGAATAAGTATTGAGATGTGATCGGGCTCATTACCATGACCCAGTTTCCATAAGTGCCTTTGCCACATTTCTGGATGTTTTCTGCAGATTGCTTTACGCAAGTGGCACCTAACTTCCAAGTGGCATATCTTACTAAACGTATGACCATAAGGCCGGAGCTCATGATGCACTATCCCATTATAATTGAAGATAACAGTGAGAAGAACCTTCACACATGATCGAAATTATTGATTTTTTCTTTTTACCTTGGCTCTTCACGCAGTTTACTCATAGTAGATTCTCCGAAAGCCACAGTCAACATTTTGAACATGATGCTGCACTTTATTCAGTTTTTCAAGCAAAGTTTAATAAAAATTCTTTGATCTGTCATTTTCATAAGTAAAAATTCACCAAGCACCATATAACACTTTTGACTGCCAACAGTAAACTAAATATTCAAAACAGTTGAAAATGCAATCACAAATCAGGAACATGTGTACTGAGAAGATAAAAGAAAAAACTTTGAAAATTGGGTGTATAAATCCTGTGAAATGGGGAGAGGGAGAAAAGAGATCTAGAGAAGGGGGGAAAGACTATAAGTGCATTGGTGGAATAGGTGTATAGTGCTGGAGTGGCATAGGGAAGAGGTGGAGGACAGGGACTTGGGAAGCTTGAGGCCAGGGGGGGGGGGGGGGCTACGGGATGAATGATGGAGAGTTCCCACCTGTGTAGTTCAGTGCAGCTGGTGCTGTTAGGAAGGATCCAGGTAGTGCAGGCTGTGAAATAGTCACTGAAGTGAAGCCTGTTGTGTTGGGCAGCATGTTCAGCAACTGGATGGCTGGATGGTCCGTCTCTCTCTCTCTCTCTCTCTCTCTCTCTCTCTCTCTCTTGGCCACAATGTGGCAGTGACCATTCATGTTGAAAGACAGCTTGTTAGTTGTTATGCCAATGTGGGAAGCAACACAGTGGTTGCAGATCAGTTCTTAGATCTCAAAACTGCTTTCACAGGTAGCATGCTTGTCAAAGCAGTCAACTGATCTACAAACTAAGCTACAACAACTGTACTGCTTTCTACATGGGTATGACAACTAACAAGCTGTCTATCCACATGAATAGTCATCACCAAACTGTGACAACTCAGCTGGACAACTCAGTTGCTGAACATGCCGCCCAACATGATGTGCTTCAGTTTAATGGCTGCTTTGTGCTATCCTACCAGTACTATCTTTTTCTGAGCTGCACAGTTGGGAACTTTCCCTACAACATATCAGTCATTCTTGTCAACTCCTCTGGCCTCAGACTTTACTAGTCCCTGTCCTCCACCCCTTCCCTGCTCCCACTCCAGCACTACACATGCCTTCTATTCCACCAATGCAGCTACTAGTCCTTCCCTCTTCTCTATATCTTCTCTCCCTCTCCCCCTCTCCTTCCCCCAGCAAGGCATCCCGGCTCTGCACCTAGCCACTCCATCCTGTCTCTACAGTGTCCCTGCTCCCTCTCAACGTAGCACATCTTCCCCACCTCATAATCTGCTGTCTTTCCCCCTAGCCCACTCCATGCCTCATCCTAACCACCCCCCTCCCCCCTCCCATCCTTGAATTGCTACTCATACGAGATACTAGTGCAACCCGCCTTCAGGCACTGGTGGCCACAGACAGTAGGTTGTGTGTGTGTGTGTGTGTGTGTGTGTGTGTGTGTGTGTGTGTGTGTGTGTGTGTGTGTGTGTGTGTGTCCTGCTTCTGAATGTCAGGACATTTGGTGAGTAGCAATCTATCTACAGCCCCATCTGCATATATACTCCACAAGCCTCTGTCCAGTGTAGAGCAGAGTGTACTACTGCTAGTCATTTCCTGTTCCACATGCAAACAGAGCAAGGGAAAACTGACTGACTAAAAGCCTCAGTATAAGCCTTAATCTCTTGAATTTTATTTTCTTTGTCCTTATGTGAAGTGAAGTGTACCTTGGTGGTAGTGGAATTGTTTTGCAGTTGGCCTCAAATGCTCATTCTCTAAATTTCCTAAAAAGTGCCTATTGAAATGAACACCCTTTTCCCTCCAGGGATTCCCATTTGAGTTTATGAAGCAACTCCATAGTACTTTCGTGCTGTTAGAACCTGCCAGTAACAAATCGACCAGCATGCCTCTGAATTGCTTCACTGCTTTCCTTTCATCTGACTCTGTGGGGATCCAAAACAGTAGAACAGTACTTGAGAATGGATTGCACTAATGTTTTATAAACCGTCTCCTTTATACATGAGCTACACTTCCCCAAATGTCTCCCAATAAAATTAACTTGTCCATTTGCCTTCTCTGCTAGCAACCTTATGTGCTCATTCCATTTCATATTGCTTCTCAAAGTTACACGTAGATATTTAATTGATTCTACTGTGTCAAGGAGTACACTACACATGCTGTATACAAATGTTACAGGATTGTGTATCCTGATCATCTGCATTAACTTATTTTATTTTATTTATTTATTTATTTATTTATTTTTTTACATTTAGAGCAAGTTGCCATTCTTGCTGCTCACCATGTCTGTTAGATCATATATGTACATAGAGGATAAGACCAGTCCTAGCACACTTTTGTGGGGCTCCACTGACGATACCATTGTTTCTCATGAACATTAGTCATTGAGGACAGTGTACTGGATTCTGTTATTAAAAAGAAACAAACCATTCACATATCTAGACCTTTATCAAATGGTTCAAATGGCTCTGAGCACTATGCGACTCAACTTCTGAGGTCATCAGTCGCCTAGAACTTAGAACTAATTAAACCTAACTAACCTAAGGACAGCACACACATCCATGCCCAAGGCAGGATTCGAACCTGCAACCGTAGCGGTCACGCGGTTCCAGACTGAAGCGCCTTTAACCGCATGGCCACACCGGCCGGCAAACCTTTATCAACAATCTGCAGTGGGACACAAGTCAAACACTTTCTGGAAATCTAGGAATCTAGGAATATGGAATCTGCCTGTTGCCCTTCATCTAAGGTTCGCAGGCTACCATGTGAGAAAAGGCAAGCTGAATTTTGTTTGAGCAATCCATCCTAGAAAGCAGGAGAGCTTCTGTGAAGTGTAGAAGGTAGGAGATAAGGCACTGCTGGAAGTAAAGCTGTGAGAAGGGGTTATGAGTCTTGCATGGATAGTTCGGTTGCTAAAGCACTTGCCCATTAAAGGCAATGTTCCTGAGTCAAGTCTTGGTCTGGCACACAGTTTTAATTTGCCAGGAAGTTTCATATCAGTGCACACCCACTGCAGAGTGAAAGTATCATTTGCGAACTTGAGGCTTCTTTCTTACCAGAAGACCTGATATGTTGAAAAAGTTTCGGATTTCTTAATAGCAGGTAGTAGAATTACTTACAGCTGATTTATTGAAAATAAGTATCTAACAATTTCAATTACTTCAGTTGCGAAATGATTTTTTTCGTCAATCCAAAGGGAGTTAACAATTGAAAAGACTTTCCACGACAGCATTTGTGCATGACACAGCAAGAGAAAAACTCAAAAGCACTTCTATATTTATACGACAAATGCCTACATTTTTAAGTATGTGGGATACATCACACCATCTCTTTATCAGTAGCCACATTTTCTTCCCATTTCTCAGGTTTTCTAGAAACAGTTTTGTTCACATATCCTAACTCATCAATTAATTCATCTTCCTTTCAAGAGAAAGGACTATCCCAGGAGCAAGTCTGTGTTCTCTCAAAAGGAGGAAATTTTGCTATCACTCCATCACAGATTCCCACGGAAGATATTGTTGCCAATATAGAAGCAGGGATTCGTCTGTTATCACCGCATTCTGCCAATGAAGTCAGAATGGAAACAGCCAGGATATTACGTAAAGCTAAGCCACCCAGCAGTAATTTATCCCTAGGAGAAAGGAAGGCATTACGGGAGATCAATGTGGACAGGAATATTATTGTACTTACTGCTGATAAGGGTAATGCTACTGTCGTCCTGAAGAGTGAGGATTATCATAAAAAGATCAGTGACCTCTTGGATCCTACCACCTATAAAAAAAACTGAAAAAGGACCCTACAACAAAAGTGTTAAGTGCTACCCAGCAATTCATAAACCGCTCTTCCATTCCTACAGAAGATAAAAAATACCTTTGCAAAACGGAAGCTTACCCTCCAAGACTGTATGGGTTACCTAAGATACACAAGCCCAATGTCCCTTTGAGATAAATAGTAAGTGCCATTGGGGCTCCTGCTCAAGAGCTGGCTCGATATCTTGCTTCTTTGTTGCAATCGTATATAGGTAAAACTGACACTCATATTAAAAATTCCATGTATTTTATCGAAAAACTGAGGGAGATCACAGTTAGTCCAAGTGACATCTTTGTCAGTTTCGATGTAGTATCCCTGTTCACCATGGTCCCTGTTGACAAAGCTCTTTCTTACATAGCTGATATGTTTCCTACTGATATAATAGCTTTGTTTCGACATTGTCTATCCTCAACTTATTTTCAATATAACGAGTTTTATTAACAAATTGATGGGGTGGCCATGGGTAGCCCTCTGAGCCCTGCTATTGCTAATCTATTTATGGAATTTTTCGAACAAAAAGTGCTGCAGTCGGCCAAAAAAAAGCCCTTTGAAATGGTATCAATATGTGGATGACACCTTTGTGATATGGAATCATGCTGAAGAGGAACTGAGTGATTTTTTGGTGCACATAAACAGTTTCAATCCAAAGATACAATTCACCATGGAGAAAGAGAGTAATGGACAACTAAATTTTTTGGGTGTATTGGTTATTAAACGGGCAGATGGGACTTTAGGGCACAAGGTATATAGGAAAAACACACACACACACACACACACACACACACACACACACACCCCGATCGTTACCTACATAAGGATTCGAATCATCATCCTAGGCAGAAGGGAGGAGTCATAAAATCTTTAGTGGACAGGGCTAATACCATCTGTGAGCCAATTTATTTGCAAGATGAATTAAGCCATTTGCGAACGGCTTGTAAGAGAAATGGGTACACTGACAATGAAATAGATCGAGCACTCCACCCTAGAAGAAAAGTGTCCTAAAATACACGACGACAACAACAACCGTCAGCTGGAAAAGTTTTTCTTCCGTTTGTTCATAACATCTCGGACCGTACTGGGAAAGTTTTGGCCAAATTTCAAGTGGAGACAATCTTTCGAGCTACCAAGAAAATTAGTGAAAGTTTAAGATCGGTGAAAGACGCACGACACCCCTTAGCTACCCCAGGTGTGTATAAAATTCCGTGTAGCTGTGGCATGGTTTATATTGGAACAACTAAAAGGAGTGTTAATACCCGCCTAATGGAACACAAAAGGAACTGTAGACAAACTGGGACAAATTGACAAATCCACTGTAGCGGAACACATTTTCAAAGACGGTGATCATGAAATAAAATTTAGTGAGACAAACATGATAGCCAGAACCTCACATTATTATACCAACATGTATAGAGAAGCTATAGAGATCTACAAGCACAAAAATAATTTTAATAAAAAAGGAGGAGGATCAAAACTAGACAAGATATGGTGGTCGACTCTGTACCAACGAAGTGACTATCGATTACCTATAACCGAGAAAGATGGCACTAGCCAGAGATAGTTTTAAAGTCGAAAGCACGTGATGAGTGGTGGCGCCATCTAAGTGCTCTATATAAGCGGGACCTCCAGCGCCTAGCAGCCAGTCGTCAACTCACCTCAGAAGATGTTGCCCACAGTAGGCAATGAAACGTCAGGAAGGAGAAGCAGTTTTATTTATGCACCACGGCAATTCAGCCCGGAAGTTTTAATTAATGAAGACGCCGGCTGTGAAAGCTTACATGTTATGATTACTACATCTCTGTTTTTTTGTTTTTTTCTTTAAACAATTCTAGTTACTCAGCTGATTCAGTTCCAGAAATATTTGTTCTTTCCAATTTTTGGATTGAATTTGATAGCTTTTTCAGGTGGATTTGGGTGAAATGAAGCCAAAGAAATGACTGTGGGTTCTCAAAACTTTATTTTAGCATTGTGTGACACCTGTCCTGAGACATGGAATAAAACTTCACAGTTTCATAAATATCATTAAGTCTTATAAGTCCTGGCAGCAATGACAATCATCTAGTTTTAACACTATCTATAACCTGCTTATATTCATTAGCAACAAAATCGCAAGATGGTTTCAGTTTTTCTACACACACATTATAAAAATGAAAATGCTGAAATATTTTTTTTTTTACTACAGTTTCTATATTGATAGAAAGAATGTCTGCACTTGTTTCTGCACCATTGTGTACCACACGGGCTACACAACCAATGCCTTGAATACACTGTTCAGTTTGGAGTAAATATTTGTCCCAGCTCTCTTGCACCCACCAAAATTAGCATTAGTTATCTGCATAAAGGGTGACAAACTTGTCAGATAAATTCTGCTTTCTTAAGATGCCCAGGACATAACTAGCTAATAATTCTGCTGTTTCTCCACCAAGGTTCAGAAAAGAGATTTTTTATACGAATACCTTTGGTAGGAGTGAAATATATAACTAAAATTGGGACTAATTTTAAGCTTTCGTGATTTGATCCATCAACTATCACAGACACGTACTTAGTCTCTAAATTCTGATTGCACTTCACGCCTTGCATATGGCGATAAAACATGCACAAAAATAGACTCATGTTTTGTCCTGGAGCACATGATTTTCTTCTCAAAAAGTTCTCTGACAATGAGCTGTGTAGTCCATTGAACATAATGAGTGGTTGTGTTTTGCAGTACGAATCACACAGCTGTTCGTTAGCAGTGATGTGTTTATCTTGCTCAGTTTGTAGTCAGTTCGTACTTACAAAGGCAGTCATACTGCTGGAAGCCCTCATGGAAACTGCCAGCACGTGCTGTGCTTCTTAATGTGTTGTGTTGTATTGGCATGTTCTCCATGTTCAATGCAAAAAACTGAATGGCTTAAATCACATTCTACATTCAAAGATGTTACCATTTGCTTCAAGAAAGGAAACTCTACTTAAAGAGTTTGGGAGAAAGTAAATATCCTTTTCCCCATTTAAAATTCACGTCTGTATCAAACAAAGCGAACAACAAACAGTGCAATGCACTGGTGCAAGCTCGCCATGCCCCCATTGTTAAAAGCTGTTTTCTGCTTTCTATCAGTACTTCTCAGTAGAAATCAGAAGACTGAGCCGCTTGCAGCTACGGCCAATATATGAGATCCAACAGTGTCTAGCTAATTCGTATTAATTGCTGCAGATAAGCACAACATTTGAACATTAACCTCCATGTAACAAGCTTTCATAAAACCTTGTTACTTCCATGTTTCATTTCTGCCATGAAAAATGATCAATAAGAATCTCGCACCAGAGTTGTCAGCACTGAGTAAGATAGTGGAAAGTCTTCTTTTTGTACCTGTACTGTCACCATGTACTTTCACTCTCCATTTTCATCACAGCTCAAGGACCAAGAAAACTTGAAAACTTTTTACTTGAAATGCAGGATTGTTAGGAAATCACTGCAAATGGATCATACAATTTACTTGAAGAATATTGTACTACCACTGAAAATATCATACATTTTTATTTTTCAGTCTCTCTTCCCACCTACTACCATCTCGGTCTATGCTGATAGTGTTAATTGGCTTACATTCCATAGTTACAAAAAAAACATCAAAACTTTTTAACAAAATAAAATAAAAATAAACAATGTCACTGCTGGTACTGTTTGTAATTGTCTGGATGAATTTATTCATTGTCACTGACATCAATATAATTGTCCTGATATAGTCAGAAATTTATCAATTTCATCTGAATCATTCGACGGGTAAATATGAGCAGTGACCAGTCTTTCAATGTTAGATTTGGTCAGTTGGAATCTGGTGCAGCAATCACAGGACTATTTGGCGCAGTGGGATGAAGGAGAGTTCCTTTCATTTTAGACATGATGCTGGTTTCTCACATCGGTTTTCATTCTGAATATCTTGCTGAAAACAAACACTTAAAAAGGAAATTACCGAACTATCAGTTTAATAAGTCACAGCTGCAAAATACTAACGCGAATTCTTTACAGACGAATGGAAAAACTGGTAGAAGCCGACCTCGGGGAAGATCAGTTTGGATTCCGTAGAAATGTTGGAACACGTGAGGCAATACTGACCTTACGACTTATCTTGGAAGAAAGATTAAGAAAAGGCAAACCTACGTTTCTAGCATTTGTAGACTTAGAGAAAGCTTTTGACAATGTTGACTGGAATACTCTCTTTCAAATTCTGAAGGTGGCAGGGGTAAAATACAGGGAGCGAAAGGCTATTTACAATTTGTACAGAAACCAGATGGCAGTTATAAGAGTCGAGGGGCATGAAAGGGAAGCTGTGGTTGGGAAAGGAGTGAGACAGGGTTGTAGCCTCTCCCCGATGTTATTCAATCTGTATATTGAGCAAGCAGTAAAGGAAACAAAAGAAAAATTCGGAGTAGGTATTAAAATTCATGGACAAGAAGTAAAAACTTTGAGGTTTGCCGATGACATTGTAATTCTGTCAGAGACAGCAAAGGACTTGGAAGAGCAGTTGAACGGAATGGACAGTGTCTTGAAAAGAGGATATAAGATGAACATCAACAAAAGCAAAACGAGGATAATGGAATGTAGTCAAATTAAGTCGGGTGATGCTGAGGGAATTAGATTAGGAAATGAGACACTTAAAGCAGTAAAGGAGTTTTGCTATTTGGGGAGCAAAATAACCGATGATGGTCGAAGTAGAGAGGATATAAAATGTAGACTGGCAATGGCAAGGAAAGCGTTTCTCAAGAAGAGAAATTTGTTAACATCGAATATAGTTTTAGGTGTCAGGAAGTCGTTTCTGAAAGTATTTGTATGGAGTGTAGCCATGTATGGAAGTGAGACATGGACGATAACTAGTTTGGACAAGAAGAGAATAGAAGCTTTCGAAATGTGGTGCTACAGAAGAATGCTGAAGATAAGGTGGGTAGATCACGTAACTAATGAGGAGGTATTAAACGATAACTAGTTTGGACAAGAAGAGAATAGAAGCTTTCGAAATGTGGTGCTACAGAAGAATGCTGAAGATAAGGTGGGTAGATCACGTAACTAATGAGGAGGTATTGAATAGGATTGGGGAGAAGAGAAGTTTGTGGCACAACTTGACTAGAAGAAGGGATCGGTTGGTAGGACATGTTCTGAGGCATCGAGGGATCACAAATTTAGCATTGGAGGGCAGCGTGGAGGGTAAAAATCATAGAGGGAGACCAAGAGATCAATACACTAAGCAGATTCAGAAGGATGTAGGTTGCAGTAGGTACTGGGAGATGAAGAAGCTTGCACAGGATAGAGTAGCATGGAGAGCTGCATCAAACCAGTCTCAGGACTGAAGACCACAACAACAACTGAATATTTTGAAACTGGACTGTCTTATCTCTTGCTCTTCCTCATTCATTAATCCTTATGCGGTCGTGCGGCTTTTCGTAACATTAATAGTCATGTGGGGTGTTGCTGACACCCCAAATAAAAGTGGCTATAAGGACATTCTTGTGCAGCATATCACCGATATGAATATGTTAACATTCTAAATAGCCATTTGTAATGTAATCTCCTGATACATTAGCGTTTTATTTAATATTATTTTAGTGTTAAATTGGGTTATTTGAAACATATGCTATAATTTCCATTTTCTTACAATATTTTGTTTAATTATTTATTTCTGTTATTCTTCATATTGTATAACAGGTATAAGACATTATACATATAATTAAACATTTGTTCAGTGAACTCGTACGAACATTTTATGAAATCAGTCACTATCATTGGCTGCAAAGGTGTGCATTATCGTAACACTTTACACACACATTTCTCATGTGCTTTACATACGTAACTTTCAGACATCGAGCACAGTGCGATTCAACTTTTATATCTTTTCTCCGGGGACAAACTGTGCCTGGGCTTGAGTATTCTTTGTTCAGAAGGTGGTGCATTGTTGATGTCTTCAATTCCCACCATTTTTGCGGCTTTCTCTCTAACTTGTTTATGCAGGGAGTGAGTGGCTGCTCTTTTGCACTCTATGGGATGTACTAATGACCTTCCGACATCAAGTAAAAACAATCCCTGGGAAATCCTCTTATTGTTATTATTTGCGTATATGATGAAGGTGTTAATGCAAGCAATGTCAATCATTCGGAAAAATGGGGCAAGTGGCCAGCATCTAGTTTTTCTTGAAGTTGAATAAGTAGCACACATTTCTTCTTCTTCTTCTTCTTCTTCTTCTTCTTCTTGCGTTACGACCTCTTTAGGACCACGGGTAGCCCCTTGGTGGACTGCATTTTCCTCTTCTTCACCCAGAACCTCTTCATTATTTCTCTTTTTCTCTCCCACTGTTCTTCCGATATGTTCAGTTTCTGTTTCTCCTGGCGGCTCCACTAGTGACTTTCTAATCTTTTCCTGTATTCTTCTGTCATTGATCTCTGGCATATCTGTCAGTGTATATTTGTTCCTCCAATTTTCCTTTCTTTCGACCTTGATCCCCAATTCCAACCAGTCCTTCTGAAGTTCAACAACCCACTTGGTTCCTGTCTTTCCCCTTGTCCTCTCTGTTGTTTCCCACACTATCTTCGTCATTCTGTCTATACTCATCCTAACTACATGCCCAGCAAACCTTGCCATTTTGAGTCTGATTTCCCCGGATATTGTTCTCATGTTCCGGTACAATTCTTCCCTAGGTCTTTGCATCCACCTCTCTCCACCTCTTTTGGGACCTAGTATTTTTCTCAGTATTTTTCTCTCTTCTTTCTCTAGTTGTTCTGCCCCATTTCTTCGTAGTGTCATCATCTCAGCAGCATATAATACTGCATTCCTCACTGTTGCCTTGTAGTGGCTTATCTTTGCCTCTGTGGATATATTGTTTTTATTGTATATCTCGCTCGTCATGCAGAAGGCTGACCTCATCTTCTTTATCCTCTCTGTTATTCCCTCCTTGCTCCCATTCCTTCTGGTTATAAATTCTCCCAGGTATTTAAATTTGTCCACCATTTGCACAGTGCCTTCTGGTGTTTCCCAGCCTGCAGTGGTGTTTAATGTCTTTGTCTTGTTATAGGCTATCCTCAGTCCCACCTTTCTGGCTACCTTACTTAAATTGTCGAGTTGTGTCTTTGCGTCCTCTTCCATCTCACTTGCTATTGATATGTCATCTGCAAAGGCCAGGCAGTCCACTTGAGCCCTGTTGTCATTTTTGTCCCCCACGTGGGTCTTTGGTATTCCTATTTCCTCGTTTATTGCTCTCCACTGCTTGATCACTTCGTCCAGTGCTATATTGACCAACAATGGTGACAATCCATCTCCCTGTTTAACAACAGTCTTGATCTCAAATTCTTCTGACATTGCTTCTCTGAATCTCACCCTTGCTTTTGTGTCTGTCAGAATTTCTTCTATGATTTCTTGTGTAGTTCCATCAAGTCCTCTGTTCTTCATGATCCTAACAAGAATCTGCCTGTCGATGGAGTCCTATGTCTTTGTGAAGTCCACCAAGGTTATTACTGTCTTTTTGTTTTTTAAGGCCCTGTGTTCTATCAGTTGCTTCAGGATAAATATCTGTTCTACACAACCTCTTCCCTTTCTGAATCCCGCTTGGTAGTCGCCAACTGTACTTTCTACCTGTTCTTCTACATCTACATCTACATCTACATCTACAATATACTCCGCAAGCCACCCAATGGTGTGTGGCGGAGGGCACTTTACGTGCCACTGTCATTACCTCCCTTTTCTGTTCCAGTCTCGTATGGTTCACGGGAAGAACGACTGTCTGAAAGCCTCAGTGCGCTCTCGAATCTCTCTAATTTCACATTCGTGATCTCCTCGGGAGGTATAAGTAGGGGAAGCAATATATTTGATACCTCACCCAGAAACGCATCCTCTCGAAACCTGGCGAGCAAGCTACACTGCGATGCAGAGCGCCTCTCTTGCAGAGTCTGCCACTTGAGTTTGCTAAACATCTCCGTAACGCTATCACGGTTGCCAAATAACCCTGTGATGAAACGCGCTGCTCTTCTTCGGATCTTCCCTATCTCTTCCGTCAACCCGATCTGGTACGGATCCCACACTGATGAGCAATACTCAAGTATAGGTCGAACGAGTGTTTTGTAAGCCACTTCCTTTGTTGATGGACTACATTTTCTAAGGACTCTCCCAATGAATCTCAACCTGGTACCTGCCTTACCAACAATTAATTTTATATGATCATTCCACTTCAAATCATTTCGCACATCTACTCCCAGATATTTTACGGAAGTAACTGCTACCAGTGTTTGTTCCGCTATAATGTAATCATACAATAAAGGATCCATCTTTCTATGCATTCACAATACATTACATTTGTCTATGTTGAGGGTCAGTTGCCACTCCCTGCACCAAGTGCCTATCTGCTGCAGATCTTCCTGCATTTCGCTGCAATTTTCTAATGCTGCAACTTCTCTGTATACTACAGCATCATCCACGAAAAGTCGCATGGAACTTCCGACTCTATCTACTAGGTCATTTATATATACTGTGAAAAGCAATGGCCCCATAACACTCCCTTGTGGCACCCAGAGGTTACTTTAACGTCTGTAGACGTCTCTCCACTGAGAACAACATGCTGTGTTCTGTTTGCTAAAAACTCTTCAATCCAGCCACACAGCTGGTCTGATATTCCATAGGCTCTTACTTTGTTTATCAGGCGATAGTGCGGAACTGTATTGAACGCCTTCCGGAAGTCAAGGAAAATAGCATCTACCTGGGAGCCTGTATCTAATATTTTCTGGGTCTCATGAACAAATAAAGCGAGTTGGGTCTCACACGATCGCTGTTTCCGGAATCCATGTTGATTCTTACGGAGTAGATTCTGGGTTTCCAGAAATGACATGATACATGAGCAAAAAACATGTTCTAAAATTCTACAACGGATTGATGTCAGAGATATAGGCCTATAGTTTTGCGCATCTGTTCGACGACCCTTCTTGGAAACTGGAACTACCTATGCTCTTTTCCAGTCATTTGGAACCTTCCGTTCCTCTAGAGACTTGCGGTACATGGCTGTTAGAAGGGGGGCAAGTTCTTTCACGTACTCTGTGTAGAATCGAATTGGTATCCCATCAGGTCCAGTGGACTTTCCTCTGTTGAGTGATTCCAGTTGTTTTTCTATTCCTTGGACACTTATTTCGATGTCAGCCATTTTTTCGTTTGTGCGAGGATTTAGAGAAGGAACTGCAGTGCGGTCTTCCCTTGTGAAACAGCTTTGGAAAAAGGTGTTTAGTATTTCAGCTTTACGCGTGTCATCCTCTATTTCAATGCCATCATCATCCTGGAGTGTCTGGATATTCTGTTTTGAGCCACTTACTGATTTAACGTAAGACCAGAACTTCCTTGGTCTTCTACTCTCTTGAGCAATAGTTTTGACAGCACCTTGTATCCGACCTCTAGTAGCGATATTCCTCTGTAGTTGTTTGCATCTCTCTTGTCCCTCTTCTTGTGTATTGGTACTACAGTTGCATTCTTCCATCCTTCTGGCAACTTCTTTGTTCTCCAGATCTGGTGAATTATGTTGGTTATGTTGTCTATTGCTTTGTTGCCTCCCCACTTCATCATTTGGTTGCTATACCATCTTCTCCATTTGCCTTATTATTCTTCAGATTGCTTATGGCATGTGCAACTTCATCCCTGGTTGGAGGGCGTGGCTCTCTCTCTTCTGTGTCAGTCCCCAGTTCCAGCTCTTCTTCAGGTGGTTCACAGTTCAGCAGGTCGTGAAAGTGCTCTGCAAAAATCCGACAGTTCTCCTTTGCACTGACAGCCAGCTCCCCTTTCTTATCTCTTATAAACAATTCTCTACCCTTGTATCCAATCACACTCTTTTTTAATTTCCCGAAAAAGTGTCTGCTGTTGTTTTTCCTGAAGTTGGTCTCAATCTCGTCCAGTTCCTGCTTCATCTTCTGTCTTCTGGTCCAGCTTATTGTTCAGGCCGCTTCCTTTCTTGCTCCTAAGAAAACTTTGCATTTTTCTGGGTCCTCCTTGTTGCTCCAGTCTCTCCAGGCTTTCCTGGAGTCTCTGCCGCTTCCTCACATTCCTTGTTCCACCACCAGTGCTTCTGTTTCTTTTCTTCCTTTCCCCATAGATCAGCCTGTTTTGCCATATTTCGCTTCATGTCAATCCATTCATTGAATGATTCAATTCCTTCCTCATATCTGGATCGATTGTGTCTTAATTTGTCTCTGTCTACCTTTGTTTTCTGTTCTTCTATTCGTCTGTGGCAGTCTGTCCCTGTTTGGAATCCAAAGGCACTTAACTTCTGTAAGATAGTGATCCGATTCTATTCTTGTGTTCTTCCTGACCTTTGTGTTCATAATATTTAGCATTTGTCCCAGCTGATTGCTATTTGGTCAATTTGGAATTACCCAAGGCAGGTGCATGGGTTTGCCCATGTCTTTTTCTTACACGGTTTGGCCCTGAAGTGTGTTGTCATCAATCTCATTTTGTGTTCTCGACTCAGTTCAGGTAGTCTTTCTCCATTTTTGTTTGTCCGCTGGTGTGCAGGGTACTCAGCCACTACTCCTTTATGTTGCTTCTCTCTTCCAATTTGTGCATTATAATCTCCTACTAGTATCTTTACATTTCTGTATGGCATGTTTTTCAGTGTATCATCTAGCTCCTCCCAGAAACTATCAGCAACTTTCTTGTCTTTCCTGTTCTTGTCATATGTAGGTGCACATTTCATCTATAGTGTCCACACCTGTTTTGGTCTTATTGTATATTGTTATAATTTTTGGTATCTTTTCCTCCACAATATTAGTGTCAATGGCACTGTCATGATGCAAAGATGAAAGGAGAATAAAGTTTTTAACTCCTCTTTGGTACATATGAAACTATGGTGATATCCATTCTGAAGCCAAAAAGGCTACTTCTAAGTTCATGATCTCTCGTGCAAACTACTGGAAGTTTCTTTTTCAGGAGCTCTTCAGCCAGTCGTATGGAGCAAAACCAGTTGTCTAGAGTGTCACATTGTGTCCTGTACCTTCAATAGGCTGTACAAGTCTAGTTACTATCTCCTTAGGCGAGTTTGACAGTGCAAAGGGACCCTCTGGCTGTGTCCCAACATAGATTTTCATCCCCGAAGTATGCCACGTTCCTGCATCACATAAGGTGAAAATTTTCAAACCATATTTTTCAGGCTTGCTTGGTATATACTGTCAGAAACTGCATTTGCCTCGAAATGCAACCAGTTGTTCATCCACTGTCGTATATTCAGACACAGTATAATTACTGACACAGTTTGATACGAATAATTCAAATATTTCTCTGAACACAGCTAGGCGATCAAGTTCTCTATGTTGTGGTCTTTCTCAAATATCATCTAATCTCAAACAATGCAAGAAGAAGCAAAAGTGCTGTAAACTCATTGTTGCATGAAATATTGCAATTCCAAAACCATTTGTGTCCCATAAAGTCTTCCAGGTTTTGGTGTCCTGCCCTGTATTGCCTAGCCAATATCAACAGACCCAGAAGAGATTTGATTTCTTCCTAATTTGTTGGTTTGGCATCACGGTCTCTTGTGAAATTTGATTCAATGTGTTGTATGTAAATATTTGTGCATGATGTAATCGTTCTAATTATTATGTCAAAAAACAAAGATGATGTGACTTACCAAATGAAAGTGCTGGCAGGTCGACAGACACACAAACGAACACAAACATACACACAAAATTCAAGCTTTCGCAACAGACTGTTGCCTCATCAGGAAAGAGGGAAGGAGAGGGAAAGACGAAAGGATGTGGGTTTTAAGGGAGAGGGTAAGGAGTCATTCCAGTCCCGGGAGCAGAAAGACTTACCTTAGCGGGAAAAAAGGACGGGTACACACTCTCTCGCGCGCACACACACATATCCATCCACACATATACAGACACAAGCAGACATATTTAAAGACAAACTATGAATGAAATACTAGTTGTTCCTCCCATGCAGTGCTTGCATCTTCTTTTTCTTTGGCATAGAAACATCGCACATGTCATCACTACTTGACATGGATACTTGTTTAATAAATTACACAAATTAACACAAAATGTTAATGTTATATGTTGCTTGACAAGTGTGCTAAGTAGCACATTGGAGCACAAACAGTCGAGAATGATCGTTAAGCAACTCACAGCAGATGTGCTGTTATTACCACATGTAATGAGAAATTGTACACTGCAGTAAGCACCTAGCTGACATCCATTGTTAGTTAAGTTTTTAGGTATTATGCCAAACTGTAAAGTACACACAGTGCTAAAAAGAACCAACAATGCCCAAGGTCTCTATGAGGAGTGTGTGTGTGTGTGTGTGTGTGTGTGTGTGTGTGTTTGTAACTGCTAACTTAATAATGTATGCAGAGTTGATTTGTTTTGCAACAGTTACTCACTCAGAAGGTACAACTCCCAAAATTATCATATTTTCAGGTATGATGTTCAGCAATTGTATTCCCTTGAGCATTTGAGTTGCAAATGAATGTCAATAGGAAGGTATGAAAATATAAGCAAAACTGATGCATAAAAAAAGTGTACAACAGAAGCGAAAAAGTTTTTCAGTAGATTTTGAACACACAAGTCATGTATTTTCCTCCATTCGGTAAAGTTCTTATGGATAAATGAGTTGAAAATTTTCTTCTGTTCTTATTTAAGGGATACTCAAAATTTACAATTTTAGTAGGGTGTTTCTATAGAATTTCATTTATGTGGGGGATGTTAAAGTATTAGGTGAAGTACCTGGGTTTGTGGTTACTTCACAGTTGCTACTACTAGGCCTACCTAAATATGGGATAACAGTTTTGTGACTTGTCGATCTTTCAAAGTGCCGCCGCACAGTAATGCTCATCCTCTACATGCGGCGCTGTCTGCCAGCCATGCAGAAGCAGCGCCACCTAAGCGGCCAGCCAGCCAGCGGCCGCTAGACTCGGACTCAGTTATGATTTGACTGTTAAAGTGTACACACGTCTTACTCTGTTTACTTGATCTGTGATTTTCATGTATTGCGACTTGATCTGTGATTTTCATGTATTGCGTTGTCCTTGAAATATATTTGTTCAACTTGAAGTTATAACAATTGGCGATGAGGTAGTCAATTTTTCTTTTTCATCGTTGACCCACATTTTTCCATGGCTACTTTAGAGCAACTATTGCAAGGTCTCATAGAACAGCAAACGCTTCTCACAAATGCGATTCGTGATTTCGTCGTGGCATCAAATGCGGGGCGTCTCTCGTCGTTGTCTCTACCTCCTTTTTCTCCTTACGGCGAGATGGCGGAAGACTGGTCTGATTACGAAAAACGTCTTCGACAGCATTTCTTGGCATTTCATGTCGCGGATGACCAAACATGTAAGTCTCTGTTCCTTTCATGGATTTCACATCAAATGTATCGGTTGTTGTCGCAATTGGCTCCTTTGAAAGATCCTGCGTCTTTGTCCTTTGCTGAAATGTGCTCACTTCTGTCCATCTATTTTCAAAAGTATACGCATATGGTAGCCTCTCGTGTTGCCTTTTATCGTTGTCAAAAACAACCGAATCAATCCTATCTCGCTTGGGCTGCTGTACTTCACGGCCTCAGTCGAAAGTGTCAATTTGTTACTGAAGTTCACAAAGAATCCTACACCGATTCCATGGTACAGGTTGCTCTTACCCGTTCAGCGCCCGACAAAGAAGTTAGGCAATGTGCCCTTCAGTTGGCAAATCCGACTCTAGATGAAGTCCTACCCATCGCTCAGTCTTTCACAATATCTCGCGCCGCTGGCGATCAAATAGAGGCATGGGGTGACGTCGAGGAAATACAACCTCTGTGTGGTGGTGACGAAGTGTGTGAGTAGTGTCCCCACCGGCCGATGTGGCCGCAGTACGCTCCCAAGCGCAGCCTCGGCCTGACCGTAAACAAACTACTAAGAAACTACAGCAAAACCCACGGCAACTTCCTTCATGTCTGCGGTGTTTTACGAAACATTCACGAGAAGACTGCTCACAACATTGGGCCGTGTGTCACAAATGCAAAAAAAAGGGTCATGTGTCATCCGTTTTCAAATCCGACCGCATACATGATGTTCATGAACATGACGCTGATTCTGATTCTGTGTTGTCTGTCAATTGTACTTCTTCCCTTTCAGGGAAGTTATTCCTCACTGCAAATACTTGGTCGAGATGTTCGCATGCAGGTGGATACTGGTTCTGCTGCCACTATCATCAATTCTCAGACGTATCTTCAGTTGGGTTCTCCAATCCTGACTCCTGTCACTAGGCAATTATGGACATACGATAAACAGAAGATTTCTCTCTTGGGACAATTTGATGCTGAGGTATCTTACAAAACTGTCGTTCGCACTGTTCCCATATTTGTGGTCGACCATAGTAATGCGAAGAATCTTTTTGGTTTCGATGCCTTTCGCGTTTTTGGGTTCTCCATAGATGACTCTGTCAATATCGTCTCTGATGCTATTCCTTATGCTCAATTGGATTCCTTGTCGATGACATTTTCATCCCTTTTTTCTCCTGGGTTAGACCGTGCAAACGACTTGAGCTCATATCACGCTCAAACCTACTGCTCGGTCTAAGTTTTTTTGGGCTCGGCCCATTCCTGTGGCCCTTTGTAATCAGGTCAAACAGGAGCTGGATTGACTCACTGCTTCAGGGGTCTAGCTTCCTGTCACTTCCAGTGAGTGGTCCTCTCCTGTCATTGTCGTTGCTAAGCCAAATGGTGATATTCGTCTCCGTGGCAATTTCAAAGCGACTGTAAATGCTCAATGCCTTATCGACACTTACCCTATGCCTCTATCTGAAGAATTGTTCACTAAACTTGCTGGAGGCCAGTATTTTTCTAAACTCGACCTGTCAGAAACTTATCATCAACTTCCTCTCGACGCTGCTTCCCGGCAGTTTCTGGTCCATAACACACCTTTCGGCCTCTATCAATACCAACGATTGCCATTTGGGGTTGCCAGTGCCCCTGCTCTCTTTCAGTGATTCTTGAAACAATTCTTGTTCACTGTCCCTGGGTGTATAAATTACCAGGACGACATTGTTGTCACTGGCTCCACCACTGACGAACATCTTCACAATCTCTGCACACTTTTTCATGTCTTACAGACTGCTGGTCTTATGTGTAATCTTCAGAAATCACAATTTTTTCAGGCATCTGTCATGTACTCGGGGTTTCAACTCTCTCGGGATGGTATTCGTCCGCTGCAGCAAACTGTCGCTGCGATCGATGCCCTTCCTCGCCCTACATCTGTTAAGGAACTGCAGGCCTTCTTGGGGAAAGTAGCATACTATCAAAAGTTTTTACCGTCTGCTGCTTCAGTGGCTCAACTGTTGCATCACCTGTTGCATAAAAACGTGCCTTTTCACTGGTCCGCGTCATGTGATGCGGCTTTCCAGAAATTGAGGACTTTGCTGAAATAGTCCCCGTGCCTGGCTACTTATCGACCTGGCCAACATCTTGTTCTTGCCACGGACTCCTCTCAATATGGGGTTGGTGCAGTCCTTGCACACCGTTTTTCTGATGGTTCTGAACAACCCATTGCTTTAGCCTCCAAAATGCTCACGGATGCCCAAAAAAAGTATTCTCAAATTGATAAAGAAGCTTTGGCCATTATTTATGCTCTTCATAAGTTTTGTTTTTTCTCTATGGATCCAAATTTCATCTTGTTACGGATCACAAACCACTTGTTTCCTTGTTTCATCCATAAACGTCACTTCCCAACAAGGTTGCACCCCGCCTCCAACGTTGAGCTCTTTACTTGTCTCGTTTCAATTATGAGATTCATTTCTGGCCGACTGTTCAACATGTGAATGCTGATGCACTGTCTCGCCTTCCCATGGGTCCTGATCTGGCATTCGATTGGGACGAACTTTTGTGTTTCCACGTGGATGTTGCCGAGCAGTGGGTTGTGGACGGGTTCCCCATCACTGGGGACCGGCTGGCGGCTGCTACGGGTCTGATCCTACCCTCTCCCGGGTTTTACGCTGTATTCAGAAGGGTTGGCCAGATCGTCCGTCCGCTAAGACTTCTGATCCATTGCGGAACTACTACGCTTTGCGTTACCGCCTCATGGCTAGGGATGGTGTTATCCTCCTTTCCACTGACAATGCTTTGCCGCGTGTTGTGGTACCTGCGTCTTTGCGTGCTTTGGTCTTGCGCCTCCTTCACCAAGGGCACTGGGGTGTCTCTCGCACAAAATCTCTGGTGCGCCGTCATGTGTACTGGCCCGGCATCGACTCTGAAATCGCACACATGGTCGCTGCCTGTGGCCCTTGTGCGTCACAGGCCGCCGCCCCGAAGTCATCTTTGTCACCGTGGCCTTCGCCTGAGAAGCCCTGGGAGCGTATTCATGCTGACTTCACAGGACCTTTTTTAGGTACTTACTGCCTTCTCATTATTGACGCCTACTCTAACTTTCCTTTCATTGTCCATTGCACGTCACCTACCAACGCGGCAACCACCAATGCTCTAGCTCGCATTTTCTCTTTGGAAGGCCTTCTCTCTACTCTTGTTACTGATAATGGTTAAGATCAGCACCAGGAAACCGATTCAGATTTCAGAGGAGGAAAGAAAGAAGAGATCAGATAGAATGAGGAACTATTGGGAGAAAAAGAGAGCAAAAGCATCTAACAAGTGATTGATCTTACATACCCCAAAGATGGGTGATTCAAAAGGGGGGGGGGATTAGCATGGATGCAATGTGATTTGGAATCCATGTTAAACTGTTGGTCTCCTATGAATCAGGTTGTGTAGTTAGACAAGAGAATCAGCACGCAGTTTGCAAACTATGTTTACTCTGTAGCAGAAATGGAATATCTCTTCCATGACCTTATACTATGAGTGTACCACATTATCTTCAAAGTTGGATGATTACTTATGTCTGCCAACAAATCTGTACATCATAAAATTTGATTGGAATGAAATCAAACATAAATATGAAACACTGTATTATGAGAAGGAAAATAGCTACTCACCAAATAGCGGAGATGCTGAGTTGCAGATAGGCTCAACAAAAAGACTTTCACAACTAAAGCTTTCGGCCATTGGCCTTTATTGACAAAGGCCAATGGCCAAAAACTTCAGTTGTGAAAGTCGATTTGTTGTGCCTATCTGTGACTCAACATTTCCGAAATATGGTGAGTAGCAACTTTCCTTCTGATTATATTGTTACGTTCCATCCTGGATTTTCTATTGTTTGATACGAGGGGCGTTTGAAAAGTCCGTGCAAAGTCTTTAGAGATCACATAACCGGTGCGTATCGAGGTCATGTTTAGTTAGCAGCATCTTTGGAAGGAATGCACACCAAGTTTCAGCCATATTGGTCTATTTCTTTGTGTTTGGCATTTGTGTGAATCAAGAAGTAGATTTATTGTCAAGAAATGGATGAAGAAGAATTTCGTTTGGTGATTAAACATTACTTTATGAAAGGTAAAATGCCTCAGGAGACTAAAGAGAAGCTTGATAAACATTACAGTGACTTTGCTCCTTCGATTAGAACAGTTTATAAGTGGTTTCAAGATTTTTGGAGTGGCCATATGGGCACAGGTGATGCTGATGAACGCTCTGGATGCCCTGTGGAGATTACGACTCCAGAAATCATTGATAAAATCCATGATATTTTGATGGCTGACAGAAGAGTTAAGGTGTGTGAGATTACTAGTGCAGTGGGAATCTCAAATGAATGCATACATAATATTTTGCATGAACATTTGGATATGAGAAAGCTATCCACAAGATGGGTTCCGCAATTGCTCATGCTTGACCAAATATGAAATCGTGTGAAGTGTTGCAAGGATGGTTTGCAGCTGTTCAGGAAGAATCCGCAGGACTTTAAGCATTGTTTTGTCACTGTGGATGAAACGTACACACATTACTATATTCCTGAGACCAAACAACAATTTAAACAATGGGTTACCAAGGGAGAATCTGCACAAAAAAAAGGCGAAGACCATTCCTTCAGCCGGAAAGGTTATGGCGACTGTTTTTTGGGATTCACAAAGGATAATCCTCATTGACTATCTGGAAAACAGTAAAACTATTACAGGTGCATATTATTCATCATTATTGGACCATTTGAAAACAGAGCTACAAGAAAAACGCTCGCGATTGGACCGCAAAAGAGTCTTTTTCCATCATGACAATGCACCAGCACACACCTCAGCAGTTGTGATCACAAAATTAATGGAAATAGGATTCCAACTCGTTTCATATCCCCCCTATTCTCCAGACTTGGCTCCCTCAGATTACTATTTGTTCCCCAATTTGAAGAAATGGCTGGTGGGACAAAGATTTTATTCAAACGAGGAGGTGATTGCAGAATCTAATAGCTATTTAGCTGACTTGGAGAATTCTTTTTATTCAGAAGGGATCAACAAATTAGAACAGCATTGGAAGAAGTGTATAAGTCTAAAAGGAGACTATGTCGAAAAATAAAAAAGGTTTACCCCAAACACATAAGTAGTTTTCATTTTTGCATGGACTTTTCAAACGCCTCTCATAAATATGAAACACTTTAGATATATTTGGTGGGATAAGAAAGGGGGCACTGTACATACTGGGTACATTCCTCTTCGCAGTACAGCCTTCATGTATTGCTCGTAAAGCAAGTGGTAAAATAATGATGTAAATTAGCCCATTTGTGTTACTGAAACTGGGAACTACAAACAATAAGAAGTAACAGTAATCTAAATTTTAGCTTTGTTTGTTAACTTTTTGTCTTCCACATCAGTGAATGTATATATGCTTTTGATATTGGATCCATGTAGGTGTACATGAACTAACAGACTGAGAAGTTATTTTTATTGAGTTCAAAAGCAATACTCTTTGTTTGCTTGAATTCACCTCATGTATCACAATTCAGTGTATAATCTGTTTGACCTACATTCTTCCACAGCATCAGATTATTTCAGTGTCCTGCATTGCACCATTTTCTATCAAATTATTCTTCTTATTCATACATGATGCATGCATAAAAATAAAGTTTTCTTTTGTATGTTTTCAGTATGGCACTTAAACATTTTTTTTCTTTGTTACAGGAATTAATGAAACTGATGGGCCTTAAATCCTGGATGCTTTGGACTGGTTGGCTGGTTAATGCTTTATTTGTAAATATGATCTCTGTTACTGGTATTGTCCTAGTGATGAAGCTTGGTGTGGGAAAGATGCCACCTCTGATAGAAAAAGCTGATGCTACTGTGTTATGGGTTTTTCTTATTGTGTTCTGCATCTCATCAATTGTTTGTTTCTTTGCCATAAGTTCATTCTTTGAAAAAGGTAAGTATGATGTTGTGAGTTAATTAAATTGGACGTTTACTGTTCTATGTTGAATAATTATTCAGATATGAGTTTGGGTATGAAGTTCCTTATTACAACATCCTTGTACGATATGTTCTTGGTATTCTTGTCATCTCAAACTAATGTACAAACTCAAGATAATTGATGATAGCTCAAGATTGTACTCTTGTTTGATGCTACAAGAATACCCAGAATATTTTGTATAGGCATAAATTTTTTCATGAATTTGCAGCATAAAGAGCAATTACTCATTCTTTTTCGTATCAGAGTGTTTGTTTCGCAATGATGGGTGGATGTGTCATGCAGTTTGTGCAATCAGGCAGCTGGATATTCCCCATGATTACCTTCGATTTGACATTTTTGATCTGAAGTTTATTTGATGTTTGTGTAGTTGCTATACTCTGTCAGTCAGCACTATTGAACGTTTGCTCTCAAATACAGCTGTAATATGAAAGAAAATTAGAAATACAATTAGTTACAGGTGTTTTAGTGCCTCATACTTCCAGTATTGTGTGTTGGAACTTCAAATGTTCTTCTGTTAGGAAATGACATAATGAAATTGGAGATAAATTAAATGTAAAGAACAATGAATGAAAATGAGGAAAAACAAACTTGGGTCATGAAAAAGGCAAGTTAATGTGGAAATTTCAGACGGCATTGTGGAGCTAACAGTTGGATAACAATGACACACTGATAAAATAAAGAAGTTAAGCTAATTTGTATTTCTAATTTAGCCACACTTACTTATTTTCCGTACTTTCCTTTTATTGTTCAACCGCTCCAGGATAATTCCTTCCATAAGACCATTTTAACTTACTGTTCTCTTGGTCATTTCATTCTTAGTGATAATAGTAAGATGTTGAATTATTGATTTTTTTTTTTAAGTCCATTCAGTCAGTTAACATGGAGATCACTTGCTGGAAGTTTGAAAGCGTTATGGAACTTGGTTGGGAAATAGTCAAACAAAGGCAAGATTTGAAAACTACAATCTCTAATTGCTCATCTAAGCAAGCATTGAATAATGACTCGAATGAAATACACTACTCCTGATTGCAAAATCCTATGCAAAGAGGTACATGGCTGAGCATGAATACGAGCAGAGCCAGAGCGAATACTAAAAGTCCAGTACCTGGACCTGACCTACATAGATGTCCCTCTTGGACCGCTGTCTGTCCTGAACTCTCCCATGGGTTATGCTGCCCTGTCTGTGTACTGTGCTGCAGCCCACGCTGGCCCTTCCACGTTGGTACTTCAGGACACCAACCTGCAGGGCCTTGTGTATGACCATACATGGTCACTGCCAATGCACAGCTGTGCCTCACAGGGAGATCACGTGATACCTTGTGAGTCTACAACACCCTTCCTGTGGTGTCTCTTTTATACTCTGAGTACTTTCAAGAAAACTGAATTGTTCCGGTTGCTGTTCTGTTGCCTTTCAGGCATGCATTTTTTATTTTAATATACCCCCCCCCTCCCTGTAGGGAAAAGTTTGTAAGTGCTCTCCTCAGTGACTAAAAATTCTTATACCATGTTTTTCACAAATTTTATTGCATTAATCGGGAAACATACATATTTGCTTTACAATAACATTCAAAGATG
This sequence comes from Schistocerca cancellata, assembly GCF_023864275.1. Classification (NCBI taxonomy): domain Eukaryota; kingdom Metazoa; phylum Arthropoda; class Insecta; order Orthoptera; family Acrididae; genus Schistocerca; species Schistocerca cancellata. Next base: position 456,743,945 of record NC_064628.1, on the reverse strand, counting down.
TGCACAACTGCTTTAAAACTGTCCATGACAAAAATACATAAAAGTCAATCTTTTCCTGTTAGAGAAACATTTACATTTTTACATTTCACACTTAATATCATTGTTACATATCCTAATGCCTGTAGTAAGATACATTGTATTTTACAGTACGAGACATTTCTTATCAGCCTACCAATTCTCTTTTCTGGTAGGATGGGTATACATACTATTTTACAATCAACTTTACAATGAATTGCACTTGATGCATTGATGTACATTTCATAGCTTAATTACTATTTCAGTACATGAAAGAGGAAACACTTCACACTAGTTTTTTTCACACCTTGTACCAGTGTTATCATTTTTCAGCATTTGTCCATTTTTGTATTAATAGTTTGATAAACACCACTATTAACTTCACTTCTAACGTGTCTAGCAGGCATTAGAGATCTGTCAAAAATTACCTCTTCCCTGTCTCAAGTTGTCCTTGTCATAGGCAGGCACCTGACTTTATCCATCTTTGGGCTCTGATTTACAATTTAGTTTTTAACACACATCTTTCTACAACAATTGTTACACTTTGTTCTGCACACAAAGTTAAAACAGTCTCAGCAACATTTACAATATCTGCATATGCAGCATATCATCACAGTATTTACTACACCAGAGCCCATGAAACCCTAGAAACAGAAATGACTCAACAAGAAGTTACTGAAGGCACATCTGTCCTATTATTCAATCTCACTTTGTAGCTCATCCAACTTATGTCCTGCAGCCATTAGGTTATCTAACTGCCTAATTGTAAGTTGTATTTTCAGGTGCAGCTTAAATTTACTAATATTCCTTGTGTCATTATTCTCTATGCAGCAACCTGTTTCCATGCTTAAGTTCAGAACAGTATCACTGCTTGGCACATTTGTTTGTATTATATGTTCAGACTGTAACAGCATCCGAGTCGTACGCCTATGATATTTACCTAAAAATTTTAACTTCCCTGTGCCTCGGAGCATCATAACTATGGAACTTCCATCATGACGCATGAAATTGCCTTAGTCTACTGCTGCAACAAACAGCTATTCATTATTACTTAATGGTGTTCTCAGACTTTCGTGTAACACTATTAGTTTCTGCACACAATCCTTCAGAATTCTTTGCATTGGTTGCAGAATCTTAGCCTCACACTTCTCCAAGATCATATCTGAACAAAATTATAAATACCATTTCAGAGTTCGAAGGCTCTGACCTTGTGTCTTACACTGTAATTTCCCATTATTTACCTTCGCATATTGATGTTTTGCGTCATCTACTAGCAGTAGCTCTTTCCCACTTCCTTTATGCATTATTTTCCAGGCAGTTTTACTGATACAGCTAGAGTTCATTATTTCAGAGGTATATTTCTGTGCTTTTAGGTTAGTCAAGGACACTCTGTATGTTTTTCTGAGCAGTTTATATTTTGTTGAGAAATATTGTAGTTTAGTATCTCTAAAAAGTATATAGCAATCTTTCATTTTCTCCCTCAGTTCAATAATTTCAGAAGGGAGATTCTCGGCTTTATGGTTTACAGCTTTATTTACTTTTTTAACTAAAGGACAGGTTTCATTTAAAGTGTTACTGAATAACTTAGAGAAATATTCCTATTTTTCATTCACTTCAGTTGCATTGTACACTGGTTCCCATTTTCATTCCCTAGTGCCATCTTAAGTTTAGAATAATTAAATTTTCTTTGATATATAACTGTATCACTTTGTTATATCTATGTTCCCTACATCAATTTCCATAGTAAAGGCTCTGTGATCACAAATGTAGTTTTATAAGGTGTTTACATTTACTTTCTCTTTTCCTACATTTGTGAGAACATGATCAGTACATGTCTTCATATTTCCAGTGACTCGTGTAGGTTCTGAGTTCATTTGTTTAAAGTTATAACACTGTAATCCATCCATATAGTGCAAATAATTAACACTATTATTTAATGAGTCTATATTGATGTCTCCAACAAGCAACAAGTGTTTTTTATAGACTGCTGTCCCCTCCAGCAAGTCCTCTAGGCAATTAAGAAACTCTTGTGTGTTACTTCCAGGTGACCTATACAGTGCTGCTATAATAAGGCTGTTGTTTCCATATTTTAGGTTTACTGCTGCAACCTCAAATACCATTTCAGTACTCAGATCATCTATCCATTTCACTTTTTCACATTTTACATTTTACATCATTTCTACTATAAATGCCTACCCCACCACTTTTGTGTGTCTTTCTGCAGTACAAGTTTATAAGTTCGTAATTTTTTAGCCTGTAACCATATGCTTCCTCTTCCTTGCATCCCAATTCACTCGTTAGGAAGAGGTGTGGCTTAGTATCATTTAGGTAAACACTCAGCTGCTCTGTTTTATTAGTTACATACTGGACATTCTGATATGCAACAGTTAATTTATTATGCTTTCCTCTAAAAAACACGTCACTGTTTACTTTGTGACTGAGAATTCTATTTAATTCATCTTTTTCTTTGATAATTTCCCATATTTTGTCACACAAGAATTTTTTGCCTTCAAAATTTAGGTGCATACCATGTCTGCTATGTAGGCTTCTGTTCAGTTTGCCTATATCTAATATTTTACATTTGGCAAAATGGGTACACATTTGTTTCATTTTAATGTTTGTTTTTCGAATCAACTTATTTACACACGAATTGTACATGAGATCATACCTGTGAGGCAGTGTTGTAATAATGGTGTTCCATGATTTATTTTTTCCTAGGAAGTTTTCCAGGCTTGCCAGGAAATTTCATTCTTCATTTCTTTTGATGTCATTGGCACCAGCTATACACACTAGATATTCATTCTCTTCTTTCTTGTTTCCCTGCAGGTCAACATCAGTAACAGATTTCGTACTTGCACTTGGTTTCACTATTCCTATTGCCCACATTTCACACTTTCACATATATCACTATTGGTTTCTGGTAAGAGCTGAGGCACAGGTAGTGCAAGTCTAACTGTTTTGCGAGAGTTTTCACTTTTTTGCTGTGAAGATTACTTTTTGTAACTTTTCCATAGACACACTCGAAATTACCTCATATTTCGATCCAGTCACTTGACTACAGTTTTCAGAATAAAGGATATTAAAATTGTTTTCACACTCGAGACGTGGTTTGCTCACTGTAGGTGACATTTCTTTGCCTTGGCCTTTACATTTGCCATTCACTTGTTTCCATTCCACCGACTTATAGTTGCTAACTTTCGGCAGTACACTCATGTTTTGTTTCGACCTAAGCTCCATATTTTCATGCTTTAGGCTGTCATTTTCTCTTCATAATCCTATGATTACTGATTGTAAACTTGAAATCCGTTCACTATACAATTTAAGTTCATTGCACTTCACACAAGTGATCTTTTTAACTACATCACTGTAATTACATTTAGCAGTAACATCATGTACTTCTATACTTACTGCCATCTTGCCAAGGATCTTGCTAAAGGATGGCCCTATCAAGCCCATATAAGATGTTTTTACTCTTCTAGAAACATCATCATAACCACTTTTTAGTGACTCAACGGAGTTCCTGTTCTTCTTAAGGATTGTGTTGTTTAAACTGATTGCCAGTGATGCTTGTGAAGTAGTTGTGTTGGAGTAAATCTAATGAATCAGTATTTTATTGTTTATATTTAAGGTCCTTGTTTGTTTCCACTATTACGAAATAATAGAATATTGTGACCAGTGGTTTCAGTGAGTCATTATTTCTGTAACAGACACTCTCTGGGGACATTGATGTGAATTTTGATTATAGCTGTGTATCAATTACCTGTGCCACTATTAAATAACGTGACTGAAAATTCATTCTCGTAATTTCAAATAATGATACTTCTCATTAACTTTATTGCCCGCCTCTGCAGCTGAGCGGTCAGCGTAGCAGAATCCTAGGCGAGGGTTCCAGGTTTTATTCCCAGCTGGGTCGGTGATTTTTTCTGCTTGGGGATTGGGTTTTGTGTTATCTCCATCATCATTTTATCCTCATTAACACGCAAGTCGTTGAATTGGCATCAGCTAAAAAGACTTTCACCAGGTGAATAGTCTACCCCATGTGAGGTCCTAGCCACATGCACATTTCATTAACTTTATTTTAATGTAAATGTAGTCTAATGTGGAATTATAAAAATAGCTGCTGTTGACACAATGTTTCATTTTATAGCAACTATGGCTGTGACATTTGGAAGTTCTGTATGGTTTGTGCTGTATTTTGCTGTACATGCCTTCTCTGGAACAGCAGGAAAGTTAGTTGAAAAATTACTGTGTCTGCTGCCTCAAGGGGGTCTTCTTCGTGGGCTGATTATAATGTGGCAGTATGAGTTAAGAGGTAAGTCTGCACATATCACAAGAGGAATACTGAATTGAGTAGTAAATTGAAGTTACAGTACCAATCCCAGTGTTTTAAACAACAGCTGTGTGGTTGATCCTTGCTGGAATATCAATGTATCATAATTAGCTGCACTGTAGTGATAAGTTGGCAAGTATATTAAATAAAGCACCAGATTCTATAATTTTTTGAGGTTGAAACTGCTATCTCTGTTCTTCACTAAATGAAATTCAACTGCTTCTTTCACCATGGAGCTACAGATTCAATTTATGCATACTGTTTTTGCCACTCAACGTCACTGATAGTTACATGTCTGTTATTTAAAATGGCAGAATGAGTGCTGTACTGTCAGTATGTGGCTCACGTTTCTGCAGGTGGACTCTGGAAATTTAATAGATCAGTTATTGCACCATGAGAACACAAAAATGCACACCATCACACACTTCCAGCCTTTTCGTACATTTTACAGAATCACAGCTTTGTATCAGGAGTCTTTCAGTAAGACACAGAATTGTCTGCTACAAGGATCAGAATCTGTAAAAAGACTTTGTAATCTCCAGATTCCCCATTCAGGTTGCACTGGCAAGCATTAAAATTACAACATAAGAATAATATTTCATCCTCTCCTTACTTAAACAACAGAAAGGAGTATACTTTGTACTTATGTTGTGTGGACAATGGCAGTCAAAACTAAAATGGTTGCTGTTTTATTTTGACATAGTAGTTATTATTAAGTAGTTAAAGAAAAACTTGTGATTCAGTTCATTACCAGAGAACTCCTTTTACAAATAACTGAACTTGGTGTTATTCAGTTTCACACCCTCCCACATGTAGATTAGTCAGACACTGAGCAATACAGGGGTAAACAATCCTTAGAGCAGTAATGACACAAGGAAAAGAAAAGATTTCATTATGAGATCCAACCTGACCTACAGTTCTGATCTTATATAAAGTGGTTGTTGCATCATATTGTTACCAAAAATTATTTTCTTAACCAGGAAAAAACTCTCCTTTAAATCACTACCTTTCAATTGTGGTGGTGTTTTGCAAAAAATAACACAGGTGACATCTATGTAAAAACTGAACTTGGGCTCCATCAGTAATGACTCCACTAACAAAATGAGCTTCTCAATACATTTTGTTTCTCTTTAATGTTTATTCTTAAAGACTGCAGTACTTTTGTGCTTTAGTTGATAATATGTGGCTACTAATTTACTCCCTTTATGTACCACTGTTACTGTTGCCATTTGGAAGGGAAAGAATTCCAATTGTTGTGTTATTTGTCACTTGAGTAGGTTATTACATGCAAATAGTGTTTTCCTGAAGCTTGCTATTAGAATCTGACCAAAACTGCTTGTTCATCAACACTTGACACCTTGGAACTGGTTTTCACCAATTAGAGTTGAAGATGTCATGTTTGGGACATCTGTTCTTGCACCATGCCACAACAGAGCATGAGTTCACTTGGCAGTGCTTGAGCTACACAATAGTTGATGCTCTCAATATGTCATTTAGCTTCAAGAACGCTACTGTTCAACCAAGCCTAAACTGAGAAGCATATGATAACTGTCATCTGCATGTTACTGTGGTGAGCAAAAGATATCAGTTAACAGATAATTTTAATTAGATTGTATTTGCAAGTTGCACACATTGTCCTATAAGAACGCCATAAGTTTTCACAGCTAACAAATGGTGTGTGTATGTGTGTGTGTGTGTGTGTGTGTACGCGCAAATATTTCCTTTACTGTGCATTTTCTGTTTACAGGTGATGGACTTCAGTGGAATACTGTGATTTCTCCTCCAGTTGGTAACCCTGAAGACCTAACTATGGCTGATGTATTTTTAATGTACCTAATTAGTATACTTCTTTACATTTTAATTACTAATTATATGGACACAGTTAAGCCAGGAAAATATGGTGTTGCCAGATCTTGGTATTACATGTTTGCGGTAAGTGCCATTTGTGTTATTGTTGAAATATTTATGCATTCTATGACATTTTTAATCTGATATCAAATAGTGCAGCACCATACGTGTCATAAATTTGTTCATTATTGCTGTTTTGGTGCTACCTGTTTTACCTAATTTTGGTACTGTTCATAAGTTTCAAAAAATTTATTGCAATGAGAGATAGTTTCAGCATAAACTGTGTAGAGGAGTAGGGTCTTCACAAGTCAGTCAGACTGGTACTAGGAATATTTTGTGCAGCTTACAGTTGAATCATTAAGAGAAGCTGGCACAGTATACTTTAAAGAGTTGCATGGCAGGAAGCTAGTCTGATTTGAATGCAAACTGAAAATCTCTGTTTCTGAATAAAAATAATTCCAAGAAATTTTATACAAAAAATAAAATGACAACTTCAAATTAATAACCCTTAAGATTGCATCCAGTCTTGTCAGTATGTAACTAAGTGTGAATCATAGTACTGATAATGGTGTAGCTATATTTTCGGAATGGTAAAATTATTTAGTTGATTTTCTGCATGCTGGAGAATGTTGAGGAACTCCTATGAGGCTGCAGACCTCAAAGACCCTGAAACCTTAAATCGTATTTATTCTTCTCGCATTATTTTCTTGTGCAGTGACAGCAGCTTAATGAGAAGTGAATGGTAGTCCCATCAATTTCATAATTTCAAACAAGAGGGCAAAATTCATCTTGTTACTGCCTTGACTGCATGCAGCTCGTCCACCAGATCAGTTTGCATTAATTGCAAAAGACCTATGTGGCTTCGAATTGCTGCTCATATGAAATCAGGAAACTGTTGAAAATGATAAATGAACTTATTTAGAATTTATAAAGTCTTGGTACATTCTCTGAACAGTACTTTCATACTACATGCTTTTAGAAATAATTATCTGGTTAGTATTCTGACTTAAGCAGGTTAAGGTTTTGTGTAACCTTATTGTACCACAATATAAAGATTTCTTACTTTTTGATAATATTACAAGTAATTATCCATTTAAGATTACATTGCTATATTCAAAGAGTATTTATGAGAGTCTGAGAGCGCTGAAGTCTCTCACAGGCAACTATCTCTGTTTTGACATTTATCAAAAATTAAAGGTTATTTTCAATAAAGTCAATATTTTTTCACACAGCAAGACAGTCGAATCACTGTACACAACTGTCATTGCTACTGTGGTATGACAGGAAGAAACAAAGTGTCATTGGGAATTTTGACAAAAAGAGAAGAGAAAAGATCATCACCACCACTTCTGGACCATGTCTATATCAGTTTGTAAATGTAGCCATTTACAATGACATATTTGTTTTGTTATACTGAATGAATCAATTTGATAATTGAAGAATGAAGTCCCAGATGATGTGAATGCTGAGATACACAATGGGCATGCCATATTGGTCAGATGAGTCATGAAACCAGTATTGGCTTGAAAATTTTCAGTTTTTTTTCTAAATATCTGGAAAATATGTGGGTTACAGTTTCAAAGAAGAAAGATTCAAAGATGAAATAGCATTGCAGTGTACCTTTTCTCTGTGTGTTGTCACCTTGCTGTTTAGGTAGGTTGTTATGTGTCTATGTCTGTAAGTGAATGATATTCTTCCTTTTGTATTTGATCTTGGACACAAAAATTTACTGCCATGTATTAGACATGGTGTTGTTGTTGAAGAGTCTCTAGACAGTTTGGAACAGCAGAAGAAAAGGAGCTGTAGCAGCAATAGTAAATCGAAGATTTCAGTCAATTCATGAGGTGTACACACAGCAATGGATTGAGAAATCAGTGCCAAGGAAAGTGTCTTGAATATACAATCAGTAATATTTGTGATCAGGTGTTGATGATAATAAATAATGTAAAATGTGAGCCATAAAATGGCAATAGAAGCAAATTAAGCAAATGGTAGACATATGAGTAAAAAAAAAGTGGATTATGGCTAGTAGATTCATATTCATGTTACTAGTGATATATTCAAACAACATGGGATTCATTTCTATGCTTATGACACTTTTTTTCCAGAAATGTTTTCGTAGTAACAATGGTATAGAAAACTTGGAAACACAGGCAGATGTTCAAAGGAACTTTGAAGCACCACCTGATAATCTGGAGCCAGGAATAAGAATTAAAAATTTATTCAAGATCTACACTTCTTTAAGAAAATCTGAATCAAAAGTAGCTGTGAATGGCATAACTCTTGATATCTATAATGGGGAGATTACAGCTCTCTTGGGCCACAACGGGGCTGGTAAAACCACTACAATGTCTATTCTTTCAGGTATTGATTATCAGTGTTTTTATCATTTTTCTTGTTATTTGCTTTTTGTCGCTGTACAAATTAAATTATTTTGTCTGTGTGCATACTTTACAGAGTAATTAGTTCCATAATCTATACTATTATGTAAAGGCAAATTGTTATTAAAGTTGTAACCCCAAAATCTCGAAGTTCTCAACTGATATACTTAAAATTGTTCATGTTATTCTTAGAAACATTTGGGCAGACATAGGCTACATATTTTTAAAAATATACTGGGTGATCAGAAACAGTCTGAAAAGCTTGTAAGGGTGTTACAGGGTAGGTTGTGTTGAGAAATAATTGTAGAAAAAAATTTGATATCTTGTACTGTTTTAGAGTTAATTAGCATTGAAGTTAGCCAATCAGGCAATTGCATGTGCAAATTCAAGTGGCCCACCAGATACAGTTACTGTCAATTGTTCTCATAGGGTAGATTGGAGCGCATGAGACTGCTAAGCCTTTCACCCAGGTGTGATCCTTACTACCATTCCATATACAATTTTTGTATCGCTTTCTTGTTTGGTTAAATTAAACAAAAAACACATTTGGCAACACAGTCACTAGTGGGCTGCTTGAATTTTTGCTAACAATGGGCTGATTGGCTAACTTCAGTGGTAACTTCACTTGGGAATTGTGCAACATATTGTATGTTTTTCTTAACAATTATTTCTCAGCACAATATACCCTGCAACAGTCTTACAAGCTTCTAAGACAGTTCCTCATAATCCTGTACAATATATAATTATATACTGAAGAGCCAAAGAAACTGCTATACCACACTAATATTGTGTAGGGCCCCCACAAGCATGCAGAAGAGCCGCAACACGACATGGCATGGACTCAACTAGTGCCTCAAGTAGTGCTGGAGGGAATTGACACTATGAATCATGCAGAATTATGCAGGACTGTCCATAAACCCATAAGAGTGTAAGAGGAGTGGAGAGCACTTCTGAACAGTACATTGCAAGACATCCCAGATATGCTCAATAATGTTCATGCCTGTGGGGTTTGGTGGCCAGCAGAAGTGTTGAAACTCATAACAGTGTTCCTGGAGCCACTCTTTAGCAATTCTGGACATTTGGGGTGTCCCATTGTCTTGCTGGAATTGCCCAAGTCTGTCGGAATGCACAATAGACATAAATGGATATAGGTGATCAGACAGGATGCTTATGTACTTGTCACCTGTCATTGTATCTAGACGTATCATGGGTCCCATATCCCCTCCAGCTGCACACATCCCACATCATTACAGAGCCTCCACCAGCTTGAACAGTCCCCTGCTGACGTGCGGGATCCATGGATTCATGAGGTTGTCTCCATACCCGTACACATCCATCCACTCGAAACAATT